>NC_086444.1:315019358-315340191 GCF_028390025.1 Pseudophryne corroboree | reverse complement strand
ACATTGGGAGCAAGGTCCGCAGAAACGGAGTTATGAGCCACATACAGGGGAAACAAAAAGATATCCCCCAAACAGAGACTGGCATGCCTCTGGTAGTTCCCAACTATCTCCCTCACAAATAGTTGCTGCCAGCGGGATTCAGGGAGGTCACCATACCCAATAGGGGTGTGGCCATACCTGTAATCTGCAGCCAGTGAAATTGATTGCCAACCTTGAAAGTGAACCCGAGGTCGCAATTAATGTAGCTGGTAAAACTTTAAACTTTCTTGTAGACACAGGGGCGGCCAAGTCAGTGATAAATTCGACAGTGGGCATGAGAACCACTGGTAGGACAATTCCAGCCATGGGAGTAACAGGAGTAGTCCAGCACTACCCTGTTAGCAAACCAGCCGAGATTACAATAGGGCCTTTGCATACCAAGCATTCCTTTTTGCTGGCTGCATCGGCACCAACCAATCTCCTGGGAAGAGACTTACTGTGTAAAATGGGGTGCGTCATTTATTGTACTCCTGAAGGTGTATTCTTGGACATACCTGAGAAACACGCTCAGGAAGTGCGAGACATGTTAGACTCCCCATCAAAATTAATGTCACATACCATTATGACAAATAGGAATCCATCCCAAGTAGAAGAGATGACATCTCAGATACCAGAGTCACTTTGGACAAAAGACGGACAGGACACTGGATTAATGGCAAACGTAGCTCCAGTAGTTGTACAAGTAAAAGATGGTAGGATAGCTCCAAAAATCCCACAGTATCCTCTGAAGCCAGAGGTGGAGTTAGGAGTTTACCCAGTAATAGAGCGCTTGCTACAACAGGGCATTCTGGTAAGAACGTCCAGCACTGCCAATAGTCCCATCTTCCCTGTTAAGAAGAGTGGGGGGAGGGGTTACAGGCTAGTGCAGGATCTAAGGGGGATTAACAAAATAGTTGAGTCAGTTCCCCGTAGTGCCAAATCCAGCTGTCATCCTAATGCAAATCCCTCCCACTGCCAAATTTTTCACTGTTATTGACCTCTGCTCCGCTTTCTTTTCGGTACCTCTGCACCCTGACAGCCAATATTTGTTTGCATTCACATACAGAGGAGTCCAATACACGTGGACTCGATTGCCCCAAGGTTTCATAGATAGTCCAAGTATATTTTCTCAGGCTTTGCATGATTGTTTACAGTCTTTCCAACCAGACAGTGGATCAGTATTGATACAGTATGTGGACGATTTATTACTGTGTTCAGATTCACTGGAAGCATCTCTGAAGGATACGAAACAGCTCCTGTTTCATCTTTCAGACACCGGACACAAGGTGTCCAAAGACAAGTTGCAATTATGCCAAACTAAGGTAAAATATTTGGGACACTGTCTAACACAAGGACTGAGACACCTGACCGCTGATAGAATCCAAGCAATTAGAGACATGACCCTGCCACAAACCCAGCAACAGATCAGAACGTTTTTAGGAATGTGTGGGTATTGCCGTAATTGGATCCCAGGGTTTTCCATTTTAGCGTTACCTTTGCAGGAAATGGTCTCCTCGAACAAACCTGATAGGATTTCGCATACAGACGAGTCCGAAACAGCATTTGAGAGACTCAAACAGTGCCTAACGCAGGCACCAGCACTAGGTATGCCAGACTATGGGAAACCCTTTGAACTATACGGAACAGAAAGTGCTGGTTGCGCGGCAGGCGTACTAACCCAAAAACACGGTGATGCCAGCAGGCCAGTTGCATACTACAGCGCTCAGCTAGATACGGTAGCGCGATCCCTCCCCACATGCTTGCGAAGCGTTGCTGCGATAGCATTGCTAGTGACAAAAAGCGAAGATGTCGTGCTAGGCCACAACCTCACAATCCATACGCCACATGCGGTATCAGCCTTATTGAATTCTGCCCAAACCAGACACGTCTCATCAGCGAGGTTTACAAGATGGGAATTAGCACTAATGGCCCCCGTAAACATCACCATAAGGAGATGCAGTGCATTAAATCCTGCAACATATCTCCCAGGTGTGCCTGGTCAGGCACAAAGGGTGGAAGGTGAGAGTGCTGGGGAAGGAGGATTTAATACAAAGGAAGATACACATGATTGTATGGAATATTTGACCCAAAATTTTACCGCAAGGCCTGACATCAGTGACAACCCACTGGAAGATGCAGAACTCACGTTGTACACGGACGGTAGTTGTCACAGACAGTCAGACTCGGGAGACTTGTGTACTGGATACGCAGTCGTAGATGACCAAGACACCATAGAAGCGGAACCGCTAGGCCCACCTCACTCAGCCCAGGTTGCTGAACTGGTCGCCCTAACCAGAGCATGTGAATTGGCTAAGGGTAAGTCAGCCAATATCTACACCGATTCTAGATACACATTCGGGGTAGTCCATGATTTCGGAGCCCTATGGCGCCTCAGAAATTTCATGACGGCAGCTGGTACACCGGTAGCGCATGCAGCTCACATAAAAAGGCTTCTAACAGCGATACAGGAACCCGACAGAGTGGCTGTTATCAAATGTAAAGCACACACATATAGCCAAGACCCGGTATCACTTGGTAACAGCCGAGCAGACGAAGCTGCTAAGTTAGCAGCTGCTACCCCCATACAGACACACCACACAACTGATGGTATTCAATACCATCAACACACACAAGTTGTGTAAAATGCAAAATTTGTGTTCCACACAGGAAAGGGCAGTCTGGAAGGCAAAGGGATGTGGCCAAGAGTCCTCAGGACTCTGGACGGATGGACATGGTAAACCAGTGGCCCCCAGAGCATATCTTCCATGTCTGGCTGAAGCAGCTCACGGGCTGACTCATCTAGGCAAGGAGGGAATGTGCAAATTGGTAAGAGCCTATTGGTGCGCCCCAGGATTCTCCTCTCATGCGAGTAAAAGAGCAATGTCATGCCTTACCTGTCTGAGAAAGAATATTGGAAAGGCAATACCTACAGAACCATCCCATATCCCACCTGCCGGCGGCCCTTTCCAGGTAATACAAATTGACTTCATTCAATTACCCCCTTGTCGGAATTTGAAATATGTACTTGTTTGTATAGATGTTTTCTCGAATTGGGTCGAAGCATTTCCTGCAGCTACAAATACCGCTATGTTTACAGCTAAGAAAATTGTGCAGGAATTTGTATGTAGATATGGTATCCCTAGAATAATCGAAAGTGATAGGGGTACCCATTTTACAGGTGATGTCTTTCAAGGAATGTGTAAGTTGATGGGAATTGATAGCAAGCTGCACACTCCGTACCGTCCACAGGCGAGTGCGAAGGTCGAAAGAGTGAACAGCACTATTAAAAATAAATTGAGTAAAGTGATGGCAGAGACAGGATTGACATGGCCAGAAGCTTTACCCATTGTATTGTACAGTATCAGAACCACTCCCAGGTCCCCTCTTAATCTGTCCCCCTTTGAAATCTTATTTGGTCGACAACCGCATGTCATGATTAACCCTCAGGATGATTTGAAATGTAACAATGAAGTAACTGTAAAGTACTTGATTAACATGAGTAAACAGTTAAGGAATCAAAATGATAATCTAAAGTTGGTGATTCCTGATCTACCTGATAGTAATTGTCATGACATTGAACCTGGGGATTATGTAATGATACGAAATTTTCTACGCTCAGGTTGCCTTATTGACAGATGGGAAGGACCATACCAGGTCTTATTGACTAGCACTACAGCATTGAAGGTTGCTGAGAGAGAGACTTGGGTCCATTCATCCCACTGCAAGAAGGTTGCTGATCCAGAGAAGTCCCGTGATAAGGAACAGACGGTAGAGGTTGTATCACTGGAGTGTCTGTTCCAGGAGGACTGAGGCGGCACCTGAGCCTTGAAGACCGAGAGCTGTTGTCGACTCCCCACTCCCTTTTATTGTTTTTTTTTCCACTTCCCATCCCCTCTCCCTCAAATGTATTTTTCCTCCTTCTCATTCTTCTTCGTCTCCTCCTCAAAGATGGACTTGCCCCAAGAGACTGTGATCCGGATTTTCCTGTTGACCATGATGTTGACCAGAGCAGTCTGTTCCGGCGAGAGTACCATGGAGGTCGATAGAGGTTCTGGAATGAGTTCTGATGATAAAGATGGAGGCGTAGTTTTCCAAGATCAACCTAACCAACAAGCAAAGGCGAGTATCAGAAAACGATCCGATAGCATTGACCATAGAAGAAATTGTGACGGATTGTTAGCTGAAGAAAATTGTATCTGTAGGCTCTGTAACAATGTCATTGAAGATGGGTGCATTAAGAAATGCCAATCCAGTTTTAATATCCATATGGACCGGCATCCATTGAGTGATTATCACTCCTTAGTGGGTAATGTATTAAACAAAACAGATTGTTGGGTATGCTCTCAAGTACCTCAGGGTCATAGCAAATCAGGGCTAGTACCATTTCCTTTAACGATAGGGGAGGTACTTGAGTTAAATGGTGGGAGACCGGTGGACCGGAGGTTTAATATCTCCAGCCCTCCTAGTTTGAAGCTCCACCAATACCACGTGGATAGGTCCCTATTATGTTTTAACATCTCCAATCCCAGAAAGCTGGGAAATTGGGAAGTATCATGGAGTAACCACACCATGACCTTTTCACATAGAGCAGATAGAATGCCTACAGATACAGAGCTTGTACGCCACATAGCCAGTAGAGGAAAATCTTTCCGGTATAGATACACCTTAGGAAATAGGATTACTAGAGTTGGAGAAGTATCACCAGGATACTGTGCACATATCGTACAACCTGATACGTGCATTAAGCAGATGGAAGAATTAGGGCTAGGAGATTACACCTGGAAGGTGTGTAATATGGTAATGTCTTTCTCCGTCCCATATGTTCTCCCCGATGATGCATATTTCATATGCGGGAGAAAGGCGTACAAGTGGCTTGCCCCAAACTCTGAAGGATTGTGTTATATTGGAAGAGTATTGCCTGAAGTAATGACTGTAACTCATGATAAAATGAAAGACATACACCGTGGTGCCCAAGCTCCTTATACTCACACTCATTACGAGCACCTCGTTAAAAGACAACTGTCAGAAAGGTTAGAGCATCCGGCCTCTGATCTGATCCATGAATCCACCGGGATTCAGGTTCTGGTGGCGTTAGATTTCACTCGCACCGCTCGAGGAGTGATGAATTATAGATACACTTCCGCACTCGCCAATTTGTTAGATAATATCACTGAAATGTATGATGACACGTTTAGATACACTGGAAGAGAACTTCAAGCTTATAAAACAGAACTGGTACAGCATAGAATGGTTCTTAATTACCTCACAGCAGTGACAGGCGGATATTGTGTTACATTGGCAACACAGTACGGCGTGAAGTGTTGCACGTATATCACAAATAGCACCGAGGATCCGGTAGAGGTCATAGACCAAAAGATGGACGATATTCTCCAATTAAAGTGGGAATTTCGCCGAAAACACAATCTCACTCTTGCTGCTGTAGGTAATGAGCTGACTGGTTGGGTGTCATGGTTGAACCCGCGAAATTGGTTCTCTGGTTTAGGAGACTGGGCTCAAGGAGTCATAATGGATGTTGGGAGGTTTCTACTATGTATCTTAGGTGTCGTTATATCGATTGGATTGATATTTAGATGCGGGCAGGCTTTAATGAGGTGCAAACAAAGTACCAGAGTGATGAGTTTGAGGAGTGAGGAAACTGGAATTAACCTGGATTTGATTTACGACCCAACGATAGAAACAATGATGTGATGAAAATGCGATTTCTACGGTCCGTTTCTTTCACCTGTTTTTCTGGTTTTTCTCCAAGATAACAAGACCCCCTTGGACGAGGAAGTTGATGAGACGCTATACAGACAACGGATAGACCAAAGAAGAAGTTTTGACCACTTGAGATATGGACACTTGATGAACTTTGCCATGGATCCCCAGTTTCCCTAGAATTCTTAAAATTACGCTAGCCCAACATTTTTTTGTAAATCTAATGGCATTGACAAAGCTTATTGCTCACGCTTAATGAGCAAAACAGCGCAAAGAAGACGACTTTCAACTGATACCGAACAAAACTTCAACCGACAGATGTACATTAACCTGACATAGAATACCACCGCATTTACCGTAATTATGTCTTTTCTTCATTTCTACAACCCTCAGGTAATGACACACATAGTATAGGGAATACAGGCACAGATATCAGCAATCACATATTCCCCCATTCATGTATCATCAACTAAAATGTGCTCCCCATTTTGTTCAAAATCCGAAAAGAGCTCGGTAAAGTTTGACAGCCCATCCACAGACCTGTACCACGGGATAAGAAGGAATTCAAATGTATACTTCGCAATACCTCGAAGCTTGATTTACAACACGTACGGCACGATGATACATGACCCCCCAAACATGGACTCATACACACATGCTTCTGCTATCACACTAGGTCATACCCTCTTCACACCTACTCCTCTCTCCTCCCTCACCCAACCATGGAAATGAATTAACCCCTGACATATATTTTTCTCCTTTTGAAATGTTTTAGAAGGTGGCAGTTATTATTGACTGCCAAAGGGTGGACTGTCAAAGTCAGAAAAATATCTCTATACACACTGCCATATTTGCACCTCACACTGGTCCACGCTGCGCATGCGTGCGCTCTCCCGTGAAGGCGCATACCCGCTGTTGCGTGCACCCGCTGGTGCACGGTATGCGTATTTACGGTAAAGTTTGTGTAGTCGTAGCGTGCGACTCAATCGTTACATATTTTTCACAAATAATGTATTTTATAGATCTTTATCATGGTCCCTTTGATAGATTCTGAAAGTTTGGTTAATATAGAATGTTTATGAACAGAGGAATCCCTCTTTGTTTGATACGAAGGGTCAGATAGGAGTAATACAGTGGTGTTTAGTATCCATCGGAAGAATATTTAATTAGAAATATTCCGGTGTTGGTTTGAAGCAGATCAATCGCCCGTGCGAATAGTTATGGACATAAGAAGTTTATGAACATTTACTTTATTTGCACTTTATTACCCATGCGGCGGGAAACCCAGTTTCCCTCCCACCTGAGCAGTTGGAAATAGTCACAGCCCACCTGTATGAATCAACCTATGACCTTTTGTTATAATGCGAAGCCGAATTCCTGTGTCCAATGAACAATGAGATTGTAGGGACCATTGAATTGTATTGTGTGTGGGGCATAAATAGCAGGCCGACCATATCCAACTTCACTCTCTTCAACGGTTCTCATTGCTGATAATCGGGAGCTGGATATCGAGGCGCATGCGATCGTTCCCCTTGTGCGTAAGTTCTCTCCGTAATCATATTGTCTTACTGTGAGCCATTTCTCTCTCTCCCTCTCTTCTCTTTCTCTCGTATTTTTCCTTGATTAGACTTGTATTGTATTGTATTTCCTGTGTAGTTATCTGGTTAGTTGGTTTATGTTATATTGTAGTGTATGCTTTGTACTGTGATTCCTTTTGCAAGTATAATAGTCATAATACACATAATAGGTTTCGGACCCTAAGCCCAGGTATCTGTGTATTCTTTATAGTGTTAAGTACTCCCTGAGCATCGGTGACACTCAAGCAGTTTTGTAGTTAATCAGGTTACACAAGGTTGCACTTACACTTTGTCTCTACATTAAGGTTTGCTGTGTATTTCATTGCTAAAGGTATAGATATAAAGGTTTAACGTTGTGAGCGTCTGCATCGCTGGTGATCTCCTCGTGGTCCCGAGTGCTGCTACGCTATAGCGAATCATTACGATAAGTCAACAGCCAATAGTCTGCCTGCCTGCGATCACTTGGCCGTGAGTGAACGTGACGCCTGAGCGTCTCGATCACGGCTAAGCGATCGATACGCAACTTGCGTACCCTTACGGTACTTCTTACGTAGATAGCGTACAGTGTTCTTAGACCTCATAAAGGGTTATATACACGATAAATATTTAGCTTTATCAAGCTGGAAGGCTTGTCTGCAATAAGCTTTCTTGAATTAAGAGCTATTTTCAAGAAACATATGCTTCGTGATCTGCCCGTGTTAATTCTGTCGGACGACTTGACAGCAGTGGTGTAGGTAAGCCGTTAGGGCAGAACAAAGAGAAAAGAGACAATGGCAGATGCCGAAAAAGTTTTTCGCTGGGTGGGAAGACTGGTGAACGCTGTATTGGCAGTCTTCGTTCCAGGGGTGACCGTCGGAGAAATAGATTCCTCTGCAGATGCGATCTCCATCCAGGAGGAATACGGTCGTCATCGAGACGTTTTTGCTGAAGCGACAAGTCGTTGAGGAATGCCTCAATTGGACATGTTGGCGTCTTGGTCCCGGGAGGCCAGCGTCCCTCGCCGCATCCTTTGGGTGATCTGCGGCGTCCTTGATATAACCAAGAGTCACATGATGGCGTCGCGCCTCAACAAGAAGCTTCCGAGGTATTGTTCCAGGTCAAGGGACCCCCAAGCCAGTGCAGTGGACGCCCTGGTAACTCCGTGGGTGTTTCGGTCGGTGTATGTGTTCCCTCCGCTTCCTCTCATTCCAAAGGTGCTGAGGATCGTACGACGAACAGGGGTTCAGGCAATACTCGTTGTTCCAGATTGGCCACGGAGGGCTTGGTATCCAGATCTTCAGGAATTGCTTGTAGAAGATCCTTGGCCGCTTCCTCTAAGAGAGGACCTGTTACTGCAGGGGTCCTGCGTGTTTCCGGACTTACCGTGGCTGCGTTTGACGGTGTGGAAGTTGAATGCCAAATCCTAGCTCGGAAGGGTATTCCTGGGGAGGTCATCCCCACTCTCCTTAAAGCTAGGAAGGAGGTTACGGCAAAACATTATCACCGTATTTGGAGGAAGTATGTGTCATGGTGTGAAACCAAGACAGCTCCTGCGGAGAAGTTTCATTTGGGTCGTTTCCTCCATTTTTTGCAGGCAGGCGTAGATGCAGGCCTGAAATTGGGTTCCATCAAAGTGCAGATTTTGGCTTTATCTATTTTCTTTCAAAAAGAATTGGCTGTCCTTCCTGAGGTTCAGGCTTTTGTGAAGGGAGAGCTGCATATCCATCCTCCATTTGTGCCACCCGTGGCACCGTGGGATTTTGAAGTGGTGTTACAGTTTCTTATGTCTCACTGGTTTGAACCTTAGCGTAAGGTTGAGTTAAAGTTTCTCACTTGGAAAGTGGTCATGCTTTTGGCTCTGGCATGTGCCAGACGAGTGTCCGAGTTGGCGGATTTGTCTCACAAGAGCCCAGATTTGATCTTTCATTCTGATAGAGCGGAATTGAGGACTCGTCAACAATTTCTGCCGAAGGTGCTTTCTTCGTTTCACGTAAACCAACCTATTGTGGTACCTGTGGCTACGGATGCTGTGGCGGTTCCAAAATCTCTTGATGTTGTAAGAGCCTTGAAGATATGTCGCCAGAACGGCTCTTACTAGGAAAACAGAGGCTCTGTTTGTCCTGTATGCTTCCAACAAGATTGGAAATCCTGCTTCCAAGCAGTCTATTGCACGCTGGATTTGTAATACGATTCAGCAAGCTCATTCTTCGGCTTGGCTACCGTTACCGAGGTCTGTAAAGGCCCATTCTACTATGAAGGTGGGCTCATCTTGGGCGGCTGCCCGAGGGGTCTCGGCACTTCAACTTTGCCGAGCTGCTACATGGTTGGGTTCAAACACCTTTTGCTAAGTTTTACAAGTTTGATACCCTGGCTGATGAGGACCTCATGTGTGCTCAATCGGTGCTGCAGAGTCGTCCGCACTCTCCTGCCCGTTCTGGAGCTTTGTTATGGACCCATGGTCCTTTTGGAGCCCGCAGCATCCTCTAGGACGTAAGAGAAAATAGGATTTTAATACCTACCGGTAAATCCTTTTCTCCTAGTCCGTAGAGGATGCTGGGCGCCCATCCCAGTGCGGACTGTTCCTTGCAGTTGTAGTGTTACTGGTTATTTTTTGGTTACACGTGGGTTGTGGATCTGTTATATTCAGCTTGTTGCTTTTGTTAGTTCATACTGTTATCTGGTTTCCTGCTACTGCGGTTGTACGGTATGTTTGTGGTGTGGGCTGGTATGTGTCTCGACCTTAATTTAACAAAAATCCTTTCCTCGAAATGTCAGTCTCTCTTTGGCACAGTTCCTATAACTGAGGTCTGGGGGAGGGGCATAGAGGGAGGAGCCAGTTCACACCCAGTCAGTCTTTTTAGTGTGCCCAAGCTCCTGTGGATCCCGTCTATACTCCATGGTCCTTTTGGAGTCCCCAGCATCCTCTACGGACTAGGAGAAAAGGTTTTACCGGTAGGTATTAAAATCCTATTTTTTCCCTTGCAGAAATGTTTAAGAGCTGATGTAGGGATATGTTGCTGTCGAACTTCAAATTAAACAAGAATTGCAGTCTACTTTGGATTGTGTTACGTCACTACATTTTGGGTGTGGCCACACATGCAGATTTGGAGCCAGTAGATGTACTCCTCTAAAGTTGTGTAGCATTTCCATAATTCAGTGCCAGTCTTGACAACTAGGTATAGTCTTATCACTTAAGACCTTTATACCACATTGCCATGAATTCATTCCACTTTCTTGTCACCATTGTTAATTCTAATGTATCTTTGAGCAGGATGCCTTAATATTGACAAATATATAATTTTATTGTACATGTAGAATTCTTGCTAATGACAGACTGTTCTGTGTATATATGAACAGACTATTACTAAAGGAGCAATAAGTGATGTAATAAGCAGCTTTAGTTTTTCATGGGTGAGAGGCAAGACATGTACTTCTACAGCTGCTTAAAAAAAAATAATTACAAATAAAACCTGTAAATACTTCCTAGTGAGGGAGCAGAGCATTTATGCCCTGTGGTGCTGCTCGTGCAGGCTGTTTTTTATTTTTTATTTTGGTCATACTGCACTGACTGAAAAGGAGGCCAAGTTGGAGGGGAGTGAGAGTCAGATGACGAGTGAGAACCATGGGTATTATGGTTTCTCACTGGTCCTTCCACTCACTTCTCCATTAATTTTTTAAAGTGGTGTACAAAATGTGTTATTAGAACTTTAATAGTGTAACTGGAAATATTCTAGTTCAGGACAGACTGCCTTTTATACTGCCTATGTTTTGTCGTCAGTCCTTCAGTTGGGAGTGAGGTTTAGCGAGGTGAAAAACCTTGCATAATTTTGGATTACCATGGGTATGCACGCTCCCGATAGCCACAGTACAAATAAAAGGTTAGGGTTCCATAACAAGTGCCAGTGATTCCCCCCTAAAAATGTCAATTTTTGTAAAAAGCAAACTTGCTATGGAGGTGCGAGCAAAAACACACAATTGAATGTACAGTCCTGCAATTGAATAGCAAAACACAGCGGCTTCCTGCCATCAGTAGAACTCCCCCATAAGTGTTGGTTTTGGAATAAAACCTTTGTGGTGGCAGTATTAGATGATTAATAGTGAGTGTGATAATTTTTAGAGCAGGTGATTTTGTTGTTTGACCTCACAACACACTAGCTCAGGAGAGTGCTATATGTGATACTAGCAAACCGTTAAATACGTCTGTGCTTGTTATACATTTTCACAAGCATTGCTATTAGTTTTAAAAGACAAAAACAAATGCCATACCAGTTGGTACTGGAAGTTTATAAAATATATGTATACAGATGCAGATTGCATCCACATAAAATGTAAAACTGAAAGATAAGGGAGCAGTTCATATAGAAAAATAGCTAAATTCTTTCAAATATGTAGTCACAGCTGCCAGCACCAAAAATCGATACAGCAAAGCGGGGTAATAGCACTGCAGCGACTTACAATTTGTGTTCACAGCTGACAAACAATGCTTTTCATGATCTCAGTAGCACAGAGGTGTAATCATAGCTCAGGAAACTGGAATTTGGCCATGGGGATGTGAATGTTGATTTAATGACATGTTAGTAACCTCCCTGTGTGGGGTACCGGTTTTTCTCTATGTTTAGCTCTCTGTTTGTTGACCTATGACTGTGGATAAAATAGAAATAGCATAAAATGCTTATTTTTCCTGAAATACATAAGTGATATATAAACTACAGCTATTTTGCAAACAAAATTTTTATATTTAGTAAATGTTTTATTTTTGACGTTGATCCAGGTTAGTAGTTTGCTATTATTATTTTTTGTTTTGTTTATTTTAAACAAAGTTTTTTGCCTGCAATAGGTTGTTTCTGCTGGAGCTTATTGGTTAGTACAAGACAACACTCAATTACATAATGAGAGATTTGTTTACTTATCAAATGTCCAATAAACATGTTTGATCACTAATGTTATGGTATCATTTAAAAAAAATGTGTAACTTCTGTCCAGCTTTGTGCTTGCAGCTGATCCAATTCAGATTTTCAGGTAAATCATTGAAAATGCCTCATTTTGTGGTGTGTGTGTTTGTTTGTATGTGATAAATGGCCAGCGAAATGATCTGCCAGTAACAGTCATAAAATGTTCACATTTTTTTTGAGTATTTGTCAGAGGAGTATATGCAAAGTTGCATGCACTCAGACCACGTGTTGAAGCAGCCGATGCAAGTATGTCTTCTAAGTGCTGGATAAAGGTCTACACTGTAGCTTCTGGTGACTCAAAACGAATCCCATGCATCTTGCCATTTGATTTGGGGGAACATGAAAGAATTGCAGGGGCCCAGGTCTGGACTGTACGGCAGATGAAGAAGCTCCTGGATGTGTTCATGGGCCAGAAAATCCACCACTTTCCTGGACTTGTGGGGCAGTGCATTGTCATGATGGAGAAGGGTGTCACGATTGTGAGTTCTTGGATGGCACCTGGAAATGGCTTCCAGCACTTGCGGTAGGCACTGGTTAGTCTACCAGTCCCAGTGACTGTGTGAGGGATATGGTAGCTGCATGACCAGTCTTGGCCACAAAAACAGCCACCATCTGCTTGGCCAAGCTGCGCTCACATGAGAACTTCTGTGACAAATTACCTCCAACTTGGGTCCACTAGGTTGACTGTTTGTTCTTGGGGTTGAAACTGTAGATCCAGGATTCTGCGCCACTGAGGATCTCTGAGTTTGAATGACCTCTATCAAACCTGGGATCACCAAGTCACTTGAGCCTCCTTCTGCTCTCTAGTCAACTCATGGGGCACATTTCATGCAGAAACCTTGCTGAGGGCAAGCTTTTTGTGGAGTATCAAGCTGATGGATCCTGATGAGATGCTAGATCTTTGTCTAACTGGGTCCCAGTCACCCTGGTGTCCGCCTCAACTATGCCCCGCACAGCGCAACGTTGTACTCGGTGATGGTGAGCACAGGTCTGCCACAACGCTTCTCATCTTCCAGGGACTGCCTCCTACCCCTTTTACAGACCACTCTTGTAGTCGTAGAAGATCATGACTTTCTAGTAGCTTCTGTTGAGCTCCCTAATGAGTTTTTGAAGGACGTGAACATGCTAACTTCTTGGGTGTGCAAGGCTGCTTATATATGGTTCTGTGTCTTGACATTTCACAAGAATTGTATTCAGAGATTACAATTCACAACCAATTGGCAGATTGTGTCGACCTATGCACTGCACATCCGGACACTTATTACGCACCCCTCATAAAACACACAATTAACCCTCTGCCTCGCCCAGCTGTCTGGAGGTCCGTAAGATAAAGCCTGGTAATGAGAGATCATCAAACTTAAGAGATGGGAGACAAACTGTAATGTTAGCCACATGCTAAGTGATACCATCACTCGGAGAATATGAAGAGACTCAAAAATGATCAGCGTGCCCAAAAATCCCATAGGCAGATGAAAGCCCAATTTGCAAACATAAATTGAGTGCACAAATTGTAAATATATGCATGCAGACTCTCATAACGTTGGCTAAGGTTAAGTGGATGATCTGGTAAACCTTTCCTTCAAGTTACTGTCCTTTATGCTAACCAGGCTGTGAAATTGGGTAATCTGCCTGGTATAGCCACATAAACTTACCCAAAATGACTTTGTAAAGCCACTTGTAGATTGAAAGCATCTGCGTGGCATTTGTATTTCTCTTACATCCATAGGGGATACTGGGATGGTACTTTAGTACGGTGGGGTTTCAGCCCAGTATCCCCTATGGACTATGAGAAAATGATTTACCAGTAGGTATTTAAAATCCTGTTTTTCCCCAGGAGTTGAACGGGCTTCCTCCGGGTGCTTCGGCAGTCCAAAAAAATACTGATAGGTTTTGTTTGTGTGTGTGTGTGGGACAGCAAGGGGGGAAGGGGGGAGGGGAGGAGGAGGGTTGGGCTGCTGAATTCTATCATGGGACAGCCACTATAGAAACCCAGTCAAATAACAATAAGATCCGTATAATTGTCAAGGAGAGTCACAATCCTTAATAGACAAATTCAAAGTTATGCATTCACAGGACTATAGCTATTCTCAAAATGTATTGGGTGTTCTAATTTTTTTCCTCACCCTGAAGCTTTTAAATGTCTGATCAGGTTTTCCTTGTGGGTTTTTTATTGCATGCATTTTTTTTTTTAATCCGGTTTGTTAAATTCTTTTTAGAGTGTTTTTGAAATACCATTTTGTTTCAAATTAACTCCATAAAAGTGTGTGTGGGTGTGTGGACGTCATTGTGTTAAAGTTAAGGTGTCTTTTTACAGGCTTTTTTGTTTTTATTTTTCGAACTTCAAAAAGAAACAAAGTTATCCAAAATGCAGGTGTTTCGTATCTCAGTGGGAGGTACTGTTTCTGTTTAAGCCTACTATTGTGACCGCCATTCCAGATCTGGTTGTATGTCTGCATATTTGTAAACTCCCATTGAATACGTTGTCAGTGTTTGCAGACACCTCCTGTCTACTTGCATATAGTCATTTGTCTCTGGTGTTTTTATTTATAAATGTGACAAAATGTAAAAGCCAAAGAAACCCCTTGTGTGAAATATTGTACACTATGCACTATTTGCAGATGTTTGTATAAATGTTTACAGTATTTAGGCAGAACTTTACAGGCATAATGCCAGCAGTTGCTGCATATGAAACAGCTAATGTTTGGTGTTCTTTTCATTATGCAAGTAGCACACTTCATTGCAAGCAAAGTTTATAGCTTGCATTTTTTTATTCCACTGATGGAATGGTCATTTGTAAATCCAATCAGCAAATGTCATAATGTCAAGAATGCTCTTTGTGGATTTGCACAACTGACACTGATTTTTCTGATCCGCAAATCAGACTGAAGAATCTGACACCAGTTGGGTGGGTAAGGTGTCACAAGAAGTAGGACTCTGACATGCAGACCATAATGACCTCCAGGTTCTTATTGGAGGAGTAGTCAAGCTGAAGATGAGCTTCGTTGCTGTGATGTACAGTAATGTTGCTCTACCACTTCTCACATTCTGAATGCAGTTTCAGTTCAGTATTTTATACAAGCTCGGAACACAAACAAGATATTTGTTGGCTTTATGTGCTTGCATAGAGTACACTGTGTGTGCTGTACATAGAACTGAACATAAAGCTGTTATATCCTCTAACATTCCACATTTTACAATGCAACCCCTGTATTTGCCAAACTTTCCTCACTGACTGACTTGTTTTCATTCACGTAAAATCTTTTCACTACTCATGCTGCCATCCTTAAACTATGTTGTGTCCCTCCCTCTACTCACACAAACTTTGTATTAGAAATTGCCTTCATGGTTACCATACAAACAGCGTGCAGGCTACAGTGTATTGTCCCCCCTGCATTCAAACGTGCTCTGATTTACCCCACTCTTAAAAAGCCTACTCTTGATCCTAACATTCTCTCCAACTACCAACCCATATCTCCCCTCAGCTTTGCCCCCAAACTCCTTGGGCACAATTCAGCGTGGATTGAATAGCTCCAGGAATTGGCTTGTGGTGCTAATCAATTCAGCATGCTGTCATCTTTCCTCTCACTCACTGCTTTACCCATTTCATTCTGGCTTCCGTCCTCCACTCCGCTGAAACTGCCCTTGAAAAAGGTAAGTAATTATCTCCTTGCTGCTACCCTATCTTCCTGCGAATCCTTCACTCACTAGGTCTAAGTAATGCTGCCCTCCTACCTTTCTGACTGTTGGTTCTCTATCACCTTTCATGACTCCACTTCAGTCCCACTTCCACTAACATTTGGTGTCCTCCAAGGTTCTGTTTTTGGACCTCTCCTTTTCTCTTTTTATACATACTCTCTTTAGGTTAGCTCATTATGTGTTTTGACCTAAAATATCTCTATACTGATGATACTCAGACCTGTCTTTATTCCCCTGACCTCTCCCCATCTCTTCTCACTTGTATTTCCAACTGTCTATCTCTTTCTGGATGTCCCAGCACTTTCTTAAACTAAGCATGTCTAAGGCTAATTATCTTTCCACCCTCCCACATAACCTCTCTTCCCACAATTACATTCTCTGTTGACAGCACAACCATCTCCTCTAGCCCCCAATTGCACTGTCTTGGAGTAATCATTGACTCCTCCCTTTCCTTCAAACCACGCTTTCAGTACCTGTTGCAGTCCTGCTCTTTCTATCTCACAAATATCTCCCGGCTCAGACACTAGATTTTACTGAAATCCTCCATCCACTCACTTGTTATCTCCAGTTTGATCTTCTATAACCTCCTCCTGCCTGGCCACCCTGGCGTCTGCCTTAAACCACTCTAATCTGTCTTCTCTCCTCTCCAATCTGCCCTGCTTATTTTCCTTCTCAAACGCACTGTCTGCCTCTCCTCTCTACAAGCCCTACTTTGGTTCCCCTGCCCCTTCAGAACCCAATCCAAGCTTCTCACACTTAATCACAAAGCCCTTACCCATTCCTGTTCCATTTACATCACTGCCTCTTCGTTCCTCAAATCAATGCCCCTCTTCTGCCAAATACTTCCTCCCATTTTTGTCTACAAGAGGTGCTCCCTACCTTTGGAATTCTTTAACTCTTCCTATCAAACTATCCGCTTGTTCATCAATAACAGCAAACTCTCAGTCTAACCCATCTGTCCCTTGCTCACGGTCTACCCCATCTGTGTCACCCCTGTCTGTCTGTCCCTCCTCTCTAGATTGTAAGATCTCAGGAGTAGGACATTCTTCCCTCATGTGCTTTGGCTTCCCTACTAATACTATAATCTACTTTATGCTCCCCTCAATGGCATCTCACCATTGGTTTCTGCAGCATGCTGCTTGAGTGCTAGGACCACTGATGCAGAAATGATTATAAACCATGTACTTCGTTTGCTTTGTCTTGTAATGTAATTCACTGTTTTATTGTATTGTGTTCTCATGTGGTTATATACTTTGTGTTAGGCGCTGCGGAACCTTTGTGGCGACATATAAATAAAGAATCATAATATCAGGTGTGTCCAGACTTTTGGATTTAATGAACTACTCTAAAGGCTGGAATTATTTTGTGATATACCAATGACACTAAGAGAACCTATGAATTTGAAATTCATTAAATAGTCAGCAAGTATCATCAGATTTCCCTATTGTTCACCTTGTTGTAGGTGCAGATGTTTAGCAGGGAGTAGCTGTGTAAGACAGGAGTGCAGCTATGTGCCAGAGTCTCGGTTGCCTATAAAACAGGGGTGCAGCTGGGGGACAAGTTGCTTTGATCTGTTCTTCCGCACCCTGTCCTTACCAACCAGTCCTAGGGGGCGCCCCGCAGCTTCTTTGCTCCCTGGTTCCCGGGTGTTCAGCCACATGGCCTGCAGCTTAACACGGGACCCTGAGGGGAACTTGTGGTTCTACAGGATGTGCTAGAGGTCCCTGAAGTTCCCAGTATGTACACATGCTTGTTGATGACTTCACACACCCCAGGGGGTCATGGTCAGAGACCACAGACTTCTTGAAAACACCCTTTTTTTGGTGGATAGCTTGCAAATATTCAATAATTATGACCCTTAATGTGTAATAGTGTGTGTTAAAAATTTAGACAGGCAGTATGAAATTATAAATTATGCCAAGAGACCTATTTTCAAGAAGTTGTTTGTGCTTATTTGCAGTGTATCTGCATAGATTAGCAATTGTCAAAGTCGAAAAGTATCCTGATACATATGCCTTGAACTAACCCCTCATGCACATGCCCGCTGCACGTGCACACGCTCTGCCGTGCGTGCACATATCCGCAAGTTGCGTAAGATCGCTCTGGCGATCACGCGCGGTGTATGCGCATTTACGGTAAAGTTTGTAAGCGTCTAGCGGGCGACTCGATCATAACATATTTTACCCACATAGTGTGTTTTATAGTGAATATTCCCCTTAACAATGTCAGAAAGTATGTTTAGTGTAAACGGTTCTTGGACAGAGAAATTCCTCTTTGCATGATAGGAAGGGTCAGATAAAGGTAGAACGGCGGTGTCTAGTATCCAGCTGTAGAGTATTTTGTTGGTAACATTTCGGTGTTGGTTAGGAAGAGATTGCTCGCTCCTGCGCATAGTTATGTACAAAAGTAGTTTATAGATATTTACTGTATTTGCTGTTCATTACCCATGCGGCGGGAATCCTAAGGATACCTCCCACTTGAGCAGTTGGAGAAAGGCACAGCTCACCTGTTCGAACCCACCTATGACCTTTTGTTATAATGCAGAGACACATTCCTGTGTCCAATGAACCATGAGATTATAGGGACCATTGTATTGTTACAGTATGTTGTGTATATTAAGACCACCATTGCCTGTCCAGGCACTCACTCTCTGCAAGGTTTTCACATTGAAGGCTGAGGGCTGGATTCAGGACGCGCCTGCGAATCATTCCCACGTGTGTAAGTTCTCTGTAGCTATTTTGTTATCCTCTGTGTTTGCCATTTGTTCTCATTGTGTACTCATTCTGTTTTCTTGTGTTTGCGATCGTTCGCTATTGTTCATATTATTCCTCGTTATTTTGTTAGTTTTGTAGTGTATAAGCTGTACTGTTTTTCCCCTTTTTACTCAAATAGAATTATCCACTGGGTGTTAGAGCCTAAGTGGTTTTTATATCCTAACCAGGTCTTGTGTTTTCACTAGTTACTGTAAAGGGTTTTCTGAGCGTCTCAATCGCTCAAACAGCTTCTCATATTATCAAGGTTAATAGGTATTACATCGCTATAGTATTTCATTGCCAAGGTCTAAAGTGTAAAGCGTACCCTTAAGGTGTGTTGTTACTAAGGGTTACTGTGTAACTTTCAGTGAGCGTGCGTGTCGCTCGTGCGTCGCGCCCACGGCCTAGCGTCTGCTACGCTAGGTGCGTACCCTTACGGTATTCAGTGCGTCAATAGCGTACTTAGTCCATAATAGAATATAGCTTAATGTTTTTAGGTAATAACTGACTTTATCACAATATGTATCTTATTTTGAACGGTTGTATCCAAAAAAAAAGTTTTGGTTCTCTATAAAGTCTGTGTTGACTAAATATGATGGTTGCTTTCGTAGTATGCCTAGTAATGGTACTGTATGTCTTGTGAAATCTGAGAATATTGGACTACACGGCATTCGACAGACCCAAAATCCAAATATTTCAGGGTATAACTTGTCGACCGTTATCATGTTGACAGTCTTCAGGTTGGCATGAGATTGTCTACGTGCAGCATGTTGGCACACACCGCATATCGACAGTGGCTATGTCGACGACATCACAGATTTGAACATAAATTGTACACTTAAGAAAACACATTTTCCTATTTTTCAAGGTCTGCTGGTTAGAGGATGCAGTTAAGTTCCCGACAGTCGGGATCCCAGTGGTCAAAATCCCGACCGCCGCCTGGTATTCCCAGTAGGGTGGTGGTACACGCCACCACCTGAGGGGGAATATAATAGTGTGGCCCGAAACATGGTGAGTGCAGCCTAGATGGGCTAAGTGGTTCTTATCTGCCGTCAAATTCTATGTTACTAAAATTCTGTGAGGGGACACACTGCGCTTGATGTTGGGATTTTGACTGTAGGGATTCTGGTGTCTGTATTTCAGCCGCTGGGATCCCGACTGTCGGTAAATCATACTGAATCCTGGTTAAAGCTGTTGACCACTATAGCTTTCACTAGGGCTCTCTCTCAAAGCTTTCCTCATGCAGAACGTATTACTTATGAACTATGATATTGCCATAGCCAGGATTCAGTGCTAGTAAATTGCTTTATGATTCAAATAAAGCTTTTTATTATATTAAAATAATTGTCTATTGTTTTGGTTTTTTGTGCTTGCTCATTTCAATTATTTTCTGTATAGTGAGAGTGTGCTGGCTTCCAGTTTTACTATGCATGTTTGCACCAGAAAGGCTGGTTGATGCATGGTGTGCAGGCTGGTGAAGTGGTAAGACTCATCTGGTGCCCTGGCAAACTATTCTGGATAAATTGGCAAAAACTACATTTTGTTTAGCTGCAATAAGCAGGGATTTACAATATAGGTTATATCGGGGTATAGTGAATTAATCCAATATTTTTTCAAGTGTACACGATGCCCCAAACTACGTTTGCAAACTTTTGCCATATGGCCACATCTAAAAACCAATCCACCACTATTTTCTGGCATTGTAAAAGCCTTAATAAATCTAATGAACACTTGTATTTTGACGGTAGTGGGTTTAAGGCATTAAGAGCATAATTAGGAGCTGTGAAATGCACCTTTTTTTATGTGAGTAGCACTAACTATACCACAAAGAGAACCTTTTTGTAGGTTGTTTTTTTTTCTCATCTGTCTGATGGTATGGTTGCATGTCAGAGAATTCATTGCCTTCAAACTGGTTACATACCAGAAAGCATAGTATTGTGTCCAGGACAACACTGTCCCTGTTTTGTTGTACAAAGCTGGGCTAATGAAATGATGCACTATAAATGTACCATTCTCTTCATTTATGCTGCTATTCTTGTTCTTTGACCTCTTGTATTGGGTTCCCTTGATATGTAATAACTGTATGCAGTGGCCTCTATATTTCTTTCTGGCACAGATGTGGGCATTGTGCACTGTAGCTTCCTAAATCAGGTGTCTGTTTTCCTGTAGTACATTGAAATGGAACATACACGCATTTAGTGTTATGCAAATTAAGAAAACTGAGAAGGTAGAGGATTTGGGACTACTAGGTAACAGAAAGTGGTGTAGCTGTGCAGAGAGCCAGACAGCCGCTGCAAAGGCAAATTAAATCCTGAGCTGAATAAAATGCACAAGATGCAAACATAATCGTATGATTGAATAAATCAATAGTTAGCCCACAGATGTCATTTGTGGTACGATTTTGGAAACCTTACTGTAAGAAGGTTATATAAAAACTCTAGTGGGTTCAGGGACACCTATTTTATAAAAATAAATAAAAATTATTGAACATTATAAAGAGAAGGTAGATAAACTAGGTTGGATTACTTGTAGGAAAAAGGCACCTTCTAGTTAACCTAATTAGCATCATACTAATGACAAGGTGTTAAAAAAACAAAACGAAAAACTGTTTCACTATCTGCATACGTAGGAAGTGGCCATAGTATACTGTGAAGATGGGCAGCCTATGCAGTTCCTTACCACATAAAGTAATTATGACCAGTTCACCTTAACGGCACTAACAGAGTTTAAAAACAGACTGTATTCCTTCCTTACGTACAAGGTGGGGTATATGAAGCTGTAATTAGTAGAAGTACTGTGGATTTGAGCAGTTTAGAGACTAATAGATATGGAGGTTAGGAAGGATTTTTCTGTTTTTGTGTTTTTTTTTTTTTGTTCCTTTGAAATTTTCTACCTGTCACATGGGACTTGGACTAGCACTCCGGTTGCCCCACCTATAATATGGATATGCGAGTTTTAAATTAAAATTAGTGATGAGCGTGTTCGGATCCTCGGGATCCGAACCCCCCCGAACTTCACCCTTTTTTGCACGGGTCCGAGCAGACTCGGATCCTCCCGCCTTGCTTGGTTAACCCGAGCGCGCCCGAACGTCATCATCCCGTGGTAGTATTCTCGCGAGATTCGTATTCTATATAAGGAGCCGCGCGTCGCCGCCATTTTTCACTCGTGCATTGGAGATGATCGTGAGAGGACGTGGCTGGCGTCCTCTGTTTCTATGTTCAGTGGGCTGCAAATATCTGTGCTCAGTGTGCTGCAAGTGCAAATATCTACGTTCTCTGCCTGAAAAACGCTCCATATCTGTGCTCAGTGTGCTGCAAATATCTGTGCTCAGTGTGCTAATTGCTTTATTGTGGGGACTGGGGACCAGCAGTATTATATAGTAGGACAGTGCAGAGTTTTGCTGACCAGTGACCACCAGTATTATACGTTCTCTGCCTGAAAAACGCTCCATATCTGTGCTGCATTGTAGTATATAGTAGGAGGATAGTGCAGAATTTTGCTGACCACCAGTATAACTATAGATATAGATATAGATATATATAGCAGTACGGTACAGTAGTCCACTGCTCTACCTCTGTGTCGTCAAGTATACTATCCATCCATACCTGTGGTGCATTTCAGTTTTGCACAGTTTGCTGACCACCAGTATATAATATATAGCAGTACGGTACAGTAGGCCACTGCTCTACCTACCTCTGTGTCGTCAAGTATACTATCCATCCATACCTGTGGTGCATTTCAGTTTTGCACAGTTTGCTGACCACCAGTATATATAATATATAGCAGTACGGTACAGTAGGCCACTGCTCTACCTACCTCTGTGTCGTCAAGTATACTATCCATCCATACCTGTTGTGCATTTCAGTTTTTGTGCGCAGTATATATAGTAGTAGGCCATTGCTATCGATAAATATATTACTGGCATATAATTCCACACATAAAAAAATGTAGAACAAAAATGTGGAGGGTAAAATAGGGAAAGATTAAGATCCACTTCCACCTCATGCTGATGCTGCTGCCACTAGTCATGGTCGAGACGATGAAATGCCATCAACGTTGTCTGCCAAGGCCGATGCCCAATGTCATAGTAGAGAGCATGTAAAATCCAAATAACAAAAGTTCAGTAAAATGACCCAAAAATCAAAATTAAAATCGTCTGAGGAGAAGCGTAAACTTGCCAATATGCCATTTACGACACGGAGTGGCAAGGAACGGCTGAGGCCCTCTCCTATGTTCCTCATGACTAGTGGGTCAGCTTCACATGAGGATGGAAGCACTCATCCTCCTGCTAGAAAACTTAAAAGACTTAAGATGGCAAAAGCACAGCAAAGAACTGTGCGTTCTTCTAAATCACAAATCCCCAAGGAGAGTCCAATTGTGTCGGTTGTGATGCCTGACCTTCCCAACACTGGACGGGAAGAGGTGGCGCCTTCCACCATTTGCACGCCCCCTGCAAGTGCTGGAAGGAGCACCCGCAGTCCAGTTCCTGTCAAATTGAAGATGTCACTGTTGAAGTACACCAGGATGAGGATATGGGTGTTGCTGGCGCTTGGGAGGAAATTGACAAGGAGGATTCTGATGGTGAGGTGGTTTGTTTAAGTCAGGCACCCGGGGAGACACCTGTTGTCCGTGAGACGAATATGGCCATTGACATGCCTGGTCAAAATACAAAAAAAATCACCTCTTCGGTGTGGAATTATTTCAACAGAAATGCAGACAACTGGTGTCAAGCCGTGTGTTGCCTTTGTCAAGCTGTAATAAGTAGGGGTAAGGACGTTAACCACCTAGGAACATCCTCCCTTATATGTCACCTGGGGCGCATTCATCAGAAGTCATTGACAAGTTTAAAAACTTTGGGTGACAGCGGAAGCAGTCCACTGCCAACTAAATCCCTTCCTCTTGTAACCAAGCTCCTGCAAACCACACCACCAACTCCCTCAGTATCAATTTCCTCCATAGACAGGAAAGCCAATAGTCCTGCAGGCCATGTCACTGTCAAACTGTCAAGTCTAATGTGTCCTCTCCTGCCTGGGATTCCTCCGATGCATCCTTGAGTGTAACGCCTACTGCTGCTGGCACTGCTGCTGTTGCTGCTGGGAGTCTATCGTCATCCCAGAGGGGAAGTCGGAAGACCACTTGTACTACTTCCAGTAAGCAATTGATTGTCCAACAGTCCTTTGCGAGAAAGATGAAATATCACAGCAGTCATCCTGCTGCAAAGCGGATAACTAAGGCCTTGGCAGCCTGGGTGGTGAGAAACGTGTTTCCGGTATCCACCGTTAATTCACATGGAACTAGAGAATTGGTTGAGGTTCTATGTCCCCGGTACCAAATACCATCTAGGTTCCATTTCTCTAGGCAGGCGATACCGAAAATGTACACAGACGTCAGAAAAAGAGTCACCAGTGTCCCAAAAATGCAGTTGTACCCAATGTCCACTTAACCACGGACAAGTGGAGCAGGGCAGACTCAGGACTATATGACTGTGACAGCCCACTGGGTAGATGTATTGCCTCCCGCAGCAAGAACAGCAGCGGTGGCACCAGTAGCAGCATCTCTCGCAAACGCCAACTCGTTCCTAGGCAGGCTACGCTTTGTATCACCGCTTTCCATAAAAGGCACACAGCTGACAACCTCTTACGGAAACTGAGGAACATCATCGCAGAATGGCTTACCCCAATTGGACTCTCCTGGAGATTTGTGACATCGGACAACGCCACCAATATTGTGCGTGCATTACATCTGGGCAAATTCCAGCACGTCCCATGTTTTGCACATACATTGAATTTGGTGGTGCAGAATTATTTAAAAAACGACAGGGGCGTGCAAGAGATGCTGTCGGTGGCCCGAAGAATTGCGGGCCACTTTCGGCATTCAGCCACCGCATGCCAAAGACTGGAGCACTTAGCTTAGTCACCCAGCGACCTCGGTGCAAATTTTAGGACTAAAAATAATATTGTGAGGTGTTCAGAATAGACTGGGAAATTATGGTTATTGAGGATAATAATACTATGGGATCAAAATGACCCCCAAATTATATGATTTAAGCTGTTTTTGAGGGTTTTTTGTAAAAAAAATAACACCCAAATCCAAAACACACCCGAATCCGACAAAAAAATTTCAGGGAGGTTTTGCCAAAACGCGTCCGAATCCAAAACACGGCCGCGGAACCGAATCCAAAACCAAAACCCGAAAAATTTCCGGTGCACATCACTAATTAAAATACCCATACGAGTTAGTAACAAAGTCTAATTGGTGCAAAGTTACAAGATTTCTGGTATTCAGAGAACAGCTTCCATTTTATACTTCCAATTAATTCAGCCTTGTTTTATTTTATTTCAGAACTGAAGAATGTGACTGGTAACAGCTACAGCCACACTTGACTGTTAATTTGTGAAAAGAAAACTAGTTTAGAACTGCAGTTTGTCAACACTCTAAGGACAGCCTGTAGCAAATTGGAATTGGTATTAGCAGTATTAGTTAATTTACAGCCGTTAATACCAGTATTTACTGTGATCATTGCTATTCTTTTTAGAAGCCTGTAGATACAAAACTGTAATTTAAACATAGCTGTATAGTTCAGCAGTAATTTTTAAGTATTAAAAAGGAATAAAAGAAAGGTGGGGGGGGGTTGCCGATGGGTTACTACTCCATAAGTTCCACCTTGTTATACACTTTTTTTTGTTACACTGATCTAGGGGGAAGGCTGAATCAGACCACCACCAACTATGTACTGTACTGCACCTATACACATACTAGTAGCCCAAACAGCAGGATGGCCATAGGTGGAGTGGGCTACTAGTTTGGGACTTAAACTCCTAATAACTCCTAATAAACTGAATACTAAAGTAACACACTTTTGTGGAAAAGATACAAACTAGTAGCCCCAAAGCGTAATTCCGCAAAGTAACAATTTAATTCTTCAAAGTTAAAAAATAAAATAGCATTCGCTACAATAAAGTGTTGTATTTGTAAGAAGTTGACAATGCAGTACCCGGGTCAAAGTGATCTTACAACTTCAATAAAATAATGTAGCATCCCGGTAACATTACATTATTTTATTGAAATTGTGTATCACTTTGACTTGGCTACTGCATTGTCCACTTCTTGCAAATATACCACTTAATTGTAGCAAATGCTATTTTATTTTTGTTAGAGAGATGTGTGATTGCTGCCTGGCACTGTTAGAGAGATATGTGTGATTGCTGCCTGACACTGTTAGAGAGATATGTGTGATTGCCGCCTGGCACTGTTAGTGAGATATGTGTGATTGCTGCCTGGCACTGTTAGAGAGATATGTGTGATTGCTGCCTGGCACTGTTAGAGAGATATGTGAGATTGCCGCCTGGCACTGTTTGAGAGCTGTGTGTGATTGCCGCCTGGCACTGTTAGTGAGATATGTGTGATTGCTGCCTGGCACTGTTAGAGAGATATGTGTGATTGCTGCCTGGCACTGTTAGAGAGATATGTGTGATTGCCGCCTGGCACTGTTAGTGAGATATGTGTGATTGCTGCCTGGCACTGTTAGAGAGCTGTGTGTGATTGCTGCCTGGCACTGTTAGAGAGATATGTGTGATTGCTGCCTGGCACTGTTAGAGAGATATGTGTGATTGCCGCCTGGCACTGTTAGTGAGATATGTGTGATTGCTGCCTGGCACTGTTAGAGAGAGATGTGTGATTGCTGCCTGGCACTGTTAGAGAGATATGTGTGATTGCCGCCTGGCACTGTTAGAGAGATATGTGTGATTGCCGCCTGGCACTGTTAGTGAGATATGTGTGATTGCTGCCTGGCACTGTTAGCGAGATATGTGTGATTGCTGCCTGGCACTGTTAGAGAGATATGTGTGATTGCTGCCTGGCACTGTTAGAGAGCTGTGTGTGATTGCCGCCTGGCACTGTTAGTGAGATATGTGTGATTGCTGCCTGGCACTGTTAGAGAGCTGTGTGTGATTGCCGCCTGGCACTGTTAGAGAGATATGTGTGATTGCTGCCTGGCACTGTTAGAGAGATATGTGTGATTGCTGCCTGGCACTGTTAGCGAGATATGTGTGATTGCTGCCTGGCACTGTTAGCGAGATATGTGTGATTGCTGCCTGGCACTGTTAGAGAGATATGTGTGATTGCTGCCTGGCACTGTTAGCGAGATATGTGTGATTGCTGCCTGGCACTGTTAGCGAGATATGTGTGATTGCTGCCTGGCACTGTTAGAGAGAGATGTGTGATTGCTGCCTGGCACTGTTAGAGAGCTGTGTGTGATTGCCGCCTGGCACTGTTAGTGAGATATGTGTGATTGCTGCCTGGCACTGTTAGAGAGCTGTGTGTGATTGCCGCCTGGCACTGTTAGAGAGATATGTGTGATTGCTGCCTGGCACTGTTAGAGAGATATGTGTGATTGCTGCCTGGCACTGTTAGAGAGATATGTGTGATTGCTGCCTGGCACTGTTAGAGAGATATGTGTGATTGCTGCCTGGCACTGTTAGCGAGATATGTGTGATTGCTGCCTGGCACTGTTAGAGAGATATGTGTGATTGCTGCCTGGCACTGTTAGCGAGATATGTGTGATTGCTGCCTGGCACTGTTAGCGAGATGTGTGATTGCTGCCTGGCACTGTTAGAGAGATATGTGTGATTGCTGCCTGGCACTGTTAGAGAGAGATGTGTGATTGCTGCCTGGCACTGTTAGAGAGATATGTGTGATTGCTGCCTGGCACTGTTAGAGAGATATGTGCGATTGCTGCCTGGCACTGTTAGAGAGATATGTGCGATTGCTGCCTGGCACTGTTAGAGAGATATATGTGATTGCCGCCTGGCACTGTTAGAGAGCTATGTGTGATTGTTGCCTGGCACTTTTAGGGCTGTTTCATACTACCCAGTTTTCACCGGATGCCAAAAAGCCGGACAAACTTTGTCCGGCTTTTTGCCATCCGGCAGGGTCTTTCACACACAAAGGCTTTGAGCCGTGAGTAATGCTATGCGCATGCGCAGCGGTGGCGGTTAAAAAAAACAGTGTGTGAGAGCTCCCATTCACACACACTGTTCTCTGCTTACAAAGATGGCTCGGCAACCGGACCTTTCAGTGGATATTTCCGGCTGCAACCCGGCAGCCGGGCTGGGGACATGCTGTGTGAAAGACCCTATATGCAGCAATACTCAATAAAAAAACATGCACGGGAAAAAAACGGATGGCTTCGTACTGTCCGGTCAAAACCGCTGCGTGTGAAATAGCCCTTAGAGAGCTGTGTGTGCCTACTGCTTGGCTCTCGGAAAAATACTGCACTACCTGCGCTTAAAGTTGTCTGACCTTTTCAGACATGCATATGCTGTGGGCCGATAGGAGTGTGCGTTATGTGTATGTGCAGGTTAGGCAAACACTTAGGGCAATTAATTTGGTAATGTGTTTTTCAATCTACAATGGTTGTTGCTTGGTTTGCTGTTGAAAATGTTTGGATTCTGAATTAAACTCATAATAAACAGAATGCTAAAGTTAAGGTCCATACACACTTAACGATAAAATGAGCGACGTCGCTCATTTTATCATCAAGTGTGTATGCCACCAACGACGACCGATGCGCGGCCCCGCGGGTCGGCAACGATCGTCGCTGTCGGTAGGGCATGCATGAAGGATGTGGACTGTCGTCCACGACCTTCATGCAGGGCTGGCGGGGGAGTGACGTCACTGAGCGATATGAGCGGTCATATCGCTCAGTGCGTACAGGCGGCCGCCGACCGGCCGGCCCGGGAGGGGGAAACGTTAGACGATGTCGCTCACAGAGCGACATCGTCTAATGTGTATGGGCCTTAACACACTTTGCAGCAGCTTTGCTTAAAAAGTAAAGCGTTATTGTGTGCTTCCCTCGATCTTGATAAATGATAAAAGCCAGATTCTGCATGGTAATTTAACATTTGCCAAAATAAATTAGATGATATACAGGCAAAACTGATATTAAAAAGCATAGCATACTGGTAACCAGGGTTGGAAAAATACCAGTTTAAAAAACAAAGAAAAGAAACAAGAAAAGCCGGTTGTATTGACTTAAACCAGTTTGTTGTTGTTGGGTTTCTCTAACGTCCTAGTGGATGCTGAGGACTCCGTAAGGACCATGGGGAATAGACGGGCTCCGCAGGAGACTGGGCACTCTAAGAAAGATTTAGTACTACTGGTGTCACTGGCTCCTCCCTCTATGCCCCTCCTCCAGACCTCAGTTAGAATCTGTGCCCGGAAGGAGCTGGGTGCATTTTAGTGAGCTCTCCTGAGCTTGCTATTAAGAAAGTATTTTAGTTAGGTTTTTTTATTTTCAGAGAGCTTCTGCTGGCAACAGACTCTCTGCTACGTGGGACTGAGGGGAGAGAAGCAAACCTACTAACTGCGGCTAGGTTGCGCTTCTTAGGCTACTGGACACCATTAGCTCCAGAGGGATCGAACACAGGAACTTAACCTTGGTCGTCCGTTCCCGGAGCCGCGCCGCCGTCCCCCTCGCAGAGCCAGAAGACAGAAGCCGGCGGGTTGAAGCAAGAAGACGTCAAAATCGGCGGCAGAAGACTCCTGTCTTCATATGAGGTAGCGCACAGCACTGCAGCTGTGCGCCATTGCTCCCACACTAACCCACACACTCCGGTCACTGTAGGGTGCAGGGCGCAGGGGGTGCGCCGTGGGCAGCAATTGAGTACCTCCTGGCAAAAAGCAGCATATATACAGCTGGGCACTGTAATATGCATGAGCCCCCGCCATTATTTTTATACAAAATCGCAGGACAGAAGCCCGCCGCTGAGGGGGCGGGGCTTCTTCCTCAGCACTCACCAGCGCCATTTTCTCTCCACAGCTCCGCTGAAAGGAAGCTCCCCAGGCTCTCCCCTGCAGACTCACGGTAGAAAGAGGGTAAAAAAAGAGGGGGGGGCGCATAAATTTAGCGCATTAATCATATATACAGCAGCTACTGGGTAAACACTAAGTTACTGTGTAATTCCTGGGTTATATAGCGCTGGGGTGTGTGCTGGCATACTCTCTCTCTGTCTCTCCAAAAGGCCTTGTGGGGGTCCTGTCCTCATATAGAGCATCCCCTATGTGTGTGGTGTGTCGGTACGCTTGTGTCGACATGTTTGACGTGGAGGGCTATGTGGAGGCAGAGCAGGTGCAGATGAATGACGTGTCTCCGCCGACGGCGCCGACACCTGATTGGATGGATATGTGGCAGGTGTTAAATGATAATGTAAACTCCTTGCATAAAAGGTTGGATAAAGCTGAAACCTTGGGACAGTCGGGGTCTCAGCCCATGCCTGATCCTACAGCGCAAAGGCCGTCAGGGTCTCAGAAGCGCCCACTATCCCAAATTATTGACACAGATATCGACACGGATTCTGACTCCAGTGTCGATGGCGATGATGCAAAATTGCAGCCTAAAATGGCTAAAGCCATCCGCTACATGATTATAGCTATGAAGGATGTATTGCACATATCAGAGGTAAACCCTGTCCCTGACAAGAGGGTTTATATGTTTGGGGAGAAAAAGCAAGAGGTGACTTTTCCCCCTTCACATGAGTTAAATGAGTTATGTGAAAAAGCATGGGATTCCCCTGATAGGAAAGTGCTGATTTCCAAAAGGTTACTTATGGCGTACCCTTTCCCGCCAACGGACAGGATGCGCTGGGAATCCTCCCCTAGGGTAGACAAAGCTCTGACACGCTTATCTAAGAAGGTGGCCCTGCCGTCACAGGATACGGCCTCCCTAAAGGATCCTGCGGATAGGAAGCAGGAGAGTATCCTGAAGTCTGTTTATACACATTCAGGTACTCTATTGAGGCCGGCAATTGCGTCGGCCTGGATGTGTAGTGCAGTAGCAGCATGGACAGATAATCTGTCTGAGGAACTGGATACCTTGGACAAGGATACTATTTTACTGACCCTGGGGCATATAAAAGACGCTGTCCTATATATGAGGGATGCCCAGAGGGACATTTGCCTACTGGGCTCTAGAATAAATGCAATGTCAATTTCTGCCAGAAGGGTGATGCCGACTCCAAAAAGCACATGGAGGTTTTACCTTACAAGGGTGAGGAATTGTTTGGGGACGGTCTCTCGGACCTAGTTTCCACAGCTACGGCTGGGAAGTCAAATCTTTTGCCATATATTCCCTCACAGCCTAAGAAAGCACCGTTTTACCAAATGCAGTCCTTTCGATCACAAAAAAGCAAGAAAGTCAGAGGTGCATCCTTTCTTGCCAGAGGCAGGGGTAGAGGAAAGAAGCTGCACCATACAGCTAGTTCCCAGGAACAGAAGTCCTCCCCGGCTTCCGCTAAATCCACTGCATGACGCTGGGGCTCCACAGGTGGGGGCGCGTCTCCGAAATTTCAGCCACCAGTGGGTTCGCTCACAGGTGGATCCCTGGGCTATACAGATTGTGTCTCAGGGATACAAGCTGGAATTCGAAGTGATGCCCCCTCACCGTTACCTCAAATCGGCCCTGCCAGCTTCCCCCATGGAAAGGGAGGTAGTGTTAGCGGCAATTCACAAGTTATATCTCCAGCAGGTGGTGGTAAAGGTTCCCCTCCTTCAACAGGGAAGGGGATACTATTCCACAATGTTTGTGGTACCGAAACCGGACGGTTCGGTCAGACCCATATTGAATTTAAAGTCCCTGAACATTTATCTGAAAAGATTCAAGTTCAAAATGGAATCGCTCAGAGCGGTCATTGCAAGCCTGGAAGAGGGGGATTTTAAGGATGCTTACTTGCATGTCCCCATTTATCCACCTCATCAGGAGTACCTCAGATTTGTGGTACAGGACTGTCATTACCAATTCCAGACGTTGCCGTTTGGGCTCTCCACGGCACCGAGAATATTTACCAAGGTAATGGCGGAAATGATGGTGCTCCTTCGAAAGCAAGGAGTCACAATTATCCCATACTTGGACGATCTCCTCATAAAGGCGAGGTCCAGAGAGCAGTTTCTGATCAGCGTAGCACACTCTCAGGAAGTGTTGCTACAGCACGGCTGGATTCTGCATATCCCAAAGTCGCAGCTGATTCCTACGACGTGCCTGCCCTTTCTGGGCATGATTCTGGACACAGACCAGAAGAAGGTGTTTCTCCCGGCGGAGAAGGCTCAGGAGCTCGTGACTCTGGTCAGAGACCTCTTAAAACCGAAACAGGTGTCTGTGCATCACTGCACGCGAGTCCTGGGAAAGATGGTGGCATCATACGAAGCCATTCCCTTCGGCGGGTTCCATGCGAGGATCTTTCAGTGGGATCTGTTGGACAAGTGTTCCGGATCGCATCTTCAGATGCATCGGCTGATCACCCTATCCCCCAGGGCCAGGGTGTCTCTTCTGTGGTGGCTGCAGAGTGCTCACCTTCTCGAGGGCCGCAGGTTCGGCATACAGGACTGGGTCCTGGTGACCACGGATGCGAGCCTCCGAGAATGGGGGGCAGTCACTCAGGGAAGAAACTTCCAAGGGTTGTGGTCAAGTCAGGAGGCTTGTCTGCACATATATATCCTGGAACTAAGGGCCATATACAACGCCCTGAGTCAAGCGGAGCCTCTGCTTCGCAACCAACCGGTGCTGATTCAGTCAGACAACATCACCGCAGTGGCTCATGTAAACCGCCAGGCGGCACAAGAAGCAGGGTGGCGATGGCGGAAGCCACCAGGATTCTTCGTTGGGCGGAGAATCACGTGCAAGCACTGTCAGCAGTGTTCATTCCGGGAGTGGACAACTGGGAAGCAGACTTCCTCAGCAGGCACGACCTCCACCCGGGAGAGTGGGGACTTCATCAAGAAGTCTTCACGCAGATTACAAATCGATGGGAACTGCCACAGGTGGACATGATGGCATCCCGCCTCAAAAAAAAAAAGCTAAAAAGGTATTGCGCCAGGTCAAGAGACCCTCAGGCGATAGCTGTGGACGCACTAGTGACACCGTGGGTGTTCCAGTCGGTCTATTTATTTCCTCCTCTTCCTCTCATACCCAAGGTGCTGAGAATCGTAAGAAAAAGAGGAGTGAGAACAATACTCATTGTTCCGGATTGGCCAAGAAGGACTTGGTACCCGGAACTGCAAGAAATGCTCACAGAGGACCCATGGCCTCTGCCTCTCAGACAGGACCTGTTGCAACAGGGGCCCTGTCTGTTCCAAGACTTACCGCGGCTGCTTTTGACGGCATGGCGGTTGAACGCCGGATCCTAGCAGAAAAAGGCATTCCAGATGAAGTTATTCCTACGCTAATAAAGGCTAGGAAGGACGTGACAGCAAAACACTATCACCGTATATGGCGAAAATATGTTGCTTGGTGTGAGGCCAGGATGGCCCCTACAGAGGAATTCCAGCTGGGCCGGTTCCTGCACTTCCTACAGTCTGGAGTGACTATGGGCTTGAAGTTGGGGTCCATAGAGGTCCAGATTTCAGCCCTATCCATTTTCTTTAAAAAAAACCTGGCTTCTCTTCCTGAGGTTCAGACGTTTGTTAAGGGAGTGCTGCATATTCAGCCCCCTTTTGTGCCACCAGTGGCACCTTGGGATCTCAACGTGGTGTTGGGTTTCCTGAAATCCCACTGGTTTGAGCCACTTAAGACCGTGGAGCTAAAGTATCTCACGTGGAAGGTGGTCATGCTATTGGCCTTAGCTTCGGCTAGGCGTGTGTCAGAATTGGCGGCTTTGTCATGTAAAAGCCCCTATCTGGTTTTCCATGCGGACAGGGCAGAATTACGGACTCGTCCACAATTTCTGCCGAAGGTGGTGTCATCTTTTCATTTGAACCAACCTATTGTGGTGCCTACGGCTACTCGTGACTTGGAGGATTCCAAGTTGCTTAATGTAGTCAGGGCTTTGAAGATTTATGTGGCCAGAACGGCTGGAGTCAGGAAAACTGACTCTCTGTTTATCCTGTATGCATCCAACAAGCTGGGTGCTCCTGCTTCAAAGCAAACTATTGCTCGCTGGATCTGTAACACGATTCAGCAGGCTCATTCTGCGGCGGGATTGCCGCATCCAAAATCGATAAAAGCCCATTCCACAAGGAAAGTGGGCTCTTCTTGGGCGGCTGCCCGAGGGGTCTCGGCATTACAGCTTTGCCGAGCAGCTACTTGGTCGGGTTCAAACACCTTTGCAAAATTCTACAAGTTTGATACCCTGGCTGAGGAGGACCTTGTGTTTGCCCGTTCGGTGCTGCAGAGTCATCCGCACTCTCCTGCCCGTTTGGGAGCTTTGGTATAATCCCCATGGTCCTTACGGAGTCCCCAGCATCCACTAGGACTTTAAAGAAAATAAGATTTTACTCACCGGTAAATCTATTTCTCGTAGTCCGTAGTGGATGCTGGGCGCCCGTCCCAAGTGCGGACTTTCTGCAATACGTGTATATAGTTATTGCTTAATAAAGGGTTATGTTATGTTGGCATCCGTGGTTGATGCTTTGTTGTTGTTCATACTGTTAACTGGGTATGTTATCACAAGTTATACGGTGTGATTGGTGTGGCTGGTATGAGTCTTACCCTGGATTCCAAAATCCTTTCCTTGTAATGTCAGCTCTTCCGGGCACAGTTTCCTTAACTGAGGTCTGGAGGAGGGGCATAGAGGGAGGAGCCAGTGCACACCAGTAGTACTAAATCTTTCTTAGAGTGCCCAGTCTCCTGCGGAGCCAGTCTATTCCCCATGGTCCTTACGGAGTCCCCAGCATCCACTACGGACTACGAGAAATAGATTTACCGGTGAGTAAAATCTTATTTTTTTTTTTGTTTAAATCAGACTTTTTGCATTAATGTGTTAATGAAAAATAAATGGAATCCTGCTTATTATATAGTTACAGATGAAACTCAGAAAATTAGAATATTGTGCAAAAGTTCATTTATTTCAGTAATTCAAATTAAAAGGTGATACCAATATATTATATAGACTCATTACATGCAAAGTGAAATATTTCAAGCCTTTATTTGTTATAATTTTGATGATTGTGGTTTACAGCTTAAGATCACCCCAAATCTCAGAAAATTTGAATATTACATAAAATAGGATTTTAAATACAGAAATGATTATACTTTGAAAAGTATAATCATGCATATGTACTCAGTACTTGGTTTGGGTCCATTTTGCATGAATTACTGCCTCAATGTGGCGTGGCATGGATTCTATCAGCCTGTGGCACTGCTGAGGTGTTATGGAAGACCAGGATGCTTCAATAGCGGCCTTCAGCTCTTCTGCGTTGTTCAGTCTCATGTCTCTCATCTTTCTCTTGGCAATGCCCCATAGAGAGCCTGGAGAGGATTGTCAGGAACAGGACATTCAAAAGTGTGGGGGAACTTCACAAGGAGTGGACTGAGGCTGGAGTTAGTACATCGAGAGCCACCACACACAGACTGATCCTGGACGTGGGCTTCAAATGTCATATTCCTCTTGTCAAGCCGCTCCTGAACAACAAACAACGTCAGAAGTGTCTTACCTGGGCTAAAGAAAAAAAGAATTGGTCTGTTGTTGAGTAGTCCAAAGTCCTCTTTTCTGATGAGAGCAAATTTTGTATCTCATTTGGAAACCAAGGTCCTAGAGTATGGAGGAAGAATGGAGAGGCACACAATCCAAGATGCTTTAAGTCCAGTGTGAAGTTTCCACAGTCTGTGTTGATTTGGGGAGCCATGTCATCTGCTGGTGTTGGTTCACTGTACTTTATTAAGTCCACAGTCATCTACCAGGACATTTTAGAGCACTTCATGCTTCCTTCAGCAGACAAGCTTTATGGAGATGCTGACTTCATTTTCCAGCAGGACTTGGCACCTGCCCACACTGCCAAAAGTACCAAAACCTGGTTCAATGACCATGGGATTACTGTGCTGAATTGGCCAGCAAACTCTCCTGACCTGAACCCCATAGAGCATCTATGGCGCATTTCCAAGATAAAGATGAGACATGAGACCGAACAATGCAGAAGAGCTGAAGGCCGCTATTGAAGCATCCTGGTCTAACATAACACCTCAGCAGTGCCACAGGCTGATAGAATCCATTCCAGACCGCATTGAGGTGATAATTCATGCAAAAGGGGCCCAAACCAAGTACTCAGTACATATGCACGATTATACTTTTCAGAGGGCCGACATTTCTGTATTTAAAATCCTTTTTTGATGATTTTATGTGATATTCAAATTTTCTGAGATTTTGGATTTGAGGTTATCTTAAACTGTAAACCACAATCATCAAAATGATAACAAATAAAGGCTTGAAATATCTCACTTTGCAAGTAATGAGTCTATATACTGTAACTTTTGCACGATATTCTAATTTTCTGAGTTTCACCTGTATTAGGCTTTGATATGATTTTTGTATTGAAAGATGTACAATAATTTTTTTTTACTGCCTATTATGCCTATTACATCTGAATATTATAGATAGACTAAACATATTAAAACAAACAAAGTACACTTAGAGATATATGAAATAGAAAATAAGAATGATGCTGGGTACAGACACTAATAATATGGAGGGAGACAGATCGTTACCGCGGTACACATCAGAACGATCTAATGAAGTACGGATCGATTACTGTTCACATACACCATGTTGCTAGCATTATAGCCTGGTTGCCCGTGCAGTTGGGGCTGACCAAGCGATGTTGCTAGTTACCGCGGGCATCCACATATCTGATATACACACTGAACAATATGCCCGATATGTCGTTCCGATTCAGCTTAAGTTAATGTTAAGCATTAGTCCTATTTATTACTTTAGGATGATTTAAATCTGAATAGTAATACAAAGTGGAAAATGCAACAGCACTTTTCAGAGCAACACACGCAGACAAGAAAGGAGGAGTTAAGCATTAGCACTGGGCATGCCACTGCTTAAAGTATTTGGAATAAAAACACTAGTTTAGAGGCCTTTTCAGTTCCCATTATTTCAACCAGGGTTGAATACGGCTTCAACTCGGGTCGCTGTGCAGTTACCGGGTCGATGCAACCCGTTTCCCGTTCACACTGTATGTACGAGCGGCGCTTGGAGATCGCCTGATCTCCAAGCGCTGCTTCTGTACGCGTCACAGTTGATGTCATCAACTCAGCGATATGCCGGGCTGGGAACGTCCGTGTGAAAGGGGCCGAAGCACACGTGTCAGGCTCCTGGTTGCGACCTGCCATTTGTGGTCTGAAAGGGGTTTAAAGGTTCCCTTTTTTTTAAAGAAGTCATGCTGCCATGCCTGTAGTCACAGCATAATAAAAATACCATGGTTTAAAAAAAAACTTAAAAACATTTGTTTGAAACCAGCCAACCCTGCTGGTAACACTCGCTGTGGCATTAGTGGCAGAACCTCTTGGTAACGTCAGAAGTTACAGAATATGTGATAAAATCTTCTGTCTAGAAAATTTCTGTTGTCTCTGTGAGTCTGTCACTCAAACTCTGTCTGTTGCGCAGGTATGATGCAGTCTGCTTTTAAGACGTCTTTTTTCAGCAAAGAGTTATAAAATCATAGCAGGCAAATTCTAACATTTTTAACCACTTACTGGCTAATATTTTTTCTAAAGACCCGTTTATAAATTGTCATTTTGTTATAATTGAATTAGGTTAAGAACATTTATTTAAAACATCCAACATGATTTTATAAATAAAAAAATAAAATCTGAACCACAGATGAACATTGATGATCAATATTATCGGCCCACCGATGATTGGACCATCACGATATTCCAGGTGCTGCTTCTCTCTGTATATTTCCCAAATGTCTGCAGCTGTGGGTTGGGGGGTGCTGCTGGGCTGTCTGATCAACAATAACCGGCAGCACGGCAGGCACTGGGGAAGGGAACTAGGAAGCAGACGGGCCGGGAGTTCCCTCTGAGAGTGGCAGCTACTGTGCGGCTCTTTCCAAATGGTCTCCTCGGATTGCGATCATGTCCGCGAAAGCCCTCCCAGGTGTGGCTGCATCTGATGCGCCAGTTCTTTAAGTATAACCGTTTTATTCACCTATAAATATGTCTAATGTTCTGCTTACTTTCTTTCATGTTTGTACGAGTTAGGCAAATATTGTACTATTGTATATTTCTTTTTCCTTATTTGTTTTTTTTATAATATTTCCTGATAGAAGTTTGAGATCCTGGAGGAATACAAAAAAGTGACTTCTAACTATCTTAAGGAAGACAAAAATGTCATGTTTTCATAGCTATACTATGTATTCATTTTCATAGCTATACTATGTTATACAGTATATATCGATCTCATTATGCATACTTTTTTTAAATTTGAAATGCAAAATAAAAGACAAATATAAATCTAAAGATTGTTATATTTGTTAATTTCACAGAGAACACTTCCATGAACACTATCCTACATATGTAATAAATACTGAACAGGCCACGTTTTTGTGTAATTATTAAATACGTCTGCTGGGATTGAAAGAGGATTATTTAGAAGTCTTCGGGAACATGCCTTTTATAACATTTTTCAGGACTGTGATACCAATTATTTTTACTTGTTTTGAGTAAATAGGGTGGCTGATTCCTTAGAGAAAATGAATTCTCCAACAACTATGTTTGTGCCGTTTATGTGTGAACTTCCTGCATCACTGGTTTTTGCTAATTGGAAAGGCGTGCCAGCTGCTTTTCTTAGCTGTAGCTGCTTGGTTTAATGTTACGTAGGAGACTTAGCAATACCTGTTCTCTAACTCACCATGTCACGTTTTGCATGCCAAGTATAATAATCCACTTTTCCTCTTTCTTGAAGGAAAGGAGTATCTAAAATTCATGATATTTTAAAAAAAACTGGCATATTCTCCGTACACAAATGATTCTTAGGGGGCTATTCAATTGCTGGGGCTATTGTCTACATTAATGGGCGTCTATCGGAGCTATTCAATTGTTGCTCCGATCAGATGCCCATTACCTGAGCCTGTCGCATCTCAGCTGGCACCCCCAGAGGTGGCAAGCTTAAATATGCGAGAAGACTGCTGTTTGGGTGCCCATTAGGTTAGTCCTGTTTAGCCGCTTTACACGTCTAAACACTGACTAATTGGGCGCGATAATTAAGGGGTGCCCAAAACAATTAAATAGCAACAATGGGCGCCCATTAAATATTACGCTTTCGCAAACAATTTAAATTGCCCCCTAGTGTTACCGCTAGTAAGCGGGCAGGGTGCAGAGGTGCCAGGGCAGGTTGAAGGCACAGCCCTGCTGGCGTCACTATTGGGTGGCGGTGCGGCCCCCTTAATGTCACTAGTGGGGGCATGCCCTAGCCGTCACAACCATTAAAGGGGGCGTGGCCAGCACTTACGAAAGTACCGAGCTTCCCCCAAGCTCTTCCTTTAATGTGTATAGATGCCGTATATGGCAATGGATAGGCTGCTTTAGCAGGTGGCCACTAAAGGGGCAGGGCTCTTTTTGCCTTTTAATACAGCCTAGCGTGGAAACTAGATCGTTGATGTTATTTGAAAGAAATCTCCAACCGCTCCTCCACGAAAACCAGTACAAATCATGACATGACCACCACCATTACTTTATTTACAGACCTCAACAATGGTTTTCTGCAAACTGTGTGACTATTGGACCTATATTACGCAGATGTCTTTTAATTGTATCAACTGATTCTGGAGTTTGTCTAGTTTTATTGAGCTCTTCTTTGATGTGTGTCCAGAACATTTTTTTTTTGTCCCGTTTCTGCCTTTTATAATTGATATAAAATATTCAATTAATAAAAATATATTTTACATAAAAATATATTTTTCAAATTAAAATGAATCAACATACGTACTAGCAGTGGCGGAACTAGCGAGCGGTGGGCCCAGGTGCGACAAAATGCTTTGCGCGCCCCCCCCACCTCATCCCATCCAAGTCCACCCCCTCACTCCTGGAGAGGATCTGACGAGGGGGACCTGCTCAGGGCCAGAGAAATGGATACCTAGCAACAGTGCCGTAACTAGACATTTTAGCACTGTGTGAATGTAAGACGGCAGTGCGCGCCGTAGGCGCGTGCAAAAATACATGGGGGCGTGGCTTCGTGGGGAAGGGGTGTGGCCACAAAATAATACCAATTAATAAAACTGTGCACAGAAGTCTCCATTATTCAAATTACGTTGCACAGTAGCACCACTACACCAGGTAGAGACCCTTTTACACCTTACGGCGGACAGATTCCCCTTTTTACACATTAAGGCAGACAGCGTCCCCTTTTTACACATTAAGGCAGACAGCGTCCCGCTTTTTACACATAACGGCAGACAGCATCCCCCTTTTTACACATTATGGCAGACCGCGTGCTCCTGTTACACATAACGGCAGACAGCATTCCCTTTTTACACATAACGGCAGACAGCGTCCCCCTTTTTACACATAACGGCAGACAGCGTCCCCCTTTTTACACATAACGGCAGACAGCGTCCCCCTTTTTACACATAACGGCAGACAGCGTCCCCCTTTTTACACATAACGGCAGACAGCGTCCCCCTTTTTACACATAACGGCAGACAGCGTCCCCCTTTTTACACATAACGGCAGACAGCGTGCCCTTTTTACACATAACGGCAGACAGCGTGCCCTTTTTACACATAACGGCAGACAGCGTCCCCCTTTTTGCGCAGAAAGAAAGAAAGAATGAATTATATTTACTGTCTCCGCTGGCTCAGGCTCCTCTGTGCAGCTTCTGGCAGAGATCCCGATTCCCGGGCAGGAGAGAGGGAGGAGGGAAGGGAGGTGGACGAGGGAGTCGCAGCAGCGCTGTGTAATTGGTGGAGGCGCTACTGCTGTTCCAGTCCTTCACCATAGGCTGTTCGCCGCCGCTGTGAATGCTGGGATGCGCTTCACAGCGTCGGAAGACAGCCTATGGTGAAGCAGAGGGACAGCAGCAGCAGCGCCTCTACCAATAACACAGCGCTGCTGCGGCTCCCTCCTCCACCTCCCTCCTCCTCGTTCCCCCCGTGTCCGCTGCGCTCCTCTCTGGGCGGCTGTGTGCTGCGGGCGGCGGTTGCCCGCAGCACACAGCGGCATGTAATGAGTCAGTTTGACTCATCACATGCTTTGGTACCCTGGACAGTGGCGGGCCCCAGTGCAACGCACTGGTTGCACTGGCGGTAGTTCCGCCTCTGCGTACTAGATTTACTAATAACCAGCTCTAAATTACGTACTTTAACATATCAATAACCTCTTGGGACTGCAATGAAAATGAAATATGCTTGTGTTTACAAATAATATGGTAAATTAAATATAGTACGTGTGAAGTAAAGTCCTAAAGTCTGGTTTCTAATTATGATTTTAAGGAGCACTTTTGCACGTTAGTGTATGTGATTAGGAGAGTTATGTTTATGCTTACATCTTTATTGCTACATAGGTGATGCAACTTTGTTTTACATAGAGTTTGTTGTGCATATTTCTGTGTCAGCTGATCAGCGTCTCTATGAATGGCATTTGAATAGTTGAATGGCATTTGAATAGTGTCATGGCAAAGTGTAAACTTATTTTTGTTTTGTTTTTTACTCCTCTATAGGCCATCAGTATCAGCAAGGCTATCAATGCACAGGAAGCCCCAGTGAAAGAGAAACACGCCCGCCGTATCCTTTTCAGACTGTGCTTTATCCTTACACAATGCTGGAAATGCTGACGTCTGGTGTTTCCTAGATGAATTGGCACATATACCACTTAACATACATGCATCCTCCAACTAACATGGATTCCAAAGATTAGCTCATTCTACTACACAGCAGAATTGCTGTCTGAGGTTGTCTTCATCTGGTGAAGGAGCATATCACAGCTTGCTGACTGCTGTGACTACGTGATGTGGGCCAGTGAACTGTACTAATAGGTGTTTGGTTAGTCACTGGTATCCTATCATAACTAAATGTGTGTTGCCATTAAACATAGTAATCTCTAAAAGGGGAGATGCTTAGCTCAAGCACTTTTTAAAAATCCTGTAGAACTGTTTTATATCTTTTGTTTATTGTTGAAAGTCCATTTATTCTGTGGGGAGTTTTCTTTACATAGGTGTGAGTGGTAAGAGCTGGATGGTTACATAGTGGTGTGAAAAGCAGGTTGCTGACGTACATTACTCTGGCTTCTGTGAGAAGGTGGAATTACTAAAGTATCTTACAAAAGTGAAATGAATACTAATGCTTAATTTCTCTATCGTCCTAGTGGATGCTGGGGTTCCTGAAAGGACCATGGGGAATAGCGGCTCCGCAGGAGACAGGGCACAAAAGTAAAGCTTTCCGATCAGGTGGTGTGCACTGGCTCCTCCCCCTATGACCCTCCTCCAAGCCAGTTAGATTTTTGTGCCCGGCCGAGAAGGGTGCAATCTAGGTGGCTCTCCTAAAGAGCTGCTTAGAGAAAGTTTAGCTTAGGTTTTTTATTTTACAGTGAGTCCTGCTGGCAACAGGATCACTGCAACGAGGGACTTAGGGGAGAAGAAGTGAACTCACCTGCGTGCAGGATGGATTGGCTTCTTGGCTACTGGACATCAGCTCCAGAGGGACGATCACAGGTACAGCCTGGATGGTCACCGGAGCCTCGCCGCCGGCCCCCTTGCAGATGCTGAAACATGAAGAGGTCCAGAATCGGCGGCAGAAGACTCCTCAGTCTTCTAAAGGTAGCGCACAGCACTGCAGCTGTGCGCCATTTTCCTCTCAGCACACTTCACACGGCAGTCACTGAGGGTGCAGGGCGCTGGGAGGGGAGCGCCCTGGGAGGCAAATGAAAACCTATTTGGCTAAAAAAATACCTCACATATAGCCTCCGGGGCTATATGGAGATATTTAACCCCTGCCAGAATACACTAAAGAGCGGGAGACGAGCCCGCCGGAAAAGGGGCGGGGACTATCTCCTCAGCACACAGCGCCATTTTCCTTACACAGCTCCGCTGGTCAGGACGGCTCCCAGGTCTCTCCCCTGCACTGCACTACAGAAACAGGGTAAAACAAGAGAGGGGGGGCAAAATAGTGGCAAAAATTATATTATAAAAGCAGCTATACAGGGAGCACTTATTATAAGGCTATCCCTGTCATATATAGCGCTTTTGGTGTGTGCTGGCAAACTCTCCCTCTGTCTCCCCAAAGGGCTAGTGGGGTCCTGTCTTCGTTAAGAGCATTCCCTGTGTGTCTGCTGTGTGTCGGTACGTGTGTGTCGACATGTATGAGGACGATATTGGTGTGGAGGCCGAGCAATTGCCAAATATGGGGATGTCACCTCCTAGGGGGTCGACACCAGAATGGATGCCTTTATTTATGGAATTACGGGATAGTGTCAACACGCTAAAGCAGTCGTTTGTCGACATGAGACGGCCGGACAATCAGTTAGTGCCTGTCCAGGCGCCTCAAACACCGTCAGGGGCTGTAAAACGCCCTTTGCCTCAGTCGGTCGACACAGACCCAGACACAGGCACTGATTCCAGTGGCGACGGTGACGAATCAACCGTATTTTCCAGTAGGGCCACACGTTATATGATTTTGGCAATGAAGGAGGCGTTACATTTAGCTGATACTACTGGTACCACTAAACAGGGTATTATGTGGGGTGTGAAAAAACTACCTATAGTTTTTCCTGAATCAGAAGAACTAAATGATGTATGTGATGAAGCGTGGGTTGCCCCCGATAAAAAGATGCTAATTTCAAAGAAGTTATTAGCTTTATACCCTTTCCCGTCAGAGGTTAGGGCGCGCTGGGAAACACCTCCTAGGGTGGATAAGGCGCTCACACGCTTATCTAAACAAGTGGCGTTACCCTCTCCTGAGACGGCCGCACTTAAAGATCCAACAGATAGGAGGATGGAAAATATCCAAAAAAGTATATACACACATACAGGTGTTATACTACGACCAGCTATAGCGTCAGCCTGGATGTGCAGTGCTGGAGTAGTTTGGTCAGAGTCCCTGATTGAAAATATTGATACCCTGGATAGGGACAATGTTTTACTGTCTTTAGAGCAAATAAAGGATGCATTTCTTTATATGCGTGATGCACAGAGGGATATCTGCACACTGGCATCACGGGTAAGTGCTATGTCCATTTCGGCCAGAAGAAGTTTATGGACGCGACAGTGGTCAGGCGATGCGGACTCAAAACGGCATATGGAAGTTTTGCCGTATAAAGGGGAGGAGTTATTTGGAGTCGGTCTATCAGATTTGGTGGCCACGGCTACAGCCGGGAAATCCACCTTTTTACCTCAAGCTACTCCCCAACAGAAAAAGACACCGACTTTTCAACCGCAGTCCTTTCGTTCCTTTAAAAACAAGAGAGCAAAGGGATATTCATATCTGCCACGAGGCAGAGGAAGGGGGAAGAGACACCAACAGGCAGCTCCTTCCCAGGAACTGAAGCCCTCCCCCGCTTCTACAAAAGCCTCAGCATGACGCTGGGGCTTCTCAAGCGGACTCGGGGGCGGTGGGCGGTCGTCTCAAGCATTTCAGCGCGCAGTGGGCTCACTCGCAGGTAGATCCCTGGATCCTGCAGATAATATCTCAGGGGTACAGGTTGGAACTAGAGACAGATCCGCCTCGCCGTTTCCTGAAGTCTGCTTTACCAACGTCCCCCTCCGAAAGGGAGACGGTTTTGGAAGCCATTCACAAGCTGTACTCTCAGCAGGTGATAGTCAAGGTACCTCTTCTACAACAGGGAAAGGGGTATTATTCCACTCTATTTGTGGTACCGAAGCCGGACGGCTCGGTAAGACCTATTCTAAATCTGAAGTCCTTGAACCTGTACATAAAGAAGTTCAAGTTCAAAATGGAGTCACTCAGAGCAGTGATAGCGAACCTGGAAGAAGGGGACTTTATGGTGTCCTTGGACATCAAGGATGCGTACCTCCACGTTCCAATTTACCCCTCACACCAGGGGTACCTCAGGTTCGTTGTACAAAACTGTCACTATCAGTTTCAGACGCTGCCGTTCGGATTGTCCACGGCACCTCGGGTCTTTACAAAGGTAATGGCCGAGATGATGATTCTTCTTCGAAGAAAAGGCGTATTAATTATCCCATACTTGGACGATCTCCTAATAAGGGCAAGGTCCAGAGAACAGCTAGAGAGGGGATTAGCACTGTCTCAAGAAGTGCTAAAACAGCACGGCTGGATTCTGAATATTCCAAAATCCCAGTTAATGCCGACAACTCGTCTGCTGTTCCTAGGGATGATTCTGGACACGGTTCAGAAAAAGGTTTTTCTCCCGGAGGAAAAAGCCAAGGAGTTGTCCGAGCTTGTCAGGAACCTCCTAAAACCAGGAAAGGTGTCTGTACATCAATGCACAAGAGTCCTGGGAAAAATGGTGGCTTCTTACGAAGCAATTCCATTGGGCAGATTCCATGCACGAATTTTCCAGAGGGATCTGTTAGACAAATGGTCAGGGTCGCATCTTCAGATGCACCAGCGGATAACCCTGTCTCCAAGGACAAGGGTATCTCTTCTGTGGTGGTTGCAGAGTGCTCATCTATTGGAGGGCCGCAGATTCGGCATACAGGATTGGATCCTGGTGACCACGGACGCCAGCCTGAGAGGCTGGGGAGCAGTCACACAAGGAAGAAACTTCCAGGGAGTGTGGACGAGCCTGGAAACGTCTCTTCACATAAACATTCTGGAACTAAGAGCAATCTACAATGCTCTAAGCCAGGCAGAACCTCTGCTTCAAGGAAAACCGGTGTTGATCCAGTCGGACAACATCACGGCAGTCGCCCATGTGAACAGACAGGGCGGCACAAGAAGCAGGAGTGCAATGGCAGAAGCTGCAAGGATTCTTCGCTGGGCAGAGAATCATGTGATAGCACTGTCAGCAGTGTTCATCCCGGGAGTGGACAACTGGGAAGCAGACTTCCTCAGCAGACACGACCTTCACCCGGGAGAGTGGGGACTTCATCCGGAAGTCTTCCACATGCTGGTAACCCGTTGGGAAAGACCAATGGTGGACATGATGGCATCTCGCCTCAACAAAAAACTGGACAGGTATTGCGCCAGGTCAAGAGATCCGCAGGCAATAGCTGTGGACGCGCTGGTAACGCCTTGGGTGTACCAGTCGGTGTATGTGTTTCCTCCTCTGCCTCTCATACCAAAAGTATTGAGAATTATACGGCAAAGAGGCGTAAGAACGATACTAGTGGTTCCGGATTGGCCAAGAAGGACTTGGTACCCGGAACTTCAAGAGATGATCACGGAAGATCCGTGGCCTCTACCTCTAAGGAGGGACTTGCTTCAGCAGGGTCCCTGTCTGTTTCAAGACTTACCGCGGCTGCGTTTGACGGCATGGCGGTTGAACGCCGGATCCTAAAGGAAAAAGGCATGCCGGAAGAAGTCATTCCTACTTTGATTAAAGCAAGGAAGGAAGTAACCGTGCAACACTATCACCGCATTTGGCGAAGATATGTTGCGTGGTGCGAGGATCGGAGTGCTCCGACGGAGGAATTTCAACTGGGTCGATTCCTACATTTCCTGCAATCAGGATTGTCTATGGGTCTCAAATTGGGATCTATTAAGGTTCAAATTTCGGCCCTGTCGATTTTCTTTCAAAAAGAATTGGCTTCAGTTCCTGAAGTCCAGACTTTTGTTAAGGGAGTGCTGCATATACAGCCTCCTGTGGTGCCTCCAGTGGCACCGTGGGATCTCAATGTGGTTTTGGAATTTCTAAAATCTCATTGGTTTGAACCACTAAAAAAGGTGGATTTAAAATATCTCACATGGAAAGTGACCATGTTACTAGCCCTGGCTTCGGCCAGGAGAGTGTCAGAACTGGCAGCTTTATCTTACAAAAGCCCATATCTGATTTTCCATTCGGACAGGGCAGAACTGCGGACTCGTCCGCATTTTCTCCCTAAGGTGGTGTCAGCATTTCATCTGAACCAGCCTATTGTAGTGCCTGCGGCTACAAGTGACTTGGAGGACTCCAAGTTACTGGACGTTGTCAGAGCATTAAAAATATATATTGCAAGGACAGCTGGAGTCTGAAAATCTGACTCGTTGTTTATATTGTATGCACCCAACAAGATGGGTGCTCCTGCGTCTAAGCAGACGATTGCTCGTTGGATCTGTAGCACAATCCAACTTGCACATTCTGTGGCAGGCCTGCCACAGCCTAAATCTGTAAAGGCCCACTCCACAAGGAAGGTGGGCTCATCTTGGGCGGCTGCCCGAGGGGTCTCGGCATTACAACTTTGCCGAGCAGCTACGTGGTCAGGGGAGAACACGTTTGTAAAATTTTACAAATTTGATACTCTGGCTAAGGAGGACCTGGAGTTCTCTCATTCGGTGCTGCAGAGTCATCCGCACTCTCCCGCCCGTTTGGGAGCTTTGGTATAATCCCCATGGTCCTTTCAGGAACCCCAGCATCCACTAGGACGATAGAGAAAATAAGAATTTACTTACCGATAATTCTATTTCTCGGAGTCCGTAGTGGATGCTGGGCGCCCATCCCAAGTGCGGATTATCTGAAATAATTGTACATAGTTATTGTTAACTAATTCGGGTTATTGTTAGGAAGCCATCTTTCAGAGGCTCCTCTGTTATCATACTGTTAACTGGTTTTGATCACAAGTTGTACAGTGTGATTGGTGTGGCTGGTATGAGTCTTACCCGGGATTCAAAATTCCTCCCTTATTGTGTACGCTCGTCCGGGCACAGTACCTAACTGGCTTGGAGGAGGGTCATAGGGGGAGGAGCCAGTGCACACCACCTGATCGGAAAGCTTTACTTTTGTGCCCTGTCTCCTGCGGAGCCGCTATTCCCCATGGTCCTTTCAGGAACCCCAGCATCCACTACGGACTCCGAGAAATAGAATTATCGGTAAGTAAATTCTTATTTTCTCTAACGTCCTAGAGGATGCTGGGGACTCCGTAAGGACCATGGGGATAGACGGGCTCCGCAGGAGACATGGGCACTTTAAGAAAGACTTTAGGTCTGGGTGTGCACTGGCTCCTCCCTCTATGCCCCTCCTCTAGTTTGATACTGTGCCCAGAGGAGATGGGTGCACTACAGGGAGCTCTCCTGAGCTTCCTGTCAGAAAGTATATTTGTTAGGTTTTTTATTTTCAGGGAGGCTGCTGGCAACAGACTCCTTGCATCGAGGGACTGAGGAGAGAGAAACAGACCCACTTCTGTGAGTTTCAAGGCTCTGTTTCTTAGGCTACTGGACACCATTAGCTCCAGAGGGATTGGTACGCAGGTCTCACCCTCGCCGTCCGTCCCAGAGCCGCGCCGTCGTCCTCCTCGCAGAGCCGGAAGATAGAAGCCAGGTGAGTATGAGAAGAAAAGAAGACTTCAGAGGCGGCAGAAGACTTCATGATCTTCACTGAGGTAACGCACAGCAGTAAAGCTGTGCGCCATTGCTCCCATACACCTCACACACCCCAAAGGGCCTTGTAGAGAAACTATCTTCAGATAAGAGGTTCCCTGTGTGTGTGGTGTCGGTACGCGTGTGTCGACATGTCTGAGGTAGAAGGCTCACCTAGGGAGGAGGGGGAGCGTATGAATGTGAGGTCTCCGTCGGCGGTGCCGACACCTGACTGGATGGATATGTGGAATGTTTTAAGTGCTAGTGTGACCTTATTGCACAAAAGATTAGACAAAGCTGAAGCTAAGGAACAGTCAGGGAGTGAACCCATGTCTGTCCCTATGTCGCCGGGACCTTCAGGGTCTCAGAAGCGCCCACTATCACAGATAGGAGACACAGATACCGACGGCATGGCGGTTGAACGCCGGATCCTAGAGGAAAAGGGAATTCCGGATGAGGTCATTCCTACTCTGATAAAGGCTAGGAAAGACGTGACAGCGAAACATTATCACCGTATATGGCGAAAATATGTTTCTTCGTGTGAGGCCAGGAATGCTCCTACGGAAGAATTCCATCTGGGCCGTTTCCTTCACGTCCTACAGACTGGAGTGAATTTGGGCCTAAAATTAGGCTCCATTAAGGTTCAGATTTCGGCCTTATCCATTTTCTTTCAAAAAGAATTGGCTTCTCTCCCAGAAGTACAGACTTTTGTGAAGGGAGTGCTGCATATTCAGCCTCCTTTTTATACCTCCGGTGGCGCCTTGGGACCTTAACGTGGTGTTGAGTTTCCTTAAGTCACACTGGTTTGAACCACTTCAAACGGTGGAGTTAAAATATCTCACTTGGAAGGTGGTCATGTTATTAGCCTTGGCTTCGGCTAGGCGAGTGTCGGAATTGGCGGCTTTGTCTGATAAAAGCCCCTATCTGGTTTTCTATATGGATAGGGCGGAATTGCGGACCCGTCCTCAATTCTTGCCTAAGGTGGTGTCATCTTTTTATATGAACCAACCTATTGTGGTGCCTGTGGCTACACGAGATTTGGAGGATTCAGAGTCCCTTGATGTAGTCAGGGCTTTGAAAATTTATGTGGCCAGAACGGCTAGAGTCAGGAAAACAGAAGCACTGTTTGTCCTATATGCTGCCAACAAGGTTGGTGCCCCTGCTTCGAAGCAGACTATTGCTCGCTGGATCTGTAACATGATTCAGCAGGCGCATTCTACGGCTGGATTGCCGTTACCAAAATCGGTCAAGGCCCATTCCACTAGGAAGGTGGGCTCGTCTTGGGCGGCTGCCCGAGGGGTCTCGGCACTATAACTATGCCGAGCTGCTACTTGGTCGGGTTCAAACACCTTTGCAAAGTTCTATAAGTTTGATACCCTGGCTGAGGAGGACCTAAGGTTTGCTCATTCGGTGCTGCAGTGTCATCCGCACTCTCCCGCCCGTTTGGGAGATTTGGTATAATCCCCATGGTCCTTACGGAGTCCCCAGCATCCTCTAGGACGTTAGAGAAAATAAGATTTTAAACCTACCGGTAAATCTTTTTCTCGTAGTCCGTAGAGGATGCTGGGCGCCCGTCCCAAGTGCGGACTACTTCTGCGAGACTTGTATATAGTTTTGCTTACATAAGGTTTATGTTATAGTTTCATCAGGTTGGACTGATGCTACGTTGTTTTTTCATGCTGTTAACTGTTTAATAGATACACAAGTTATACGGTGTGATTGGTGTGGCTGGTATGAATCTTGCCCTTGGATTAACAAAAATCCTTTCCTCGTACTGTCCGTCTCCTCTGGGCACTGTTTCTCTAACTGAGGTCTAGAGGAGTGGCATAGAGGGAGGAGCCAGTGCACACCCAGACCTAAAGTCTTTCTTAAAGTGCCCATGTCTCCTGCGGAGCCCGTCTATCCCCATGGTCCTTACAGAGTCCCCAGCATCCTCTACGGACTACGAGAAAAAGATTTACCGGTAGGTTTAAAATCTTATTTTCTGTATTTATGTTTGGCTTGTTGTTTTTTTTATTTGCTTATTATTCTTAACCACTCCATAGGCATTATATTGGGCACTCACCACGAGAAAGGCGCATTTACGTTCTGGTCCTATGCGATTGGTCTGCCCTTACCTAGCAGCTCTATTCTGAGCTGGAAGTTCTGCCATGTCGTCCATAAAGTTCTTCGGGATGGACATCAAAACGTAAGTGGTTCTTGTCTCTCTTACAATAATCAAGCTTTTCATACACATAAATATACTTAAGTTTAGATTTTACTATCCACCTACCTGTGCTACTTACACCAAGGAGCTATTACCACCAGTCCTGAAGTACTACCCAAAAGTCATGTTTTGGGGATTTCTATCCATGTTAACAGGTGGGATAATTATTGACCTATCAAAATAGATGAGAACTCCTGTACATGATAAAACCTGACCTGTTTGTGATACTTGGATGGTTGTTCATAATGTCTGACCTACACTAGTGCACCCTCACAACTGGTCCATACGTCCTCCCATTCCAGCTGTGGCCTCTCCCAATTAAGATGCATGCTCTTTCATGAGCCGAGTCCTCCCTTTGCTTAGTTTTCTTGTCTACCTTGTGTGTCCGTGTTTCCCCACTTTCCACGGCTACAAAACACTGTGGGGCCATACCAGTAATGATGACAGTGTTGATGGTGTTACACATTTTGCATTTCCAGTCAATTGATTTAATAAAGGGAAAATGTTGCTAATGGACAAAAGCTTGTTGCTGTGGTTGATAAAAGAAACCTATTTTAGATACATTTTAATAGGTTGTTCAAAAGTATATTAGACACTTTTTTATTTTTGGGTGGTATTCATGTGACCGCCGGTCAGCTGACCGACAGTCACATGACCTCCTCCGTGAGCCCGATGGCTCACTATCCCGATGGTCGGCATGCCGACCAACAGGGACTATTTCCACTCGTGGGTGTCCACGACACCCATAGAGTGGGAATAGAACCCGTGGCGACCGCAGGTCGCCACCGAGCTCGCAGCGTGGCAAGCGCAGCGAGCCCGCAAGGGGCTTGCTGCACTCGCCCCTCCCCGCCGGGATCCCGGCGTCGGTATGCTGCCGGGATCCCTGCGTCGGTAAGGTGACCAGGAGACCGCCGGTCACCAGTACTACACCCTTTATTTTTATATTGTAGGGATATTATACTGTTTAGCTTTTTAGTTGATCTGTTTTTCAATACCTTTTGGTGCCAGGTTACTTTACTATATAGTTAACTCTGAGTACATGCTCACAATACAATTTTTAATTTTCAGCTAATGTGTTTTTCTGTAACATGAAATACATATTGATAGTCGCCCCATAAAAGTATGGAATTTATTATGTACTTATCTACATTTAGGGGGCTATTCAATTGTTTTCCTCCACGGCAACCCATTGGGGGCAGAAAACAAAGCAATTCAGTTGTTGCTCTGCTTTGACTCCTGTTAGCTACGGTGGAGACGTTTCTTGACGCAGCCTCCTGAGGTGCGAGTAGAAATATGTGCAAAGTCCGTTGTATTTGTGCCCAGATGGCGGTTTGGCGCACTAACCATTTCTTTAGACGGGTTTAGCCACTTTGCACATCTAAACCCAGTGCTGTTTAGGCGCGTCAATAGTGATAGGAACCGTAATGGAATTGCACCATCGGGAACCTATTCGTGTAGACGTCCAGCAGTAGGTGACATAACTTTTGGATGGCTCTCTGCTGCCAGAGACGGTGCTCCTTCTGGAGGGACTTTCCGAGCTCCCTGTATAATCCCAGCAAATCAAAAAATGCTGTTCACTCTTTAGCCCAAAACAGTGCATCTTGTTCCAAGAATATGAGGTAACATTTCTAAGTGATGCATTATTTAAGTAACATTGACTGGAAACCAGTATATTTTTATGTACTGCTATACCAATATGTAGACTGTAGCTGCCTGTCGCCATGAGCTCTCTGTTCTGCAAGTGCTGCCAATCAAATGTATATACAAGTGGAGAGCATACTGATTGGTGCTGGAATTCTAGGCTGGGTAGGCAGAGGTTAAAGCAAAAAAGTTACTGTTTAAAGGACTGTTACAAAATGGTGAAAATGGGACTACTAAACATTTGTCCCCTTCAAGCCAGTAAATCTACATGCCTTCCGAAGGTTATAGTTACAGTACATTTCAAACATTAAAAATATAGGATAGTGATACTAAATAATCTCAAAACTTTAAGCGGGATCCAATTAGCAGTGGTACTTTCCTATAGGCTATCCTATTAGCCCCGATGCCGGCATAGTTTTTTCCCGATGTCAGCACTTATCAGGTCTTTTGTTACAGGTGCCCCAGGCAACACGTGATTGGAGACTTATTCCCAATCCCATGTGTTTTCATGCGATCGTGGATCCAATTTTGGCCGATCAAAACTGCCTCTAATTGGATACAGCGTTAATGACCATCACAATATCCGCCTGTTTTGATCAGCCAAAGTGGCATCGGGGCTAATAGGAAACAGCTCTTTGTCTCCATGCCAAAAAGTGCTGCTAGTATCAGTGATCATGGTGCAGTCATTTAATTTGCATGCCATGATGTACATGTGATTGGACATGGCTGCCCTTATGTACATGTGTTTGCCCTTATGTACATGTGGTTGGACATGGCTGCCCTTATGTACATGTGGTTGGACGTGGCTGCCCTTATGTACATGTGGTTGGACGTGGCTGCCCTTATGTACATGTGGTTGGACGTGGCTGCCCTTATGTACATGTGGTTGGACGTGGCTGCCCTTATGTACATGTGGTTGGACGTGGCTGCCCTTATGTACATGTGGTTGGACCTCTTGCTGTGAATCACACTGTTTCACTCCTTAGTTTCCCTAAACCGTTTCCTAGCAGTAAGAGCTTTTCTGTGTAAATGTCTTTCTCTATCGTCCTAGTGGATGCTGGGGTTCCTGAAAGGACCATGGGGAATAGCGGCTCCGCAGGAGACAGGGCACAAAAAGTAAAGCTTTTCCAGATCAGGTGGTGTGCACTGGCTCCTCCCCCTATGACCCTCCTCCAGACTCCAGTTAGATTTTTGTGCCCGGCCGAGAAGGGTGCAATTCTAGGTGGCTCTCATAAAGAGCTGCTTAGAGAAAGTTTAGCTTAGGTTTTTTATTTTACAGTGATTCCTGCTGGCAACAGGATCACTGCAACGAGGGACAGAGGGGAGAAGAAGTGAACTCACTTGCGTGCAGGATGGATTGGCTTCTTGGCTACTGGACATCAGCTCCAGAGGGACGATCACAGGTACAGCCTGGATGGTCACCGGAGCCGCGCCGCCGGCCCCCTTGCAGATGCTGAAGTAAGAAGAGGTCCAGAATCGGCGGCTGAAGACTCCTGCAGTCTTCTAAAGGTAGCGCACAGCACTGCAGCTGTGCGCCATTTTCCTCTCGGCACACTTCACACGCAGTCACTGAGGGTGCAGGGCGCTGGGGGGGGGGCGCCCTGGGAGGCAAATGTAAACCTATATAAAGGCTAAAAATACCTCACATATAGCCCCCAGAGGCTATATGGAGATATTTAACCCCTGCCTGTATTCACAAAATAGCGGGAGACGAGCCCGCCGAAAAAGGGGCGGGGCCTATCTCCTCTGCACACGGCGCCATTTCCTCTCACAGCTCCGCTGGTCAGGACGGCTCCCAGGTCTCTCCCCTGCACTGCACTACAGAAACAGGGTAAAACAGAGAGGGGGGGCAAATTTAATGGCAATATCTTGATATATATAAAGCAGCTATAAGGGAGCACTTATTATAAGGCTATCCCTGTCATATATAGCGCTTTTTGGTGTGTGCTGGCAGACTCTCCCTCTGTCTCCCCAAAGGGCTAGTGGGTCCTGTCTTCGTTTAGAGCATTCCCTGTGTGTCTGCTGTGTGTCGGTACGTGTGTGTCGACATGTATGAGGACGATATTGGTGTGGAGGCGGAGCAATTGCCAAATATGGGGATGTCACCTCCTAGGGGGTCGACACCAGAATGGATGCCTTTATTTATGGAATTACGGGATAGTGTCAACACGCTAAAGCAGTCGTTTGACGACATGAGGCGGCCGGACAATCAATTAGTGCCTGTCCAGGCGCCTCAAACACCGTCAGGGGCTGTAAAACGCCCTTTGCCTCAGTCGGTCGACACAGACCCAGACACAGGCACTGATTCCAGTGGTGACGAATCAACCGTATTTTCCAGTAGGGCCACACGTTATATGATTTTGGCAATGAAGGAGGCGTTACATTTAGCTGATACTACAGGTACCACTAAACAGGGTATTATGTGGGGTGTGAAAAAACTACCTATAGTTTTTCCTGAATCAGAAGAATTAAATGACGTGTGTGATGAAGCGTGGGTTGCCCCTGATAAAAAGCTGATAATTTCAAAGAAATTATTGGCATTATACCCTTTCCCGCCAGAGGTTAGGGAGCGCTGGGAAACACTTCCTAGGGTGGACAAGGCGCTAACACGCTTATCAAAACAAGTGGCGTTACCTTCTCCTGAGACGGCCGCACTTAAAGATCCATCAGATAGGAGGATGGAAAATATCCAAAAAAGTATATACACACATGCAGGTGTTATACTACGACCAGCTATAGCGACTGCCTGGATGTGCAGTGCTGGGGTAGTTTGGTCAGAGTCCCTGATTGAAAATATTGATACCCTGGACAGGGACAATATTTTACTGTCGTTAGAACAAATAAAGGATGCATTTCTTTATATGCGTGATGCACAGAGGGATATCTGCACACTGGCATCACGGGTAAGTGCTATGTCCATTTCGGCCAGAAGAGCTTTATGGACGCGACAGTGGACAGGCGATGCGGATTCAAAACGGCATATGGAAGTTTTGCCGTATAAAGGGGAGGAGTTATTTGGAGTCGGTCTATCAGATTTGGTGGCCACGGCTACAGCCGGGAAATCCACCTTTCTACCTCAAGTCACTCCCCAACAGAAAAAGGCACCGACTTTTCAACCGCAGCCCTTTCGTTCCTTTAAAAATAAGAGAGCAAAGGGCTATTCATATCTGCCACGAGGCAGAGGTCGAGGGAAGAAACAGCAACAGGCAGCTCCTTCCCAGGAACAGAAGCCCTCCCCGGCTTCTACAAAAGCCTCAGCATGACGCTGGGGCTTCTCAAGCGGACTCGGGGACGGTGGGAGGTCGTCTCAAAAATTACAGCGCGCAGTGGGCTCACTCGCAGGTAGATCCCTGGATCCTGCAGATAATATCTCAGGGGTACAGGTTGGAATTAGAGACAGATCCACCTCGCCGTTTCCTGAAGTCTGCTTTACCAACGTCCCCTTCCGAAAGGGAGACGGTTTTGGAAGCCATTCACAAGCTGTACTCTCAGCAGGTGATAGTCAAGGTACCTCTTCTACAACAAGGGAAGGGGTATTATTCCACTCTATTTGTGGTACCGAAGCCGGATGGCTCGGTAAGGCCTATTCTAAATCTGAAGTCCTTGAACCTGTACATAAAGAAGTTCAAGTTCAAGATGGAGTCACTCAGAGCAGTGATAGCGAACCTGGAAGAAGGGGACTTTATGGTATCCTTGGACATCAAGGATGCGTATCTCCACGTTCCAATTTACCCCTCACACCAGGGGTACCTCAGGTTCGTTGTACAAAACTGTCACTATCAGTTTCAGACGCTGCCGTTTGGTTTGTCCACGGCACCTCGGGTCTTTACAAAGGTAATGGCCGAGATGATGATTCTTCTTCGAAGAAAAGGCGTATTAATTATCCCATACTTGGACGATCTCCTAATAAGGGCAAGGTCCAGAGAACAGCTAGAGATGGGATTAGCAATATCTCAAGAGGTGCTAAAGCAGCACGGATGGATTCTGAATATTCCAAAATCCAAATTAATGCCGACAACTCGTCTGCTGTTCCTAGGGATGATTCTGGACACGGTTCAGAAAAAGGTTTTTCTTCCCGAGGAAAAAGCCAAGGAGTTATCCGACCTGGTCAGGAATCTCCTAAAACCAGGAAAGGTGTCTGTACATCAATGCACGCATCTTCAGATGCACCTGCGGATAACCCCGTCTCCAAGGACAAGGGTATCTCTTCTGTGGTGGTTGCAGAGGGCTCATCTATTGGAAGGCCGCAGATTCGGCATACAGGATTGGATCCTGGTGACCACGGACGCCAGCCTGAGAGGCTGGGGAGCAGTCACACAAGGAAGAAACTTCCAGGGAGTGTGGTCGAGCCTGGAAAAGTCTCTTCACATAAACATTCTGGAACTAAGAGCAATCTACAATGCTCTAAGCCAGGCGGAACCTCTGCTTCAAGGAAGACCGGTGTTGATCCAGTCGGACAACATCACGGCAGTCGCCCATGTAAACAGACAGGGCGGCACAAGAAGCAGGAGTGCAATGGCAGAAGCTGCCAGGATCCTTCGCTGGGCGGAGAATCACGTGATAGCACTGTCAGCAGTGTTCATCCCGGGAGTGGACAACTGGGAAGCAGACTTCCTCAGCAGACACGATCTTCACCCGGGAGAGTGGGGACTTCATCCAGAAGTTTTCCACATGCTAATAAACCGTTGGGAAAGACCAATGGTGGACATGATGGCGTCTCGCCTCAACAAAAAACTGGACAGGTATTGCGCCAGGTCAAGAGATCCGCAGGCAATAGCTGTGGACGCGCTGGTAACACCTTGGGTGTACCAGTCGGTGTATGTGTTTCCTCCTCTGCCTCTCTTACCAAAGGTATTGAGAATCATACGGCAAAGCGGAGTAAGAACGATACTAGTGGCTCCGGATTGGCCAAGAAGGTCTTGGTACCCGGAACTTCAAGAGATGGTCACGGACGATCCGTGGCCTCTACCTCTAAGACAGGACCTGCTTCAGCAGGGACCGTGTCTATTCCAAGACTTACCGCGGCTGCGTTTGACGGCATGGCGGTTGAACGCCAGATCCTAAAAGGAAAAGGCATTCCAGAAGAAGTCATTCCTACCTTGATTAAGGCAAGAAAGGAAGTCACCGCGAAGCATTATCACCGCATTTGGCGAAAATATGTTGCGTGGTGCGAGGATCGGAGTGCTCCGACGGAGGAATTTCAACTGGGTCGTTTCCTACATTTCCTGCAATCAGGATTGTCTATGGGTCTCAAATTGGGATCTATTAAGGTTCAAATTTCGGCCCTGTCAATATTCTTCCAAAAAGAATTGGCCTCAGTTCCTGAGGTCCAGACTTTTGTCAAAGGAGTACTGCATATACAGCCTCCTGTGGTGCCTCCGGTGGCACCGTGGGATCTAAATGTAGTTTTAGATTTCCTCAAATCCCATTGGTTTGAACCACTAAAAAATGTGGATTTGAAATATCTCACATGGAAAGTGACTATGTTACTGGCCCTGGCGTCCGCCAGGAGAGTATCTGAACTGGCGGCTTTATCTTATAAAAGCCCTTATTTAATTTTCCATTCGGATAGGGCAGAGCTGCGGACGCGTCCGCATTTTCTCCCTAAGGTGGTATCAGCGTTTCACCTGAACCAGCCTATTGTAGTGCCTGCGGCTACAAGCGACTTGGAGGACTCCAAGTTGTTGGACGTTGTCAGAGCTTTAAAAATATACATTTCAAGGACGGCTGGAGTCAGAAAATCTGACTCGCTGTTTATACTGTATGCACCCAACAAGTTGGGTGCGCCTGCTTCTAAGCAGTCGATTGCTCGTTGGATTTGTAACACAATTCAACTTGCACATTCTGTGGCAGGCCTGCCACAGCCTAAATCTGTTAAGGCCCATTCCACAAGGAAGGTGGGCTCATCTTGGGCGGCTGCCCGAGGGGTCTCGGCATTACAACTCTGCCGAGCAGCTACGTGGTCAGGGGAGAACACGTTTGTAAAATTCTACAAATTTGATACCCTGGCAAAGGAGGACCTGGAGTTCTCTCATTCGGTGCTGCAGAGTCATCCGCACTCTCCCGCCCGTTTGGGAGCTTTGGTATAATCCCCATGGTCCTTTCAGGAACCCCAGCATCCACTAGGACGATAGAGAAAATAAGAATTTACTTACCGATAATTCTATTTCTCAGAGTCCGTAGTGGATGCTGGGCGCCCATCCCAAGTGCGGATTATCTGCAATACTTGTACATAGTTATTGTTAACTAATTCGGGTTATTGTTTAGGGAGCCATCTTTCAGAGGCTCTTCTGTTATCATACTGTTAACTGGGTTTAGATCACAAGTTGTACGGTGTGATTGGTGTGGCTGGTATGAGCCTTACCCGGGATTCAAAATCCTCCCTTATTGTGTACGCTCGTCCGGGCACAGTACCTAACTGGAGTCTGGAGGAGGGTCATAGGGGGAGGAGCCAGTGCACACCACCTGATCTGGAAAAGCTTTACTTTTTGTGCCCTGTCTCCTGCGGAGCCGCTATTCCCCATGGTCCTTTCAGGAACCCCAGCATCCACTACGGACTCCGAGAAATAGAATTATCGGTAAGTAAATTCTTATTTTTTCTAACATGAGATGTTTTCAAATGTAGGTACTGTCAGATTGTAAACGATACCGTAGCAATATTCGAGAGATTGGAGACTTGTGGGTAAGTGCCAGCCATTTGCTATGAGTCATTTATTTTTTATTGTTATCACATAGAAAGTCATACTGTGCGCTGTTGGTAGTTTATCAAACCTCTTGCTTTCTCAAAACATTTGTACTTTCATGTAAACTTACAATTAATACATGTATTTATTCTTATTGTAACTTTTTATTCCTTCATGTTGATTATTGCAACTTATAATTAATAACTTGTAACATTTGTTCTATAACTTGTTTTATATTTTTTAACCTGTTTCCACTAGGGACATATGCATGATCGATACGGACAGCTTGTGACTATTTATACAAAACTGTTGCTCAATAAGATAAGCTTCCACGCAAAGGTATAAATAAATGGTTTCATTGGTGGTGTATTTTATTTCTTGTAGTCTAATCTGGTTTAAAAAATAAAAATGTATTTTTTATTTTTAAGCATCCTGAATTTCCGCCAAACCTGGAAGTAACGGACGACATTCTTGAAAAAGCAGCCGGTACAGATGTAAACACGACGTATGTTACAATTGTCTGTCTTATACTGAACTCATTCACTCTTATTGTTGTGTATTTTTTAATGTGTTATAAAGATATTACTGTCAAGTTAGGCACACGTACCATTCGTCTGTGACAGATCAGTCACCAAAATGTACACGCGTAACAAAATTAGTGTCATTTGGTTCATTTATTTTTAGTGACTTCATACACCACAATTTCTGGCTGGCAAACTAAGGATTTTTAATGCTATAGAAGTTTACCTTGTACAATAGCAGTGACTTGGTTCAATGATTAATTTCATACTATATGCAAAATTATGATTTAAGGTGCCATGAAAGAAATTTGGAGTTTGCAGAGTCTTAAAATTAGCAGTGAGTCATGCTTGATGCCCACACATGAAACCATATGAAATTGAATTATAGCATGTGTGGCTGGCTCCAGTGAGGGTGTCAGTGAGGAGTGCATGCTGTTATTTGCCTCATTGATCAATTCTTTTCCTCTTAGATTCCAGCTGACAGTGGAAATGTTTGATTATATGGACTGTGAACTAAAACTTGCTGAGGCCGGTAAGTAAAGTATCTGCAAATTGAGGGTCAGGCTGCTGGTGTAGGTGACTTGTAGTGACCACATCCTTCCCATGTTTTACTTATTGGGCAGACTTTAATTCTATTTAGAATAGCATACTTTGGGATAAAATACAGCTATTACTAAGTCGGTTAATATGTTTTTTTTCCTACTATATTTGTTTTTTTATTTATTTTGCTGAGATTTTTTTAGTTTTCTTTCATTGACAGGTCACAATTGCCAAAGTAAAATGACTTTCACAATATGATACTCAAGGGATATAGAATAATGTGTGTGTATATATAGATATAGATAGATATATCGAGAGAGATATATATATATGTATGTATGTATGTATGTATGTAACGGGCAGCAAATCTTAACAATCATGAAATGTAATGCGGTTAAGTTGTCAGAAGCTCCCATTTCTGAGAGTGTTACTGTGATTACTGCCTGTACTGCACTCAAAAACAAATTGTGCAGTAGAACAGAAACCAAGAATTGATCTGAACGATTTCTGTATCTGTCTGTACCATCGCAGAAAGATATGAGTAGGCTTACCATAATATCCCTTTAAACCGGGCCACACATGAATTGCACAGGTTCTGTGGCTGATTAAAAGCAGGTGAAATACAGGCTTGAAGCCAGCCAATAAGCCTGTGTAATTTATTTATTTACCGTTTCTTATATAGCTCAGCATATTCCGTTGTGCTTTACAATTAGAACAACAGTTATAAAACAAAACTGGGTAATAACAGACAGACATAGAGGTAGGAAGGCCCCGCTCGCAAGCTTACAATCTATTCAGGAGTGTCCCGGTTTCAAAGGATAGTATGGTAAGTCTAACTATAATGTTTTGTTTGTTTTTGTAATTTGTTTAACTGCTGTTATACCCTGTGAAACTTTTGTTAATTTCTCTGACGTCCTAGTGGATGCTGGGGACTCCGAAAGGACCACGGGGAATAGCGGCTCCGCAGGAGACTGGGCACAAAAGTAAAAGCTTTAAGACTACCTGGTGTGCACTGGCTCCTCCCCCTATGACCCTCCTCCAAGCCTCAGTTAGATTTTTGTGCCCGAACGAGAAGGGTGCAGTCTAGGTGGCTCTCCTGAGCTGCTTAGAAAAAAGTTTAGTTTTAGGTTTTTTATTTTCAGTGAGACCTGCTGGCAACAGGCTCACTGCATCGAGGGACTAAGGGGAGAAGAAGCGAACTCACCTGCGTGCAGAGTGGATTGGGCTTCTTAGGCTACTGGACATTAGCTCCAGAGGGACGATCACAGGCCCAGCCATGGATGGGTCCCAGAGCCGCGCCGCCGTCCCCCTCACAGAGCCAGAAGAGCAGAAGAGGTCCGGAAAAATCGGCGGCAGAAGACGTCCTGTCTTCAATAAGGTAGCGCACAGCACCGCAGCTGTGCGCCATTGCTCTCAGCACACTTCACACTCCGGTCACTGAGGGTGCAGGGCGCTGGGTGGGGGCGCCCTGAGACGCAATATAAACACCTTAGGGGGCAAAAAAATGCATCACATATAGCTCCTGGGCTATATGGATGCATTTAACTCATGCCTGTTTTTCCATAAAAAAGCGGGAGAACGGCCGCCGAGAAGGGGGCGGAGCCTATCTCATCAGCACACTGGCGCCATTTTTCCTCACAGCTCCGTTGGAGGGAAGCTCCCTGACTCTCCCCTGCAGTCCTGCACTACAGAAACAGGGTAAAACAAGAGAGGGGGGGCACTAATTTGGCAGATAAATCTATACAGCAGCTATATAAGGGAAAAACACTTATATAAGGTTATCCCTGTATATATATATATAGCGCTCTGGTGTGTGCTGGCAAACTCTCCCTCTGTCTCCCCAAAGGGCTAGTGGGGTCCTGTCCTCTATCAGAGCATTCCCTGTGTGTGTGCTGTGTGTCGGTACGTTGTGTCGACATGTATGAGGAGGAAAATGGTATGGAGGCGGAGCAATTGCCTGTATTAGTGATGTCACCCCCTAGGGAGTCGACACCTGACTGGATGGTCTTATGGAAGGAATTACGTGATAGTGTCAGCACTTTACAAAAGACTTTTGACGACATGAGACAGCCGGCAAATCAGTTAATACCTGTACAGGCGTCTCAAACACCGTCAGGGGCTCTAAAGCGCCCGTTACCTCAGGTGGTCGACACAGACCCAGACACGGACTCCAGTGTCGACGGTGAGGAAACAAACGTATTTTCCAGTAGGGCCACACGTTACATGATCACGGCAATGAAGGAGGTTTTGAACATTTCTGATACTACAAGTACCACAAAAAAGGGTATTATGTGGGGTGTGAAAAAACTACCCGTAGTTTTTCCTGAATCAGATGAATTAAATGAGGTGTGTGATGAAGCGTGGGTTTCCCCCGATAAAAAACTGCTAATTTCTAAAAAATTATTGGCATTATACCCTTTCCCGCCAGAGGTTAGGGCGCGTTGGGAAACACCCCCTAGGGTAGATAAGGCGCTCACACGCTTATCAAAACAAGTGGCGTTACCGTCTCCTGATACGGCCGCCCTCAAGGAACCAGCTGATAGGAAGCTGGAAAATATCCTAAAAAGTATATACACACATACTGGTATTATACTGCGACCAGCAATCGCCTCAGCCTGGATGTGCAGTGCTGGGGTGGCTTGGTCGGATTCCCTGACTGAAAATATTGATACCCTGGACAGGGACAATATATTATTGACTATAGAGCATTTAAAGGATGCATTTCTATATATGAGAGATGCACAGAGGGATATTTGCACTCTGGCATCAAGAGTAAGTGCGCTGTCCATTTCTGCCAGAAGAGGGTTATGGACGCGACAGTGGTCAGGTGATGCGGATTCCAAACGGCATATGGAAGTATTGCCGTATAAAGGGGAGGAGTTATTTGGGGTCGGTCTATCGGACCTGGTGGCCACGGCAACGGCTGGGAAATCCACCTTTACCCCAGTTCACCTCTCAGCAGAAAAAGACACCGTCTTTTCAGGCTCAGTCCTTTCGTCCCCATAAGGGCAAGCGGGCAAAAGGCCACTCGTATCTGCCCCGGGGCAGAGGAAGGGGAAAAAGACTGCAGCAGACAGCCTCTTCCCAGGAACAGAAGCCCTCCCCCGCTTCTGCCAAGTCCTCAGCATGACGCTGGGGCCTTACAAGCGGACTCAGGCACGGTGGGGGCCCGTCTAAAGAATTTCAGCGCGCAGTGGGCTCACTCGCAAGTGGACCCCTGGATCCTGCAGGTAGTATCTCAGGGGTACAAATTGGAATTCGAGACGTCTCCCCCTCGCCGGTTCCTGAAGTCTGCTTTACCAACGTCTCCCCCCGACAGGGAGGCGGTATTGGAAGCCATTCACAAGCTGTATTCCCAGCAGGTGATAATCAAGGTACCCCTCCTACAACAGGGAAAGGGGTATTATTCCACGCTGTTTGTGGTACCGAAGCCGGATGGCTCGGTGAGACCTATTTTAAATCTGAAATCCTTGAACACTTACATACAAAGGTTCAAATTCAAGATGGAATCACTCAGAGCAGTGATAGCGAACCTGGAAGAAGGGGACTATATGGTGTCTCTGGACATCAAGGATGCTTACCTCCATGTCCCAATTTGCCCTTCTCACCAAGGGTACCTCAGGTTTGTGGTACAGAACTGTCACTATCAGTTTCAGACGCTGCCGTTTGAATTGTCCACGGCACCCCGGGTCTTTACCAAGGTAATGGCCGAAATGATAATTCTTCTTCGAAGAAAAGGCGTCTTAATTATCCCTTACTTGGACGATCTCCTGATAAGGGCAAGGTCCAGAGAACAGTTAGAGGTCGGAGTAGCACTATCTCAAGTAGTACTACGACAGCACGGATGGATTCTAAATATTCCAAAATCGCAGCTGATTCCGACGACACGTCTGCTGTTCCTAGGGATGATTCTGGACACAGTACAGAAAAAGGTGTTTCTCCCGGAGGAGAAAGCCAGGGAGTTATCCGACCTAGTCAGGAACCTCCTAAAACCAGGCCAAGTGTCAGTGCATCAATGCACAAGGGTCCTGGGAAAAATGGTGGCTTCTTACGAAGCGATTCCATTCGGCAGATTCCACGCAAGAACTTTTCAGTGGGATCTGCTGGACAAATGGTCCGGATCGCATCTTCAAATGCATCAGCGGATAACCCTGTCTCCAAGGACAAGGATGTCTCTCCTGTGGTGGTTGCAGAGTGCTCATCTTCTAGAGGGCCGCAGATTCGGCATTCAGGACTGGGTCCTGGTGACCACGGATGCCAGCCTGAGAGGCTGGGGAGCAGTCACACAGGGAAGAAATTTCCAGGGCTTGTGGTCAAGCATGGAAACGTCACTTCACATAAATATCCTGGAACTAAGGGCCATTTACAATGCCCTAAGTCAGGCAAGGCCTCTGCTTCAGGGTCAGCCGGTGCTGATCCAGTCGGACAACATCACGGCAGTCGCCCACGTAAACAGACAGGGCGGCACAAGAAGCAGGAGGGCAATGACGGAAGTTGCAAGGATTCTTCGCTGGGCGGAAAATCATGTGATAGCACTGTCAGCAGTGTTCATTCCGGGAGTGGACAACTGGGAAGCAGACTTCCTCAGAAGACACGATCTCCACCCGGGGGAGTGGGGACTTCACCCAGAAGTCTTCCACATGATTGTGAACCGTTGGGAAAAACCAAAGGTGGACATGATGGCGTCCCGCCTCAACAAAAAACTGGACAGATATTGCGCCAGGTCAAGGGACCCTCAGGCAATAGCTGTGGACGCTCTGGTAACACCGTGGGTGTACCAGTCAGTGTATGTGTTCCCTCCTCTGCCTCTCATACCCAAGGTACTGAGAATCATAAGAAGGAGAGGAGTAAGGACTATACTCGTGGCTCCGGATTGGCCAAGAAGGACTTGGTACCCAGAACTTCAAGAGATGCTCACGGAAGACCCGTGGCCTCTACCTCTAAGAAAGGACCTGCTCCAGCAGGGACCATGTCTGTTCCAAGACTTACCGCGGCTGCGTTTGACGGCATGGCGGTTGAACGCCGGATCCTGAAGGAAAAAGGCATTCCGGATGAAGTCATCCCTACCCTGATCAAAGCCAGGAAGGATGTAACTGTGCAACATTATCACCGTATTTGGCGTAAATATGTTGCGTGGTGTGAGGCCAGGAAGGCCCCTACAGAGGAATTTCAACTGGGTCGTTTCCTGCATTTCCTGCAAACAGGACTGTCTATGGGCCTAAAATTAGGGTCCATTAAGGTTCAAATTTCGGCCCTGTCAATATTCTTCCAAAAAGAACTAGCTTCAGTTCCTGAAGTTCAGACGTTTGTCAAGGGGGTACTGCATATACAGCCTCCTTTTGTGCCTCCAGTGGCACCTTGGGATCTCAATGTAGTTTTGGGGTTCCTAAAATCACATTGGTTTGAACCACTCACCACTGTGGACTTAAAATATCTCACATGATTAGTGGTAATGCTGTTAGCCCTGGCCTCAGCCAGGCGTGTCTCAGAATTGTCGGCTTTATCCTATAAAAGCCCTTACCTAATTTTTCATACGGACAGGGCAGAATTGAGGACTCGTCCTCAATTTCTCCCTAAGGTGGTTTCAGCATTTTACTTAAACCAGCCTATTGTGGTGCCTGCGGCTACTAGGGACTTGGAGGATTCCAAGTTGCTGGACGTAGTCACGGCCCTGAAAATATGTTTCCAGGACGGCTGGAGTCAGAAAATCTGACTCGCTGTTTATCCTGTATGCACCCAACAAGCTGGGTGCTCCTGCTTCTAAGCAGACTATTGCTAGTTGGATTTGTAGTACAATTCAGCTTGCACATTCTGTGGCAGGCCTGCCACAGCCAAAATCTGTAAAAGCCCATTCCACACGGAAAGTGGGCTCATCTTGGGCGGCTGCCCGAGGGGTCTCGGCTTTACAACTTTGCCGAGCAGCTACTTGGTCAGGGGCAAACACGTTTGCTAAATTCTACAAATTTGATACCCTGGCTGAGGAGGACCTGGAGTTCTCTCATTCGGTGCTGCAGAGTCATCCGCACTCTCCCGCCCGTTTGGGAGCTTTGGTATAATCCCCATGGTCCTTTCGGAGTCCCCAGCATCCACTAGGACGTCCGAGAAAATAAGAATTTACTTACCGATAATTCTATTTCTCATAGTCCGTAGTGGATGCTGGGCGCCCATCCCAAGTGCGGATTGTCTGCAATACTTGTACATAGTTATTGTTACAAAAAATCGGGTTATTATTGTTGTGAGCCATCTTTTCAGAGGCTCCTCTGTTATCATGCTGTTAACTGGGTTCAGATCACAAGTTGTACGGTGTGATTGGTGTGGCTGGTATGAGTCTTACCCGGGATTCAAAATCCTTCCTTATTGTGTACGCTCGTCCGGGCACAGTATCCTAACTGAGGCTTGGAGGAGGGTCATAGGGGGAGGAGCCAGTGCACACCAGGTAGTCTTAAAGCTTTTACTTTTGTGCCCAGTCTCCTGCGGAGCCGCTATTCCCCATGGTCCTTTCGGAGTCCCCAGCATCCACTACGGACTATGAGAAATAGAATTATCGGTAAGTAAATTCTTATTTAAGTTATGGTATAATATGCTACAAATACATGCAGGTTTTTGTGGGTAAATAGGGGTTTAACCAGATTCCACTGATAACATCTGGCGTATGCCTTATTTTCATTAATAAACTGCTCAGGTCTATAAAATTTATTTGAAAATGTTACTCATATATACATTAATTTATGTTTGTTACCTTTTAAGTTGTGTTTTGTACTGAAACAATGCCAAAAGCATCTTCTGCATAATAAATTAGAGACCTTGCAGACATGGATGGGTAATTGGAGTTTTGTTGTTTTTGCACATGCTTGTACAGGTTGAGTATCCCTTATCCAAAATGCTTGGGACCAGAGGTATTTTGGATATGGGATTTTTCTGTATTTTGGAATAATTGCATACCATAATGAGATATTATGGTGATGGCACCTAAATCTAATCACAAAATGCATTTATGTCACATATACACCCTATACACACAGCCTAAAGGTCATTTTAGACCATATTTTTTTATAACTTTGTGCATTAAACAAAGTGTGTGTACATTCACACAATTCATTTATGTTTCATATACACCTTATACACACAGCCTGAAGGTCATTTAATACAATATTTTTAATAACTTTGAGTGTTAAACAAAGTTTGTGTACATTGAGCCATCAGAAAACAAAGGTTTCACTATCTCAGTCTCACTGAAAAAAGTCCGTATTTCGGAATATTCCGTATTTCGGAATATTCCGTATTTCGGAATATTTGGATATGGGATACTCAACCTGTATAGCACTATGAAGTAACGGAGGTTCTAATGATTAGTTTCTAGACAGCTGAACAGTGCCATTGCGGTATCTCAGATGTCAGCAGGACAGTGTAAGCTGGCACCTCTCATTCAGGTGATTCAGGACTGCAGTCATCTGTATCACTACACCGTCAAGTTGATGTTTAAACTACATTCATGTAAGTATATATGTGGTCTGCTACAATCTGTCTTCATGTTGTTCACAAGCTTGCTGAGGTTTTGGAAACTGCTAATTGTGCACTTCTAGCAGAATTTCTGTGGGATGTACGTTTTCTTATTGCTCCTTTAAGAGATCCTGTTTACTCCTAGTTTGTTTGTTTTTTGTTGTTGTTGCTCTTAAATTCTACATTATTTTCTCATTCCCTGTGTTACCATATCTCGGCACTGGAGGTCATCTATTGCCCCATTAATACTGTTTTCTCTGACGTCCTAGTGGATGCTGGGAACTCCGTAAGGACCATGGGGAATAGCGGCTCCGCAGGAGACAGGGCACATCTAAAGAAAGCTTTAGGATCACCTGGTGTGCACTGGCTCCTCCCCCTATGACCCTCCTCCAAGCCTCAGTTAGATTTTCTGTGCCCGACGAGAAGGGTGCACACTAGGGGCTCTCCTGAGCTCTTTGTGAAAGTTTTAGTTTAGGTTTATTATTTTCAGTGAGACCTGCTGGCAACAGGCTCACTGCATCGAGGGACTAAGGGGAGAAGAAGCGAACTCACCTGCGTGCAGAGTGGATTGGGCTTCTTAGGCTACTGGACATTAGCTCCAGAGGGACGATCACAGGTTCAGCCTGGATGGGTCACCGGAGCCGCGCCGCCGGCCCCCTTACAGAGCCAGAAGAGCGAAGAGGTCCGGAAAAATCGGCGGCAGAAGACTTTCCTGTCTTCAGATAAAGGTAGGCGCACAGCACCGCAGCTGTGCGCCATTGCTCTCAGCACACTTCACACTCCGGTCACTGAGGGTGCAGGGCGCTGGGGGGGCAGCGCCCTGAGACGCAATAAATCGATAGAAAACCTTTTATGGCTAAAATAAATGCATCACATATAACTCCTGGGCTATATGGATGCATTTAACCCCTGCCAAAACATACAAGAAAACGGATGATAAGGACGCCGAGAAAGGGGCGGAGCCTATCTCCTCAGCACACTGGCGCCATTTTCCCTCACAGCTCAGTTGGAGGGAACCTCCCTGGCTCTCCCCTGCAGTCACTACACTACAGAAAGGGGTTAAAAAAGAGAGGGGGGCACAAATTAGGCGCAGTATAAACAATACAGCAGCTATAAAGGGAAAAACACTTATATAAGGTTATCCCTGTATATATATAGCGCTCTGGTGTGTGCTGGCAAACTCTCCCTCTGTCTCCCCAAAGGGCTAGTGGGGTCCTGTCCTCTATCAGAGCATTCCCTGTGTGTGTGCTGTGTGTCGGTACGTTTGTGTCGACATGTATGAGGAGGAAAATGATGAGGAGACGGAGTAGAGTGTCTGTAATAGTGTTGTCACCCCCTGGGGGGTCGACACCTGAGTGGATGTACTGTTGAAATTGCGTGACCGTGTCAGCTTTGTATAAAAGACAGTGGTTGACATGAGACAGCCGGCTACTCAACTTGTGCATGTCCAGACGTCTCGTACAGGGGCTCTAAAGCGCCCGTTACCTCAGATACAGACGCCGACACGGATACTGACTCCTGTGTCTACGGTGAAGAGACAACCGTGATTTCCAATAGGGCCACACATTGCATGATTGAGGCAATGGAAAAAGTTTACACTCTTCTGATAATATAAATACCACCAAAAAAAAGGGGTATTATGTTTGGTGAGGAAAAACTTCCTGTAGTTTTCCTGAATCTGAGAAATAAAATGAGGTGTGTGATGATGCGTTGGTTTCCCCCCGATAACAATTGATAATTTCTAAAAAGTTATTGGCAGTATACCTTTTCCCGCCAGAGGTTAGGGTGCGTTGGGAAACACCCCCTAGGGGGGATAAGGCGCTCACACGCTTGTAAGAACACGGGCTCTACCCTCTCTGGAGATGGCCGCCCTTAGGGATCCTGCTGATAGAAAGCAGGAGGGTATCCTAAAATGTATTTACACACATACTGGTGTTATACTGCGACCAGCAATCGCCTCAGCCTGGATGTGCAGTGCTGGGTGGGCGTGGTCGGATTCCCTGACTGGAAATTTGATATCCTAGATAAGGACAGTATATTATTGCCTATAGAGCAATTAAAAGATGCATTTCTATATATGCATGATGCACAGCGGAATATTTGCCGACTGGCATCAAGTATAAGTGCGTTGTCCAATTATACCAGTAAAGTGGTCAGGTGATGCGGATTCCAAACGGCATTTGGAAGTATTGCCTTAAAAAAAAAAAAAAAAAGGGGATGTACCCCAGGTCGCCTCTCAAAATAAGACGCCGTATTATCAGGCGCAGTCCTGGTTGGCAAGCGGACAAAAGGGTTCCTCTTTTCTGCTCGTGACAGAGGGAGAGGAAAATGGCTGCAGAGATCAGCCAGTTCCCAGGAACAGAAACCCTTTTCCGCCTCTGCCAAGCTCTCAGTATGACGCTAGGGCTTTACAAGTTCAGGCACGGTGGGGGCCCGTTCTCAATGAATTTCAGTGCGCAGTGGGCTCACTCGCAAGTAGACCCCTGGATCCTTCAGGTAATATTTCAGGGGTACAAATTGGAATTCGAGACGTATTCCCCTCGCCGTTTCCAAAAGTCTGTTTTACCGACGTCTCCCGCTGACAGGGAGGCAGTTTTGGAAGCCATTCACAAGCTGTATTCCCAGCAGGTGATAATTAAGGTACCCCTCCTGCAACAGGGAACGGGGTATTATTCCACACTATTGTGGTACCGAAGCCAGACGGCTCGGTGAGACCGATTTTAAAATCTAAAATCTAAAATCTTTGAACACTTACATACAGAGGTTCAAATTCAAAATTGAGTCACTCAGAGCAGTGATTGCAAACCTGGAAGAAGGGGACTACATGATGTCTCGGGACATCAAGGATGATTACCTTCATGTCAAAATTTACCCTTCTCACCAAGGGTATCTCAGGTTATGGTACAGAACTGTCACTATCAGTTCAGACGCTGCCGTAGGGATGGTCCACGGCACCCCGGGTCTTTACTGAAGTAATGACCGTAATGATGATATTCCTTCGAAGGAAGGGAATTTTAGTTATCCTTTACTTGGACGATTCCCTGATAAGGGTGAGATCCAGGGAACAGTTGGAGATCGGTGTAGCACTACCTCAGGTAGTGTTGCGGCAGCACGATTGGATTCTCAATATTCCAAAATCGCAGCTGGTTCCGACGACTTGTCCTCTGTTCCTAGGGATGATCCTGGACACCGTCCAGAAAGAAGGTGTTTCTCCCGGAGGAGAAAGCCAGGGAGTTATCCGAGCTAGTCAGGAACCTCCTAAAACCGAACCAAGTCTCAGTGCATCAATGCACAAGGGTTCTGGGTAAAAATGGTGGCTTCCTACGAAGCAATCCCATTCGGCAGATTCCACGCAAGACTTTCCAGTGGAACCTACTGGACAAATGGTCCGGGTCGCATCTTCAGATGCTTCAGCGGATAACCCTGTCACCAGGGACAAGGGTATCCCTCCTGTGGTGGATGCAGAGGGCTCATCTTCTAGAGGGCCGCAGATTCGGCATGCGGGACTGGGTCCTGGTGGCCACGGATGCCAGCCTGCGAGGCTGGGGAGCAGTCACACAGGGAAGGAATATCCAGGGCTTATGGTCAAGCCTGGAGACATCACTTCACATAAATGTCCTGAAGCTAAGGGCCATTTACAATGCTCTAAGCTTAGCAAGACCTCTGCTTCAAGGTCAGCCGGTGTTGATCCAGTCGGACAACATTACGGCAGTCACCCACGTAAACAGACAGGGTGCCACAAGAAGCAGGAGGGCAATGGCAGAAGCTGCAAGGATTCTTCGCGGGGCGAAAAACTATGTGATAGCACTGTCAGCAGTTTTCATTCCGGGAGTGGACAACTGGGAAGCAGTTTTCCTCAGCACGACCTCCATCCGGGAGAGTAAGGACTTCACCCAGAAGTCTTCCACATGATTATAAACCGTTGGGAAAAACTTGACAGGTATTGCGCCACGTCAAGGGACCCTCAGGCAATAGCTGTAGATGCTCTGGTAACACCGTGGGTGTACCAATCAGTGTATGGGTTCCCTCCTCTGCCTCTCATACCCAAGGTACTGAGATTGATAAGATGGAGAGGAGTAAGCACTATATTAGTGGCTCCGGATTGGCCAAGAAGGAATTGGTAACCGGAACTTCAAGAGATGCTCACGGAGGATCCGTAGCCTCTACCTCTAAGAAGGGACCTGCTCCAGCAAGGACCTTGTCTGTTCCAAGACTTACCGCGGCTGCGTTGACGGCATGGCGGTTGAACGCCGGATCCTGAAGGAAAAAGGCTTTCCGGATGAAGTCATCCCTATCCTGTTCAAAGCCAGGAAGGATGTAACCGCAAAACATTATCACCGCATTTGGCGAAAATATGTTGCGTGGTGCGAGGCCAGTAAGGCTCGACGGAGGAAATTCAACTGGGTCGATTCCTACATTTCCTGCAAACAGGGAGTATCTATGGGCCTGAAATTGGGGTCCATTAAGGTTCAAATTTCGGCTCTGTCAATTTTCTTCCAAAAAAGAACTAGCTTCAGTCCCTGAAGTTCAGACATTTGTTAAAGGGGTACTGCATATACAGCCTCCTTTTGGCCTTTAGTGGCACTTTTGGGATCTCCAGGTGGTTTTTGGGTTCCAAAAGTCACATTGGTTTGACACACTTAAATCTGTGGAGTTAAAATATCTCACAGAAAAAGTGGTCATGCTGTTGGCTCTGGCCTGGGCCAGGCGCGTGTCAGAATTGGTGGCTTTATCCTGTAAAAGCCCTTATCTGATTTTCCATTCGGACAGGGCGGAATTGAGGACTCGTCCTCAGTTTCTCCCTAAGGTGGTTTCAGCGTTCACCTGAACCAAACCTATTGTGGTGCCTGCGGCTACTAGGGACTTGGAGGACTCCAAGTTGCTAGACGTTGTCAGGACCCGGAAAATATATGTTTCCAGGACGGCTGGAGTCAGGAAATCTGACTCGCTGTTTATCCTCTATGCACCCAACTAGCTGGGTGCTCCTGCTTCTAAGCAGACTATTGCTCGTTGGATTTGTAGTACAATTCAGCTTGCACATTCTGTGGCAGGCCTGCCACAGCCAAAAATCTGTAAATGCCCACTCCACAAGGAAGGTGGGCTCATCTTGGGCAGCTGCCCGAGGGGTCTCGGCTTTACAACTTTGCCGAGCAGTTACTTGGTCAGGAGCAAATACGTTTGTAAAATTCTACAAAGTTGATACCCTGGCTGAGGAGGACCGGGAGTTCTCTCATTGGGGGCTGCAGAGTCATCCGCACTCTCCCGCCCGTTTGGGAGCTTTGGTATAATCCCCATGGTCCTTACGGAGTTCCCAGCATCCACTAGGACGTCAGAGAAAATAAGAATTTACTTACCGATAATTCTATTTCTCGTAGTCCGTAGTGGATGCTGGGCGCCCATCCCAAGTGCTGATTGTCTGCAATACTGGTACATAATTATTGTTACCAAAAAATTCGGGTTATTGTTGTAGTGAGCCATCTTGTCGAGAGGCTTCTCTATTATCATGCTGTTAACTGGGTTCAGATCACAAGTTGTACAGTGTGATTGGTGTGGCTGGTATGAGTCTTACCCGGGATTCAAAATCCTTCCTTATTGTGTACGCTCGTCCGGGCACAGTATCCTAACTGAGGCTTGGAGGAGGGTCATAGGGGGAGGAGCCAGTGCACACCAGGTGATCCTAAAGCTTTCTTTAGATGTGCCCTGTCTCCTGCGGAGCCGCTATTCCCCATGGTCCTTACGGAGTTCCCAGCATCCACTACGGACTACGAGAAATAGAATTATCGGTAAGTAAATTTTTTTTTTTTTTTTTTTTTTTTTTACCTGTGAGAGGGCCAATAAGAATAAATTATGGCATTGTGACGTGTTGCGCAATATTAAACCATTGCTCATAACCCGTATGTCCTCATTGTATAAAATGCTGTTTCCCTGCTGAATAGCTGATATGTTTTCCAAACCGTCCTGTCCTATTGTCAGGTGAACAAAATCAAATTAGCATTAAATACAGTACACTGTATAAGTGATCCATATGAATGAATGAGGAATAGTAAACTTACTGTAAATGTCTTCTAGTAAACTGTTAAATGTCTTCTATCCTGCCTTTGGGCAGGTAGTGGCCCAGTAATGTGCATACTTAATAGGTGGCAATTAAGAATGAAATCTACAGTAGTTCTGTTTTGTATTCTAGGCCTGCCTGCGGATACATTACAAGGACACAGAGACAGATTTCATGAGCAGTTCCACAGGTGTATATGACATTCCTCCTAGTTGTGTACGCAGTATGCCGCTGGTGTGTTTGCTGCTAATCTTAGCCATACACACCTTGGGCACTATTTGTAGTGTGTGTTGTTGTATTGTTTCATTTTTCCATTTATAAAAGGTCAAAATTTTACATCAAGCATAGTGGTGTACATCTTTGTTTTATATTTATACATTGATTCTCCACAGATTTACTTACTGTCTGCATATGCAAAATGTGTAATCCTATGCTTTGACCTTGCAGATATGCTGCTTTTGTATAACAGAGATGAGCGTTTATCCCAAGCCAGGCATGGTGCAGATTGTTGCACATTCCCCATCATGTTATACCATTGGCTGATTCTGAGGGAATGTAAAAGCACTACGGCTGGGTCATGTTACATAGCACTGAGAAGAACAGGGAACATGTATTTCCACTATAGATTAACTATTGGAATATATATTAAGGACTATGGGGGTCATTCCGAGTTGTTCGCTCGCTAGCAGTTTTTAGCAGTCGTGCAAACGCTAAGCCGCCGCCCTCTGGGAGTGTATCTTAGCTTAGCAGAAGTGCGAACGAAAGGATCGCAGAGCGACTACAAAAAAATTGTGCAGTTTCAGAGTAGCTCCAGACCTACTCAGCGCTTGCGATCACTTCAGACTGTTCAGTTCCGGATTTGACGTCATAAACACGCCCTGCGTTTGCCCAGCCACGCCTTCGTTTTTCCTGGCATGCCTGCGTTTTTTTCAAACACTCCCTGAAAACGGTCACTTGACACCCAGAAACGCCCTCTTCCTGTCAATCACCCTGCGGCCAGCAGTGCGACTGAAAAGCTTCGCTAGACCTTGTGTAAAACTACATCGGCTGTTGTGAAAGTACGTTGCGCGTGCGCACTGCACCGCATGCGCAGAAGTGCTGTCTTTTTGCATCATCGCTGCGCAGCGAACATTTTTATCTAGCGATCAACTCCGAATGACCCCCTATGTGTCTAGTAATGTTGTTATACTGACATTCCTCACAAAATAAGAATTAGAACTATTATTTAAGGTGTTTTTTTTTTCTCAGTATAGTAACTGTGACTGATATACTTTGCCACCCTGTTGGCTATTCTGTTCAGATATATGTTGTCTTTATAGTCAGAAAAACAAATGCAATTTAGTATTGAGCATTGAGGTCAACAGGTACAAATGGTTGACATGGCAATGGTTGGCACACAAATGGTCTACATACGCTTTGGAGGTTTTCACATGTTTTTCCAACAGTTGCTTTTCCCCGTGGACAAAGATTGTAGTATTGCAGAATGGTAACCTGTGGCGAACGTATACATTTCTACTGGTGATAGTCACAGAATATGAAATATAAAGATTTGGCCAAAAAAACGCGTATCTGCATGTCGGCTATTTTTGTTGGCCGTATGCATGTCTGCCAAATGTATGTCGACCATATATGTTGACTGTCTACCTAGACATTGTAGATCTGTTATACCACACCCTTCCTAAATACACACCGTTTTCATTTCTAATCACATCTATAATATTTTGCTTGGGAGGAGATTAGTATGACAGGGTACAGATGGCAGCGTCCTGACACTACCAGGATAGGTTTCAGAGTTGCTGATCTCTGATCCCCGTGTGAAGAATTGGTTTACAGTACTCTGATACCTTTGATTTCTGTTCTTAAGCTTGCTCCTGTATGGATTATGCTGCCTTCTTATGTTCCTGGCACTCATAACAGGAAAGGGAGCCCAAATCATCGTCTGAAGCAAGCTTAGTTCTACTTATTAACATTTCAATATATAACTTGGAAAAGAGTACCTTTCATACATCCAAACAGTGTAAATGCAGTGGTCCTGTAGCTGTGATGTGTTTAGGTGTTGTCCCCCCATCACTGTATTTGTAGTTAAATAAATAGTAATACATCGAGAGCTGCTGTACAGGTCATTGTGATTTTGTTAGACATATTTTTCAGTTCCATTGTGTTTTCTCTGCAGCCTCAAAACTTTTTTCAAACGAGCTTCTGACATGCTGTACTTTAAAAGGCTTATTCAGATACCCCGCCTTCCTGATGTAAGTGTGCTGCATTGCTACATTTGCAATTGTATCAGAGGTTTAAATAAGATTACAGTAAAGTAATATCAAAATATATTTATTTTTATGTATTTATATAATAATGTAACACATTCTATTACAGTGAAATGTGTATTAATTCTGTCTTCTGATCATAGTGAGAATTTTAGTGGGGATCGGCCACCATTTCTTTTACGGCACCCCTAGGCCCAAAAGTTTCCTATGAAAATTAAAAAAATATAAATAAACAAAAAATGTAATGAATAAAAAATATATATATTGTTGTGTATGTATATGTGTGTGTGTGTGTATATATATGTATGTATATATATATATATATATATATATATATATATATATATATATATATATATATATTTTCACTTATGTTGGGAGGGACATGATTCACTTCTGTTTGTCCACATGTTCTATGATTAAAAGCTACAAGCACTGGTTTTGTCTGTTGCATTGACCTTAAATAATTTGGGTTGGTCCTGGACCACCAACCCAGGATACGCCTGCAAGAACCCCAGGGCACCCCCAGAGTGCCTCGGCACACAGTTTGAGAACCACTGAATTAAGTCATACAGTATGTGCTCAAGTATGGATATCCTAAAACCTGATGGCAGCCATTATACTTGGATAGACTGCAGTGTGCTTCAGTGGTTCTACTAACTGATATTTGGTGTACATAGGGAAAATGACTGTTCTTTAGCTTTTATGAGCCTTTAGTATATTTATATACCTAGGGCCCAATTTAATTTTGACACTTCTCTACCAGCTATGTGCTTATACCCAATTCCTCTCCTCTTTTTCTGAAATGTATCTCTTCAGTGTTCCAGTTACCAATAATCATTTTATGTGGTAGAGTACACCAAGCAATATATTGTTACCAATCTAACATTATGTAGACATTCTGTCAATGATTTTATTAATGTTAATAGAATCCACCCAACTTCCTGAGAGCGTCTGCATTAGAGGAACATGTGAAGCCTGTAGTTGTTATGGCCAATGAAACTCCAGAGGAGGAAGAGCAGCCGCCTGAATCTCTGGTTGAGATCAGCAACATTCAGCCTGTGGAGCAGCAGGTAAAGGCAGTCTATGCGTTTTGTGGGTTTGGTCATGTTATAAAAGGCATCTTTAAGAAATTGTCATTGTAGTTAAACCTGTGCGCAAAGCTAGACCTGTTTATTGTACGGTTATCGTGTATATGCAATTATATTTTTATTATGTCCTATTTAAGTTTTTAATCTAACAATTCTTTTAACTAATTGCAATTTATATGCTAAGCCAGTGGTTCCCAAACATTTTTGAATCACGGCACCCTATAGTATTAGAATTTCTTTCATGAAACATCTAGGTCAAATGTTTCTTATTGAAAAATTTAGAAAGAAATATTAAATTAAGTAAATTGTGTTTATACGTCATCTTTAGGCACAATTATGTGGTGAGGGACAAGATTCGCTTCTGTTTGGCCACATATTTTATGATTGGCAGCCACAAGCACTAGTTTTGCCTGTTACATTGGCAATAAATAGTTTGAATTGGTCCTGGACCACCAACCCAGGGCACCCCTGCAAGTGTCCAGTGGCACACAGTTTGAGAACCACTGTGCTAAACCATTGATGCTTTTTACCTTATTTGATCATTGTGTTTGTCATGTCAGATTAAGGGGGAAATGTGCCTGTTACTTTATAGAATTTTATATTCATGTTTATAGATACAGTACTGTGCAAAAGTTTTAGGCAGGTGTGTGAAAAATGCTGCAAAGTAAAAATGCTTTAAAAAATAGAAGTGTTAATAGTTTGCATTTTGTTAATGGATAAAAATAAAGTGAATGAACAAAAGAGAAATCTAAATCAACTCAATATTGTATCAGATTGTAATAGGCATCAGGTGATGTATTACACTAACACGAGCTACTGTTCTGCTGGCTACACATTAGACGACCAGCAAATGATGCAATGTCGTAATGGTTTCCCTTGAACTCCCTGACAAATGATATAGGCCCTCATTCCGAGTTGTTCGCTCGCAAGCTGCTTTTAGCAGCATTGCACACGCTAAGCCGCCGCCTACTGGGAGTGAATCTTATCTTATCAAAATTGCGAACGAAAGGTTCTCAAAATTGCGAATAGAAATTACTTAGCAGTTTCTGAGTAGCTCGAGACTTACTCTTCCAGTGCGATCAGTTCAGTGCTTGTCGTTCCTGGTTTGACGTCACAAACGCACCCAGCGTTCGCCCAGACACTCATCCGTTTCTCCAGCCACTCCCGCGTTTTTCCTAGAAACGGTAGCGTTTTTTCACACACTCCCATAAAACGGCCAGTTTCCGCCCAGAAACACCCACTTCCTGTCAATCACATTACGATCACCAGAACGATGAAAAAACCTCGTAATGCGTGAGTAAAATTCCTAACTGCATAGCAAATTTACTTGGCGCAGTCGCAGTGCGAACATTGCGCATGCGCAATAAGCGGAAAATCGCTGTGATGCGAAAAAAATTACCGAGCGAACAACTCGGAATGACCACCATAGTGCGTACACACTGTGCAGTCTTGCAAAAGATGTCTATGGCCACATGCAGGAGTATGCTGTCGTTGGTGATATCCTCTGAGCTGCATGTAGAGCTAACCAGAAGATGTTGCTGGCGACCGCGGCGGCACACAAATAGAGTGTACACACTGGATGATGTGAACAATTTTTTAGTCCAGATCAGTCTGAATCAGCCACATTATTGAAAAAAAAAACCTGAAATTTAAAGGGAACATGTATCCTATATTTCTCTGACGTCCTAAGTGGATGCTGGGACTCCGTAAGGACCATGGGGAATAGCGGCTCCGCAGGAGACTGGGCACAACTATAAAGAAAGCTTTAGGTCTAACTGGTGTGCACTGGCTCCTCCCACTATGACCCTCCTCCAGACTTCAGTTAGAATCTTGTGCCCGGCTGAGCTGGATGCACACCAGGGGCTCTCCTGAGCTCCTAGAAAGAAAGTATATTTAGGTTTTTATTTTACAGTGAGATCTACTGGCAACAGACTCACTGCAGCGAGGGACTAAGGGAAGAAGAAGCGAACCTACCTAACAGGTGGTAGTTTGGGCTTCTTAGGCTACTGGACACCATTAGCTCCAGAGGGATCGACCGCAGGACCCGACCTTGGTGTTCGTTCCCGGAGCCGCGCCGCCGTCCCCCTTACAGAGCCAGAAGCATGAAGAGGTCCGGAAAATCGGCGGCAGAAGACTTCGGTCTTCACCAAGGTAGCGCACAGCACTGCAGCTGTGCGCCATTGCTCCTCATGTACACCTCACACTCCGGTCACTGATGGGTGCAGGGCGCTGGGGGGGGCGCCCTGAGGGCAATATGACACCTTGGCTGGCAAATCTACATCATATATAGTCCTAGAGGCTATATAGATGTAAAAATACTCCTGCCAGTATTCCAGAAAAAGCGGGAGAAGTCAGCCGGAAAAGGGGCGGGGCCATCTCCCTCAGCACACTGGCGCCATTTTTCCCTCACAGCTCCGCTGGAAGGAAGCTCCCTGGCTCTCCCCTGCAGTCTGAAACCTACAGAAGGGTAAAAAAGAGAGGGGGGGGCACTAAATTTAGGCGCAGGATATATAAATATATATTGATATATAAAAAGCAGCTATAAGGGAAAACACTCATGTATAGTGGGATCCCTGTGTTATATAGCGCTCTGGTGTGTGCTGGCATACTCTCTCTCTGTCTCCCCAAAGGGCTTTGTGGGGTCCTGTCCTCTGTCAGAGCATTCCCTGTGTGTTAGCGGTGTGTCGGTACGGCTGTGTCGACATGTTTGATGAGGAGGCTTATGTGGAGGCGGAGCAGATGCCTGTAAATGTGATGTCACCCCCTGAGTGGATGGTGCTGTGGAAGGAATTACGCGACAGTGTCGACTCCTTGCATAAAAGGTTTGACAACATACCTAATGTGGGACAGCCGGCTTCTCAGCCTGTGCCTGCCCAGGCGTCTCAAAAGCCATCAGGGGCTCTAAAACGCCCGCTACCTCAGATGGCAGACACAGATGTCGACACGGATACTGACTCCAGTGTCGACGACGATGAGACTAATGTAACTTCCAGTAGGGCCACACGTTACATGATTGAGGCAATGAAAAATGTGTTGCACATTTCTGATGTTACCCCCGGTACCACAAAAAAGGGTATTATGTTTGGAGAGAAAAAACTACCAGTAGCTTTTCCTCCATCTGAGGAGTTAAATGAAGTGTGTGAAGAAGCGTGGGCTTCCCCTGATAAGAAACTGGTAATTTCTAAGAGGTTACTAATGGCGTACCCTTTCCCGCCAGAGGATAGGTCACGTTGGGAAACATCCCCTAGGGTGGATAAAGCGCTCACACGCTTGTCAAAGAAGGTGGCACTACCGTCTCCGGATACGGCCGCCCTGAAGGAATCTGCTGATAGAAAGCAGGAGGCTATCCTGAAATCTATATATACACACACAGGTGTTATACTGAGACCAGCTATTGCTTCAGCCTGGATGTGCAGTGCTGCAGCTGTATGGTCAGATTCCCTGTCAGAAAATATAGATACCCTAGACAGGGACACTATATTGCTAACCGTAGAGCATATAAAAGACGCACTTTAAACATGAGGGATGCACAGAGGGATATTTGCCGGCTGGCATCCAAAATTAGTGCAATGTCCATTTCTGCCAGGAGAGGGTTATGGACTCGGCAGTGGACAGGAGATGCAGATTCCAAAAGACACATGGAAGTTCTGCCTTATAAGGGTGAGGAGTTGTTCGGGGATGGTCTCTCGGACCTCGTTTCCACAGCAACAGCTGGGAAGTCTACATTTTTACCCCATGTTCCCTCACAGCCAAAGAAAGCACCGTATTATCAGGTACAGTCCTTTCGGCCCAATAGGGGCAAGCGGGTTAAAGGCGCGTCCTTTCTGCCCAGAGGCAGAGATAGGGGAAAAAAGCTGCAGCATACAGCCAGTTCCCAGGAGCAAAAGTCCTCCCCCGCTTCCTCTAAGTCCACAGCATGACGCTGGGGCTCCACAGGCGGAGCCAGGTACGGTGGGGGCCCGTCTCAAATATTTCAGCAATCAGTGGGCTCGCTCACGGGTGGATCCCTGGATTTTTCAGATAGTATCTCAGGGGTACAAGCTGGAATTCGAGACGTCTCCCCCCCGCCGTTTCCTCAAATCTGCCTTGCCAACCACTCCCTCAGGCAGGGAGGCAGTGTTACAGGCAATTCACAAGCTGTATTCACAACAGGTGATAGTATAGGTACCCCTACTTCAACAAGGACGGGGTTACTATTCCACAATGTTTGTGGTACCGAAACCGGACGGTTCGGTGAGACCCATTTTAAATTTGAAATCCTTGAACACATATATAAAAAAATTCAAGTTCAAGATGGAATCGCTCAGGGCGGTTATTGCAAGCCTGGACGAGGGGGATTACATGGTATCACTGGACATCAAGGATGCTTACCTGCATGTCCCCATTTACCATCCTCACCAGGAGTACCTCAGATTTGTGGTACAGGATTGTCATTACCAATTCCAGAAGTTGCCGTTCGGTCTATCCACGGCTCCGAGGGTCTTTACCAAGGTAATGGCCGAAATGATGATACTCCTTCGAAAGAAGGGAGTTTTAATTATCCCGTACTTGGACGATCTCCTGATAAAGGCGATGTCCAGAGAGCAGTTTTTGGTCGGGGTAGCACTATCTCGGGAGGTGCTACAACAGCACGGCTGGATTCTAAACATTCCAAAGTCACAACTGGTCCCTACGACACGTCTACTGTTCCTGGGGATGGTTCTGGACACAGAACAGAAAAAAGTGTTTCTCCCGGAGGAGAAGGCCAAGGAGCTGTCATCTCTAGTCAGAGGCCTCCTAAAACCAAAACAGGTGTCTGTGCATCACTGCACGCGGATCCTGGGAAAGATGGTAGCTTCCTACGAAGCGATTCCATTCGGCAGGTTTCATGCAAGAACCTTTCAGTGGGACCTGTTGGACAAGTGGTCCGGATCGCATCTTCAGATGCATCGGCTGATAACCCTGTCTCCAAGGACAAGGGGGTGTCTGCTGTGGTGGCTGCAGAGTGCTCATCTTCACAGGGAAGAAACTTCCAAGGACTATGGTCAAGTCAGGAGACTTCCCTGCACATAAATATTCTGGAACTAAGGGCCATTTACAATGCCCTAAGTCAGGCAAAACCCCTGCTTCAAAACCAGCCGGTACTGATCCAGTCAGACAACATCACGGCGGTCGCCCATGTAAACCGACAGGGCGGCACGAGAAGCAGGACGGCAATGGCAGAAGCCACAAGGATTCTCCGATGGGCGGAAAATCACGTGTTAGCACTGTCAGCAGTGTTCATTCCGGGAGTGGACAACTGGGAAGCAGACTTCCTGATCAGGCACGACCTCCACCCGGGAGAGTGGGGACTTCATCCAGAAGTCTTTCAAATGATTGTAAACCGTTGGGAAAGGCCACAGGTGGACATGATGGCGTCCCGCCTAAACAAAAAGCTAGAAAAGTATTGCGCCAGGTCAAGAGACCCGCAGGCGATAGCTGTGGACGCTCTAGTGACACCGTGGGTGTACCGGTCGGTTTATGTGTTCCCTCCTCTTCCTCTCATACCAAGGGTACTGAGGATAATACGGAGAAGAGGAGTAAGAACTATACTCATTGTTCCGGATTGGCCAAGAAGAGCTTGGTACCCGGAACTTCAAGAAATGATCTCAGAGGACCCATGGCCTCTACCGCTCAGACAAGACCTGCTGTAGCAGGGGCCCTGTCTGTTCCAAGACTTACCGCGGCTGCGTTTGACGGCATGGCGGCTGAACACCGGATCCTGAAGGAAAAGGGCATTCCGGAGGAAGTCATTCCTACGCTGATTAAGGCTAGGAAAGAAGTAACCGCAAACCATTATCACCGCATATGGCGAAAATATGTTGCGTGGTGTGAGGCCAGGAAGGCCCCAACGGAGGAATTTCAGCTGGGCCGTTTCCTGCACTTCCTACAGTCAGGGGTGACTATAGGCCTTAAATTGGGTTCCATTAAGGTCCAGATTTCGGCACTATCGATTTTCTTCCAGAGAGAATTGGCTTCACTACCTGAAGTTCAGACTTTTGTTAAGGGAGTGCTGCATATTCAGCCCCCTTTTGTGCCTCCAGTGGCACCTTGGGATCTCAACGTGGTGTTGGATTTCCTAAAGTCACATTTGTTTGAGCCACTGAAAACCGTGGATTTGAAATATCTCACGTGGAAAGTGGTCATGTTGTTGGCCTTGACTTCGGCCAGGCGTGTATCAGAATTGGCAGCTTTGTCATGTAAAAGCCCTTATCTGATTTTCCATATGGATAGGGCAGAATTGAGGACTCGTCCCCAGTTTCTCCCTAAAGTGGTATCAGCTTTTCATCTGAACCAACCTATCGTGGTGCCTGCGGCTACAAAAGACTTGGAGGCTTCCAAGTTGTTGGACGTAGTCAGGGCCCTGAAAATATATGTTTCCAGGACAGCTGGAGTCAGAAAGACTAACTCGCTATTTATCCTGTATGTGCCCAACAAGTTGGGTGCACCTGCTTCAAAGCAGACTATTGCTCGCTGGATCTGTAGTACGATTCAGCTTGCACATTCTGCGGCTGGACTGCCGCATCCTAAATCAGTGAGAGCCCATTCCACGAGGAAGGTGAGCCGCCCGAGGGGTCTCGGCTCTTCAACTTTGCCGAGCAGCTACTTGGTCGGGGTCAAACACGTTTGCTAAATTCTACAAGTTTGACACCCTGGCTGAGGAGGACCTAGAGTTTGCCCATTCGGTGCTGCAGAGTCATCCGCACTCTCCCGCCCGTTTGGGAGCTTTGGTATAATCCCCATGGTCCTTACGGAGTCCCAGCATCCACTTAGGACGTCAGAGAAAATAAGAATTTACTCACCGGTAATTCTATTTCTCGTAGTCTGTAGTGGATGCTGGGCGCCCATCCCAAGTGCGGATTGTTTGCAATACTTGTATATAGTTATTGCTTAACTAAAGGGTTATTGTTGAGCCATCTGTTGAGAGGCTCAGTTGTTATCATACTGTTAACTGGGTATTTTATCACGAGTTATACGGTGTGATTGGTGTGGCTGGTATGAGTCTTACCCGGGATTCAAAATCCTTCCTTATTGTGTCAGCTCTTCCGGGCACAGTATCCTAACTGAAGTCTGGAGGAGGGTCATAGTGGGAGGAGCCAGTGCACACCAGTTAGACCTAAAGCTTTCTTTATAGTTGTGCCCAGTCTCCTGCGGAGCCGCTATTCCCCATGGTCCTTACGGAGTCCCAGCATCCACTACTGACTACGAGAAATAGAATTACCGGTGAGTAAATTCTTATTTTTATGTTCTTTGTTCTTGTCAAGTACAAACATTAAGGCATGATTACTAGACTGCTATCAGAGTTCTCCATTTAAAGGTGCATACACACTAGGCGATTCGTGCCGACTGACGTGTGCCTGGCCGACTGACGTGTGCGTACACACTGCGCGATATCGCACAGGGACATCATGCCACGCCCAACCCAAACATTCAGCATCTGACGATATTGTCAAGATTTATCTGCATGCAAAGCCGACGGAGGGTGTCGTTAACGACCCCCATGACCACACATCGGCCATTGCCTGCAGTATTCACACTGGGCGATTATAGTTAGCGATATCGCTCAGGAGGATAATAATGAGCGATATCGCTTACTATATCGCCTAGTGTGTACAGGCCTTCAAAAAAGTGCTGTTATATGTATTATCTTCCCCATAATCCCTTTATACTTTTGGGGACATTGTGTCAATGTTTGCATAGTCACAATTGTAAACAAGCAAAAATATGAGAGCAAAGTGTGAATAGGTCTAACACTGAGCTTGCTCATAGCTCTGTTATCCTAATATGTGGGCTATGTCTTGTATATACAGTGCGGAGTGAAACTTATTCCATTAACACTCCTACATATAAACGCTCTGTTTGGGTGGAGATGAGACATTACTGCCATCGCTCCTAAACAAAAGCCTTCAAGTTTAGGTTTTATTTGATATTCTCTATTCCCATTAGTCACCCTGTTGCAAAACCATCTGATCTCCGCCTCAAAAACATTTCCAGTATCCCTGTTTAAATTTCTTCATTTAAACAATTAATGTATGTGCTTATTTCATGCCACAGATATTGTTATCCCCTTTAATAGCTGTCTTTCCATTAACTAAGTTTGGGGTATCCAATTGCCCCCTCCCCCCAGGGTCTATCCACCAGGTCCTATCCAATTAGCCCTGACAAGACGGCATTTATCGGGGATTATGGAAAAATTCACGAGAACTAGACCATAGAGACATTGTTTTCATAAAAAAACATAGATCTGAGACCTTATCCCAGATCCCATGTGTTTTCACCTAAAAACAGGATATTTTTAGCCAAAAAAGCGGCCTATACAGTAATTGGATAATGTCAATAAGGCTGAAATCGTAATAATAACCCCTTTTTGTTTTCGGTCGAAAAATGAGCACTCTTAAAAGGATTCCCCTCTTGGTGTCGCATCTATTTGGAATGCGTCTGCCAGACTGGTCTCTCTTTACTAATAGTACCAACGAATGCTGCCAGTCACTGTACTAGACTGCCCTTTTCATCTAGGATGTAATGTTAACAAAAACATTTCCTCATCTGTGCAGCCATCTGCAGTGCAGTGCCCTTTTTTTCCTCTGCTTACCTCCCTACCCATTCTCACCAATCTGCCAACCTTATCACCACTTCACCATCCTGTCTCCAATACTTCTCTTGGGCTGCACCTGTGCTCTGAAATGCACTACCTCAGCTATTCTAACTAATTTCTAGCACTCACTATTTCTGAATATCCCTGTAATTCTGTTAATCATTATATATTCAAGTTGGTCTCCCTGTTTGTACAGCATTGTGGAATATGTTTGTGCTGGAAAAACAACAATAAACTATAGCTACAAGTAAATGATGTGATTATATTTGCCTGGTATATCATCACTGGTACTTAGGGGTGTATTCAATTCATGTCGGATCCGACATGTGAGTGTTCTTTGGTCGGCCAAACCCAACAGGTTTGGCACTTTCCCGACAATGCCAATCCGACTTTCTGCTGCGGGGTACACTGGGCTCCACAGGGAATGACATTGGGGTATAGAGTAGGATCTTGATCCGAGGCACCAACAGGCTAAAAGCTTTGACCTTCTTCCCAGAATGCTTAGCACCGCCTCCTCTATAACCCCGCCTCCGTGCACAGGAGCTCAGTTTTGTAGTTGGTGCCATGCAGTGGAGGCATACAACAGGTGGGCTGCTCCAGCAGCCCTGAGAAGAGCTTTTAAAGTGAAAAATGAAGACTTCAAGGGCTGCAGTAGAGGCACTGTAAGTGTTAGATGTCAGTCAGACATCATCTTCTGCAGCTCCATCACCGAGCCCAGCGGCGCTGTACACTCCTGCGCCCTGGTTGCCGAGTACCTACAGCGGAGGCTCCGGTTTCTCTCAAGTTAGTCACACACACCACCGCTGCTCTCCAGGATCGCGTGGCTGCACTCAGGGAGGACGTAAGTGGGTCCCTCAGACGGGACCCGTTGTAAATTGCGATCCCGCACGGCCAGTGGGAAGCGGGCCGCGCGCGCTGGCGTTGACACTGTGGCAGTACAGGGACCCCACTATACCACCAGGGCAAGGGCACAGGTCAGGATTGATAAAAAAAAAACAACAACAACATTTATTACATAGGCCACAGTACCTGGTGGTGAAGTCCAGCAGGGGGATAAGGCTTTGACCTGTAGCCCCTCCCCCAGCCCCAGGGCACCATTTAGAGTAAATGTTCCCGCCTTAGAGCTGCATATCTCTCTCTCCTTCACTCCCTGTCAGCGTTTGGGCGCCATTAGGTGAAGCTGAGCTGATCCTGGGACTGTTTGGGCAAATCCTCCTCCGTAAAGCCGCCTGCATGTCAGCGCTGTGCATTTTACAGGACACTTAAGTATTCTACATGTCTGCTGACAGTGTTAGTTAAGAAAGAGTGCATTTAGTCAGGGTTATATAGTACAAGTACCCTGTGATATATATCCAGTCTTTACTGTGCATTGTTATATCTATTGAGTTTATAGCTATACTTAGTACTACTTTGTATTGCTAGTCCAGTGCAGTTTTATTGCATGTCATAATTTCTGCTTTGTACAATGTGACCGTGTGTGTGCATATAGCTGCTATGTGACCTCCATTTCGTGTATCTCACTCAGATTGCTATCCCTATATTCTATAACTTGAGGGGGCTAGGTGCGTCAGGTTTATCATTTAATATAGGTGTTTCACAAGATATACTCAGTGTGTATTTTACTCTTTGATTTTTAGTCACCATATACCTCTTGAATTCTCTGTTTGTGCTGATACACTGCACAGGGGGTTCTTGTCAGGTATTGTGCTGCTGATATTGTACTGGGTTGCCCTGCATTGAGCTTTCGGATATGTCGGCTACAAAGGGCAATGGTGCTGGGGCTGATCCCACATTGTGTGGTTGTGCCGCTGCAGACACATTTGAGGAAAATATAGCAGCTGAGGGTTCAGGTTCTGGGGGTTCCTTATCCCCCCAGTGGGATCGTAGCAACGGGGGGATAAGGAACTACTTTCTCCACGCTATTGAATACGCTGGTAACTAGACTAACGCCCCCTATGGGACCTCCTGCGCCGGTACAACCGCTTATGGTCCCTGCGGTTAACCCGCCATGGACAAATAAACTGCTCAGTTACAGCAATTGAACCAATCACTGACTACTCAGAAGTCTAACCCTCGCCCCCCTAAGTCCAAAGGGTTCTCTAAGCGGGCCGTTACTTCCTCACAATCCACCAACGTCCCAGACACCTCGTCTGATGAGGATGGCATTTATACTGACCCCACAGATTCTGATACTGACGCTTCAGATGGGTATTCTGTTTCATAGGTGGATGTTCCTGACTTGTTGGAGGCTATCAGGCTCATTCTTCAAATTACTGATGATCCGGAGCCTGATGCTGCCCCTAAGAAACCGGACAGATGTAAACGTCAGAAAGTGGTTAAACAAGTTTTACCTCATTCTGATCATTGAGTTGACATACGTCAGGAGTCCTGGGAAAATCCAGGAAAGAAATTCACGCCTCACAGGAAGATGCTGGCTCGCTATCCCCTTGCTGCGGAGCGAAGTAAAAATTGCGAAACACCCCCGCCAGTGGATTCGCAGGTGGCGCGGCTGGTGATATCCTCAGCCAGTAACTACCGTCACATCTCTGAAAGAACCGACAGTTAAGCACGTGTAGGGTTGTTTAAAGGCAATTTACACTCTAGCAGGTGCTGCGCATCGGCCCACCATTGCAGCGACATGGGCTGCAGAGGCTATTGAAGCGTGGGCTCAGGAGTTGGAAGCTGAGATGTCTTCCAACGCTTCTGATTATGCTAGACAATGCTTATTGTATATTGTCACAGCTTCTCATTACATTAAAGAGGCGGCTTCTGATGCCGGTATTCTGGCGGCCAAGGCTTCTATTACGTCCATACTGGCTCGCCGGATCCTATGGTTGCGGTCCTAGTCCGTGGAACTGGACTCTAAGAAACCCTGGAGGTACTCCCTTTTAAGGGAGACATCCTTTTTGGAGAAGACCTCAACAAGATAGTGGCTGATTTAGCTTCTGCTAAAATAGCTTGTCTACCTAGTACTGCTCCTTCGGGACCGAAGGCTGAGTACTTCCTTTCGCTCCTTTCATCCTTCAGGGAAAGCAAAGGGTCAGGCGTACCCGAAACAGGCTCGCACTTCCAAACCCAATAAGCCCAAACGGGCCTGGGCTGCCCGCCAGCCTGCTTCTAAGACTGCCGCATGACGGGGCGGGCCTCTCTCTGGGGGATACCAGGGTGGGGGGCAGACTTCTAGGGTATACCCAGGGAATGGTTAAAGACCACTTCCGATGTCTGGGTACGGGAAGTCGTCACTCGAGGTTACGCCGTATCCTTCAAAAATCATCCCCCTCATCGAGATTTCCTGACAGACGTCCCTTCAGATCAGGTGAAGGCAAAAACTCTTCATTCGGTGGTACAGTCCCTCCCGGACACAGGAGTGGTAGCACAGGTGCCTCTGGCTCAGAGAGGCAAGGGGTACTATTCACCGCTGTTCCTAGTCCCGAAACCGAATGAGTCCTCCCGGCCCATTCTCAACCTCAATTCCTTGAACAAATTTGTGAGGTTCTACAAGTTTCGTATGGAAACTCTTCGTTCTATTGTTATGGCATTGGAACCTGGGGATTATATGGTCTCCCTGGACATACAGGATGCTTACCTGCATATTCCCATTGCAATGTCGCATCAGCAATACCTGAGGTTTGCAGTTGGCAACCTCCATTACCAATTTCGGGCGTTACTTTTTGGTTTGACCACGGCTCTGCGAGTCTTCACCAAGGTCATGGCGGTAATGACGGCTGTGCTCCGCCGTCAAGGGGTCAGGATCCTGCCGTACCTGGACGACTTGTTGATCCCGGCAAATTCCCCAGAAATTCTCCTACGCCATCTGGATCTGACTATCCAGTTTCTGCAAGCCCACGGGTGGCTCATCAACTGGAAGAAATCTTCCCTGGTCCCTGCTCAGAGCATGGTGCACCTGGGGGCGTTGTTGGACACTCACAACCAGCGGTTGTTCTTGTCTCAGGAGAAAGTCCTGAAGCTTCAGGACAGGATTCAATGCTTCCTATCTCGTCCGCAAGTGTCGATACATTCGGCGATGCAAGTGCTAGGTCTCATGGTGTCGTCTTTCGACATGGTGGAGTACGCTCAATTCTATTCCTGCCCTCTGCAGAAGCTGATTCTTGCAAAGTGGGACGGCCTGACTCACCGGATCAGGTCTCAAATGATCTCCTTGTCTCCAGAGGTCCGTCTGTCATTGAGCTGGTGGCTTCAGGACCAACGATTGAGCAGGGGTCGTCCCTTCTGGATCTCCAACTGAGTCCTTCTGACGACGGAAGCCAGTCTGAGAGGTTGGGGGGTGGTGTTGGAGCAACATTCACTTCAGGGTCGGTGCACCAAGGAGGAGTCTCTCCTCACGATAAACATTCTGGAATTGCGGGTGATGTTCAACTCATTGAACTTGGCCCAGCATTTAATACAGAACAGACCTGTTCAAGTACAGTCGAACGCCGCCGCCATGGTGGCATACATCAATCATCAAGGCGGCACTCGAAGCAAAGAGGGAAGTATCATGGATTCTTCAGTGGGCGGAACGCCATCTGCCAGCCATATCGGCAGTATTCATTCCGGGGGTCCTAAACTGGGAAGCGGACTTTATTAGTCGTCAGGACGTACACGCCGGAGAGTGGAGTCTCCATCCAGAAGTGTTTCAACTCCTCGTGGACAGGTGGGGCCTTCCAGATGTGGACCTGATGGCGTCTCGACAAAATCACAAGGTTCCGGTCTTCGGAGCAAGGACAAGGGATCCTCTAGCAGCGTTCGTGGACGCACTGGCAATTCCATGGAACTTTCAGCTGCCATACGTGTTCCCTCCGGTGTCACTCCTGCCCAGAGTAATAAGGAAGTTCAAGCAAGAAGGAGGACTTCTACTTCTGATCGCTCCCGCGTGGCCCAGGCGGCATTGGTTCTCAGATCTTCAGGGTCTCTCAATAGAGCGTCCCCTTCTACTTCCACAGCACCCAGATCTCCTCGTTCAGGGCCCCTGTGTATATCAGGATTTAGCCCGGTTGGCTTTGATGGCGTGACTCTTGAAGCTTCCGTCTTGAGGGCCAAGTGATTTTCTGAGGCGGTCATTCAAACCATGTTGATGGCCCGGAAACTGGCTTCTGCTTGTATTTACCATAGGGTCTGGAATTCCTACTTTGCTTGGTGTGCATCTAACAATCATGACGCTTTGAAGTTTAGTACGGCCAAACTTTTGGCCTTTCTACAACAGGGCCTGGACTTGGGCCTTCGTCTGGCCTCCATCAAGGTTCATATTTCTGCCTTGTCGGTTTGGTTCCAGAGAAAAATTACGACTTTACCTGATGTACATACGTTCACTCAGGGTGTGTTGTGGATTCAACCTCCCTAAGTCCCGCCTGTGGCCCCTTGGGACTTGTCGTTGGTTTTGGAGGCGTTGCAAGGGTCTCTGTTTGAGCCTCTTGGATCTGCAGACCTTAAGTGGCTTTCTCTTAAGGTAGTGTTTCTACTGGCTATTGCCTCTGCTAGACGGGGATCTGATTTGGGTGCCTTGTCTTGTAGGTCACACTATCTGATTTTTCACCGTGATCAGTCGGTTCTTAGAACACGTCCCGGGTATTTACCTAAGGTGGTGTCGTCTTTCCACTTTAATCAGGAGATTGTGGTTCCGGTTTTTGCCTCTCCTGAATTGTCTTCCAAAGAGTGGTCTTTGGATGTGGTACAGGCTCTCTGTATCTACGTGAAGAGAACTGCCTCCATCAGGAAGTCTGATTTCTCTTTTTTGTTTTTGGTTTTCACAAACGTGGCTGGCCTGCTCACAAGCAGACCCTGGCCAGATGGATTAGAATGGTGATTGCACATGCTTATGTACAGGCTGGCCTTCCAGCTCCTGCTACCATTAAGGCCCATTCTACTCTGTCGATTGGACCTTCTTGGGCGGCTCAGTGAACACATTCATAAGGTTCTATGCCTTCGATACTTCCGCCTCCCAGGATGCTTCTTTTGGACGCCGGGTTCTTATGCCCGCTACAGTGCATCCCCTCCCATAAGGAGCTGCTTTAGGACATCCCCAATGTTATTCCCTTTGGAGCCCAGTGTACCCCGCAGCAGAAAACAAGATTTATGGTAAGAACTTACCGTTGTTAAATCTTTCTGCGAGGTACAGTGGGCTCCACAGGGCGCCACCCTGACACACTTAGCTTATTTGGGTTGGTAAGGCATTAGACGCTGACACTCTCTCCTGTCGTGCGAGTGTGGTATATGTGGCTTCTGACAGTTGTCGTCTCTTTTGCCTGCTACTGCATTGGACTGGTTAACAAAAAACTGAGCTCCTGTGCACGGAGGCGGGGTTATAGAGGAGGCGGCACTATGCTTTCTGGGAAGAAGGTCAAAGCTTTGAGCCTGTTGGTGCCTCGGATCAAGATCCTACTCTACACCCCAATGTAATTCCCTGTGGAGCCCAGTGTACCTCGCTGAAAGATTTAACAACGGTAAGTTCTTACCATAAATTTAGTGTTTATTTAACTCGGATTGGCATAGTCGAAAAATAAGGCTAAAACCTGTCTGATTTGGCCGCGCTTCCGACAATACACGGGGATCGGCGGATACGCGTGCATTCCGACAGGACGGATTTCCCGACTTGTCGGTAAAAAGGGGGCAGTATTGAATAGGTCGGGGGACCCCTTACGACCTAAACCAGTTGGAAACTGCTGCCTTTCCGACAAGATGGCAGTTTCCGACAATAATTGAATATCCCCCTTAGTGGGAGTTATGGGAATTTTTACAATTGTGTATTGATTACACAATATAAATGACTGACTCATCAGTAATTCTCTTGCTTCCCAATACGTTCGGAAGCTGAAATTTAACACAGGTATTCTGCTGGTGGGAAATAGGAAAACTACGTCATTAGAATTTTAATAAACCTCCCCTAAGGGGATGAAAAGTGGGTTGACATAATGACATCATTACCGATGTGTGGCTTGCTTTGCGTAAACTGTAACGCCCAAATGGACACTCGGATCAAAATTTGGATTGCACCTCCAGTGTGTAGAATTTCTGTAAACTCCAAAAATGCTCCTGTCATTTTTTACCGTATCTGCTACTGGTGCTCCTCAGGTAACACCAAGTACTATGGATTAATATTTACTTACATTAAGACATCTCAAATTTACATCTCTCTAGATTTTCCAGATTTTTAACACTCATTTATATTTACAACCGTGAAAATCAGAAACTCCCGTGCGTAGAACCGGTACAACAGCTAGTCTTTATATAAAAGAAATCTATAAATGAACAGATAATTTTATTGTAATTACTTTTTACTTATATGAACACTGTTGATCACTGCATAATATAATATATACTACTTTATTTGGTTAAGAAAGGTATTCATTCTTTAAGGCAACAGCAAAATTTTTTATAAATGCCAATATACCTGATTTTCTTACTTATTTTTAGGTCGTAGAGGACATCTTTCAACAAACGTTTGGTCCTCCAAATGGTCTTGTGATTGATGACAGGTAGAGATTCTATTTATTAATCTCTTCTAAATTGCCTATTCCAACTACAGATCTATTACTCGTTTTCTGGACATTATTGTAGCAGAGTATAATAATCCTCATCATTTTATTGTTTCAAGGGATCTTCAAATAGAAAACTTGAAAAAAGAAATTGAGATGCTGCGTTCTGAATTGGAGAAAATAAAATTAGAGGTGAGGATATATAGATGAATGGTTGACCGTGATGAAGAACCTTGCTTTCTCTTTTCAGCCACAGGTATCACCTTGGGCATGGAGTGGAGCAGTGGAGCCTGGGCACCAAACAATTAATTTTTTCTTTCCCAACAGTTCAGGCTCCCTCTACTCTATACCCCCACCTTCTCAGCCCATAGGACCAGTTTTAGTCTGGTGCCCAAGGAGTGGACAAGGCTTTGGCTTTGCTGCTAAGCAGCCTCATTCTTTACTTTTGTTTTATTCACTGAGCGGGCAGCAGGTTAGTGTCATAGACTCCCCCACTGCTTCCAACAATTCCTCAGTCCCGGAGGTTGGAGTGCTGGGTTTTAGCATCCCCAGCCAGCTCCAGAGCACACCTCAGGAGCAAAGCTGCAGCTGGCAAAGCAGGGTGCAGGTCTTCCTGCATACAGGGAGCCACACACATCGCGGCTTTCACCACCGGTGTGGGAAGCCATCGGCGGTGCTGGCAAGTGAGGGCCAGGTCTTCTCTGCACCCTCCCCACTAGACCAACAGGGTATCTAGGCAATAGGGCACTGTTTAATCCAGTGGCCATTTCCCTAGGGTTTTTAGCCAGGAGGAAGAGGTTAGCTTTCTCCATTAGCCCCTCTACAGATATTTGCCCTCCCCGCACTAGGCAACCTGCCAAAAGGGCTGCTGCTGCTACTCTTCCTATACTCCTGGAATGCTGAGTGGCCATTTTATAGTGCCGCCTCCTGCATTAAAGAGAGAGGGACACATACTGGCTCCTGCCTCCCTTATGCATCGCACTAGGTACTAAACTACTGTACAGCACCTTCCTTCCCTTATGGGATTGGTTGTTGATCTCAGTGCCCATTTCTATTGGCTTGAATGTAATTCTGTGTGTGCATTATCTTTACTTTTTTTTTTACTAGTTATACTTCTCTCTTCTTTTCATTCTTTTATATTTGAGTTACTGGTTTTTAACTGTCAAATTTCTAGTATATATTGCCCTGACAGTTATTTATACTATAGCTCCACTTGTTTATTTGTGGTGCTTTCTACATTCATTGCCTCCCATATTTTATACACACCAGCCCAATACAGCATGTGGGGGTACCCCCTGGCTTTAGTTGTCATGGCTTCCAAGGGTCATGCCAAGGTCCTCAGGCATGTACCTGATGATGCCACAGTCACAAACTCCCTCACTACTGCTTCCGCACCAGGGATACAGGGGCCCTTCTGGTGGACGCTCTGATGGTTCTGTGGACATTTACGCTTCTTTACATTTTCCTACTGCCTTCATGATCCCTTGGGTCATCCAGATTCTGAAGAAGGAAGGCGACATCATCACTCTTGTTGCTCCGGATTGGCTGCAAAGTGCAAAATTATCCAAGTAGAGAAAATAAGGCTTAAGACTCTTAACTGGTTCAGCAGTAGGTCTCTAGGGAAAGCACCAACGCGTTTCGTCTCTGACTTCTTCATTGACCCCATAAAGAAGTCAGACGAAACGCGTTGGGCCTTTCCCTAGAGACCACCTGCTGAATCAGTTAAGATTCTTAAACCTTATTTTCTCTACTTGGATAATTTTGCAATTTGCACTTTAATAGGAGTTGCATGTAATGCATTGTACGTTGACTTTTATACAGCCATTTCTTTTTATACATTTTTAACAATATTCTTGTCATTTTTTATAGTATTGTAAAAAAAAATATTTTTATTCAAGCACAAATATACTTTGTGTGTTGACAAAATATTTTTTTAAATACCACACCTTTGGTCGCTAGAACCCCTACTCACACACACACTCTCTCTCTCTCTATATTTTTTTTTTATATTATTATTATTATTATTATTTTTTTTTGTATTATAATTTTGTATGTATTGAGCGCCACTGGGATTCTCTCCATACCTCCTGGCAGAAGCCTGGCTACAGTAAGTAGGGACACTCTGGCACTAATGCATACCCATATTTGCCGATTGGTTAAATTCACATCTTTGCCTATCCCAAACACAGCGTCTCTTGCGGACCCTACCTACAGGAAGTTTAAAAACTTATTTATGTCTATTTATGCCACCTCAGGCATCTGCTTGGCTTGTTAAGCTGTTAAACCGCTGGTTGAACACTTTTTGGGAAGGTCTTTAGTAAGGGTACCCATAGATCGGAATTATTGTTCAAGGTGGGTTCAGTGAGTGTCCTGGGTTCAGCGAGTGTTTCTTCCCAATGAAAAGCTACGTGCTTTACGGGACAAGATTCAGACTTTTCTACATCAGGCAGTGTGTCCGTTCCTGCATGCAGATCTTCAGCACTCTAGTCTCCACCTTTGACATGGTAGAATACGGCCAGTTCAATTTCAGGTTTCTTCAGCTGGAGGCCCTCACCCGATGGGACCCACACACATCTATAGATCCTTCTATCTCGGAAGGTGTGTCGCTTCTTCATGTGGTAGCTCCAGTCCTCGCACATGGACAAAGAACATCCCTTCTGGATCCAGGATTCAGTCCATCTTATGACCAATGTGAACCTTCATAGTTTGGGAGCGGTGACTTGTTAGCACCCCATTCAGGATCAGTGGATAGCTTGGGAAGTGATCCATTGTTCTTTGTCACGCCAAGATTCTCCTTCATCACAGGCTGGTCAACGTTCAGTCCAACAATGCAACGGCAGTTGCTTATGTAAATCTTCAGAACAAAAGTGCCATGAAAGAAGTTGGCTTCATTCTTTGGTGGGCCGAACAGCTCTCCTGCCGCTGTCAGCGGTTCACATTCTGGGCATACAAAACTGGGGGATGGACTTTCCTAGCCACCGGGATGTACATTCAGGAGAATGGTCTCTTCACCCTGAAGTTGTTCACATAATGGTGCATCGTGGCATTCGCTCAGACATGTACCTGATGATGCCATAGTCACAAACTCCCTCACTACTGCTTCCGCACCAGGGATACAGGGGCCCTTCTGGGGGAGGGTGGTCTTCAGTATGCCGACTGACGGGATCCCGACAGCCGGCATACCGACACTTATTCTCCCTCATGGGGGTCCACGACCCCCCTGGAGGGAGAATAAAATAGCGTGGCGCGCGTAGCGAGCCCGCAAGGGGCTCATTTGCGCTCGCCACACTGTCGGTAAGCCGGCGGTCGGGCTCCCGGCGCCGGTATGCTGGTCGCCGAATGCCCGACCACCGGCATACCATAGTGAACCCCTGGTGGACGCTCTGATGGTTCTGTGGACATTTACGCTTCTTTACATTTTCCTCCTGCCTTCGTGATCCCTTGGGTCATCCAGAATCTGAAGAAGGAAGGCGACATCATCACTCTTGTTGCTCCGGATTGGCCGTATTGGCCTTTGTATACAAACTATGGGGCCTCTCCATTGACTCCGGATGGCATCTTCTGCTCTGGCCAGACCTGCTTTCTCCGGGTCCCTGTCGAGAGCTTTCAGCTTCTTTTCTCTGGTGATACGTACTTTGCAGACCTTCTTCCGCTACGAATTATTATTAGGTCTGACTTATTTTGTCTGGTGCTCTGTCCTGGGGTTTAATTCCTGTTTTTTTCTTTATCTTGAATTTTGTTGATTCTACAAGCTGAATTGGTGAGTCTTCGCCTTTCGTATTAAGGCCCAGATCTCGGCGCTTTGTCTTTTTCCAGTGGAAGGTAGCTTTACTTCCAGATGTCCAGACCTCCTTACAATGTGTTCTACCCTTCCAGCCTCTGTTTGTCCCTCCGGTGGCTCTGTGACCTCTCATTGGTACTCCAGGGTTTCCAAGCTGCTACCTTTGAAGATGGTGGGCTTTCACCTTGAAAACTGTTTCTTCTCACCATCGCCTCAGCTTGTAGGGTTTCTGACTTGAGCGCATTCTCATTATTCTCCATTTTCTCTAGCATCCATAAGGGATACTTGGGTCACTTAGTACGATGATGTATAGATGGGGTTCAAAGGAGCCGATGCACTTTACATTTCTTCAACTGGGTGTGCTGGCTCCTCCTACAGCCAGTTTAGAAAAATGTGCCCTCAGGAGAGGATGCACACTCTGGAGCTCCAGAGAGCTTTCTTCAGTTTATTTTAAAACTTTGCTATTTTCGGTATGCTGTTTGGGCAACAGTATATCTGCACTGTAAGAGTTGGGGGAGGAAGGGGGGGGAGGGATGGTCACTGGCCTCTGCAAGGCGTCAGTGCCGCTTCCCCACTGCAGGACCACTGTCCTGAGAGGTTGTGTTGCCGCGGGCACAGCTCCTTAGCGAGCACAAATGCAGCACACCGCATATGCCTGAAGGTGAGATGAGTGGTGAGTACATACCGGTGGCCCCGCTAGGGGGGTTCCCCGGTACTTGGTGCGGTGCGATTGCAGGGGCGGCATCCGGACTCCCCCTGAAGGGATCCCATAGCCCCCCTGCGTGAACTGGCCAGCGGTTTGGTGGAAACAAGTATTTATACTCTGTTTGGTACCATATAGGAAACATTGCCAGTATAAAGAAGCACATAGCTCTGGCGCCATTACAGGGGGCGGAGCTAACTAAGCCATTTCACTGCACACTGATTACACAGACACTGCAGGGGACAAATTAACTCCTCCAGGGACACTCCAATGCCACAAATGGCAATGGGGTTTATTGTAGGGTGGGGTGATACTACTGGAGCACAAAAGGTCCTAGTACAGATCTTATTATGTAATATGTAAATATGGAAGTTGGTATGCTGGTTCTTTATAACTATAAACTGGGAAAAAGCATGCTTGTTTCCCATGTATGTCCCCCTACGTATACTCATCTGAGTAAAAACTAGTTCAAATTGGTTTTCCTCGGTGTGGTGTGGTTCTCAGCAGCCATCATGCACACCCTAATGTGGATACAACGTTGTCTACAGGCAGAGGAGGGGAATGATTACATAGACCACAGTGTGCCTGTGTCTTTGTGCTATGTCTGAAGGGTAAACTTGCTAGCTGCTGCCAAAACTTAAGATAGTGCTTCTTAAGAGGTTATAGTAATTCTCTACCTTAGGAGTAGAGCAATTGTTATGCTAGAAGATCTGTGTAAATATACCAGATATTTATGTACACAGAAAAGTGTCCATTAAGGAGTTAACTGGTAACTCATTCAGGGGACCATGGAGTCTGCCTAATATGATAATTCATGTGTCTAAGAAATTCATATACAGCCTTACCTTCCCTCCAGAGGATAGAAAGGTCTGGAAAATCACCTAAACTCAATATCAAAAAATAAACAGGAATACCTTTTCAAAGGGGTTCGTCTGTCGGAGATTGGCATTGCTGCCTCACATCACTGCGGTCGGGGGGTTCTGTGCCCATCACGCAATGGCTGTGTGTAGTTTGTATGTTCTTCCTGTGCCATACCTCCCAACTTCTGTCTCTAACAAGGAGGGACATCTGTGCGAGCGGCTGCCCGAAAAGGGGGCGTGGCTTGTGGAAAAGGGGGGGTGGCTTCGCGGAAGGCACTCGCGAGCCACGCCCTGTTTCCGTCACTGAGGGGGCCCAGGGCTCTGTGAGCTGCTCGCATGCCCCCTCGCCTTCTGTCTCCACTGAATAGACTCTGTGCTCGTGCGCACAGCATCTATTCACCGAGCAGCCTCCCAACTGCCCCCATTCCCCCCCCATATCCCGAAACACTGCGGCTTGCGGGTGGGACAGCAGGGCAGTCACACACAAAAAACGTGACTGCCCCGCGAAAATCGGGACAGTTGGGATTTATGCTGTGCTTTCCCATGAAATGGAAAACTGATGTCTAATACATAACCACAAGGTTAGAGACCCATCTCTGTTGGCTGCTGGATTGTGCAGGCCATAGGTACATAGGCCGGTAACCTTTAGCAGGGTTAAAAAAAGAAAGCATCGCCAGCTGGCTTTGATGCTTATGTGGCTTATGCAGGAGTTTAAAAGCTTCCTATGCGAGGTGGTTTAAAAAAAAGAAATTAGGCATTATAAATGCCTGTGCATCGCCTCTCGGCCTTCTGGCCAAGATCAAGGGTAGTATCTGTTCTCATTAGTTTCATGTCTGATACGCCCCCTATCTGGGAGCCATATATTATATGAAAATTTAGAACCGGGAGATGGGTAAAGAGCTTGCTCTGTCCACTCCGTGCATTAACCGGGTACTGCAGTACTACTATGACATTCTCTGCTCGCAGAGCTTATGATTACGTCAGTGGTTAGTGAATGCTGGGTTCAGGAATCTCACGGATCACTACCGATGGGTCCAAGTACCTACCATCGCAGCTACGCCCACCAGATGTGCTTACCCGAGATCATCATCTTAGGGTTGGAAGTGTTGGGGGCAGTGCCAGTGGTGCCTCAATGCAACAGAGGCACCAGAGGAGAAACAGACATGTTTTACAGGATCACAAAAACAGAGCACCAAGTCTATTCCATAAACACTTCTGAATGAAGGTGGTCCTCCACTCCTAAGGGATTCCAGGGTAGGGGCCCGTCTAAAATATTTCAGCATATTAAGAAAAAGCTCCTGCCAGGATCCCTGGGTAAAAGATCTGTTTACCCTGGCATAAAGAGTGTGTTTAAATAAACTCCACTTTACATTACGAAGAATCGCTGGAGATATTACAAGAGGATGTACTAAGACTGGGTCAGACCCAAGCTATAGTTCCAGGTCCGCCTCATGTAGAAAACAGGGCATACTAATCCAACCTGTTGTGGTACCAACTCCGGACATTTCGGTAAAGCCCATTTTGAATCTAATAGCCTTGAACCCTTACCTAAAGGTCTTCAGGTTCAATATGGGATCCTTGTGAGCAGTGATTGCGGGTTTGGAAGAACAGGAGTTCATGGTTTCACTGGATTTAAAGGATGCTTATCTCCATATCCCGATTTGGCCACCCCACCAGGCTTACCTGCGGGTTGCCCTGTTGAACGACCACTACCCGTTCCAGGCTCTGCACTTTGGCCTGTCCACGGCTCCGAGGGTCTTCACGAAGGTGATGGTGGAAATGATGTTCCAGCTCCGAGTCCAGTGGGTCAACATTGTCCCTTACCTGGACGATCTCTTGATAAAGGCAAGATCCGGAGAGCTTCTATTGCTCAATATCAACCGCACTATTCAGCTTCTGTCACATCATGGGTGGATTCTAATTTTACAGGCGTCTCACCTGGAGCCAACTCAGTGGCTCCTGTTCCTGGGAATATTTCTAGATACAGTGGCTCAGATGGTATTCCTCCCAGAGGACGAGGCAAGGACGCTCCAGGAGAAGGTCCTAGCGGTTCTCAGGCCGAATCGGATATCCATCCATCTTTGCATACGGTTGTTGGGAAAGATGATAGCCTCTTACGAGGCGATCCAGTACGGAAGGTCCCATGCCAGAACGTTTCAATCGGATCTCCTGAGCAAGTGGTCCGGATCACATCTTCAGATGCAATGGATCATACGCCTCTCACCTCAGGTCAGGGTTTCCCTCCTGTGGTGGCTACAGTCCTCAAACCTGCTGGAAGGTCGAAGTTTCGGGATTCAGGATTGTATCCTCCTCACAACGGACGTGGGTCTGCGGGGATGGGGAGCTGTCACCCAATGGGCTCAGTTCCTGGGCAGGTGGTCCTCCCACGAAGCCCTACTTCCGATCAGCATTCTGGAACTTTGGACGATCTACAACGCTCTGCTTCAGGGCTCTTCTCTGCTTCGGAATCGGGCCATCAATCGAGGAACAAAGAGCAGAGCCTGCTTGCAAGAAGTGTCAAGGATACTCCTCTGGGCTGAAAGAAATGCAAGAGCAATGTCAGCCATCTTTATTCCGGGGGTTGACAAGTGGGAAGCGGACTTCCTGAGGGCATCATGACCTCCTCCCACAAGTGTTTCGGCAGATCACCGACCTGTGGGGCTGCCCGCAGATCGACCTCATGGCTTCTCGGCTCAACAAGAAACTTTGCAAGTATTGTTCAAGAACTAGAGACCCTCAGGCGATAGCAGTGGATGCACTGATGACGCCATGGCTTTACCAGTTGGTCTACCTGTTTCCGCCGATTCTGTTGCTCCCAAAGGTGCAAAAGAGAATTAGGCATCAAAGAGTCCAGGCAATTCTAATTGCCCCAGACTGGCCTTGGAGTGCGTGGTACGTGGATCTTCTGGACCTGTCCATCGAAGACCCTTGGCCTCTACCACTGAGAAGAGATCTTCTTCAATAAGGACCGTTCGTCTACCCGGACTTAAGACTGCTTCGTTTGACGGCATGGCGGTTGAGCAGAACATCCTAGCTCACAAAGGCCTTTCCAAAAAGGTTATTACAACCATGGTTCAGGCCAGGAAGCCTGTAACGTCAAAGCATTACCATCATATTCTGGAGGAGATGTGTCTCTTGGTGTGAGGAGCACACGTATCCTTCTGCGGATTTTCACCTAGGATGCTTCTTGTGTTTCCTACAGGCTGGAGTGGATATGGGCCTACGTCTGGGCTCCCTCAAGGTCCAGATTTCGGCCCTCTCTATTTTCTTCCAGAAGACGTTGGCAGTGTTGCCAGAAGTTCAGACTGTCTTACAAGGGATATTTCACATACAACCTCCCTTTGTGCCAACGGCACCCTGGGATTTGAATGTGGTCTTGGAGTTTCTACAGTCCTCCTGGTTTGGACCTTTGATGGCGGTAGAAGATAAGTACCTTACGTGGAAGACGGTTATGTTGCTGGCCCTGGCTTCTGCTAGGCGTGTCTCAGAATTGGGGGCCTTATTGTGTAAAAGTCCATACTTGGTCTTTTACGAAGACAGAGCAGAGCTCAGGACTAGGCAGCAGTTCCTGCTGAAAGTTGTCTCTGCATTCCACTTGAACCGACCTATTATGGTCCCATCTAATTCTGACTCTTCTGCTCCTCCAGAGGCATTGGATGCTGTGCGAGCCTTGAAGATCTATGTCAAAAGCAACGCTCGGATCGGAAAGACGGATTCCCTGTTTGTGCTGTATGATGCGCAGAAAAAGGGTTGCCTTGCTTCTAAGCAGTCCTTTGCTCGTTGGCTTAGGCTTACTATTGAACAGGCCTATGTGTTGGCAGCCTTACCTGTTCTTCAGTCTCTGAAGGCCAACTGTACAAGATCGGTGGGGTCTTCCTGGGTGGCTGCCCGTGGAGTCTCGGCCTTGCAACTATGCCGAGCTGCTACCTGGTCGGGGAAGAACATCTTTGTGAAGTTCTACAGGTTTGATACCCTGGCCAAAGAGGATACCCAGTTTGGGCAGGCGGTGCTGCAGACGTTTCCGCACATTCCCGCCTATTCTAGAAGCTTTGGGACGTCCCCATCATACTAAGCGACCCCAGTATTCCTTATGGACTACGAAAAAAGGATTTACCTGTAGGTAACCAAAATCCTATTTTTGGTCTTCACCCTGATAGGGCAATCCTTCGGATGTGTATCTGGTACCTACTGAGTATCCTGTTTTTAAATCAAGAATTTGTAGTCCTTTTCTTTTCTGCTCCAGAATCTTCCCCTGGACAGGCTTCCTTGGCTGTCGTTTGGGCTCACGTTCCCTCCCTAAGGGGATAGCTTTAGATGTCCCAGGGTGATCCCAAGTGCCCCCCATGGCTGAAAGGAGTAAAGGGGATTTTGTTCTATCCTGTTTAATCTATTCTCTGAAGCCATGGGGGACACTGGGCGCCCACCCTGATGACCGTATCTAGCAGAGGTTGTCTTCTACTCCTGGTTCTTTCCTCAGCTGTGATTAGTATGCTTGATTATGTGTGCCAGTTTTCTTTTCCTCTTCTTCTTGGTCTCCCAGTTTTGTTAACGTAACTGGTCTTATGGGCTGAGGGAGCGGGGTGTAGAGGAGAGAGAGAGCCTGTGCTGCTTGGAAAGAAAAAATAACTGTTTGGTGCCCAGACTCGTCTGCTCCGCTGCATACCCACAGTGTCCTCCATTGCTTCAGATAAAAGGATTTAACAGGTAATAACAAAAATCCCCCTTTTTACTGCATTACTTAGACCTCAATTTATAAGCTGTATATAGAATAATGTATTGTGCTTAAACTTCTTTAGTAGTTACAACAAAATGAAGGACTCATTTATTATTATACAGTATATAGAGCATAACAATACTTTAAAATGTTGAAAACTCCCAACATGCTGCTTTGGTTGCTCTTCAATGGAACTTATCTCCTTCTGCCCAAATTATTAGGAAAAATAAAGAATGTTTATTTTTCTCCATCTATTTGATTGCAGCAGTGGACTTTTGTATTTACCATGTCCAGTGGTGCAAGTAGAATTTTTTTTTTAGTGGTACAGATAGTAATAATGGGCGTGGTCACACAAAACTAGGGGAGTGGCTACATGACAGTAGGCGCATGGCCGCATTATGCCACACACCATAATGCCCCTTACACATTATGCCAAACACTGTAATGCCCCTTACACATTATGCCACACACCGTAATGCTTATTACACATTGTGCCACACACCGTAGTACTTATTAAACATTATGCCACACATCATACTGCCCATTACACATTATGCCAGACACTGTAACACCCATTACACATTATAGCACACACCTTAATTCCCATTACACATTATGCCACACACTGTAATGCCCATTCCATATTATACCACACACTGTGATGCCTATTACATATTATGCCACATACAGTTATGCCACTGACAGTATTTTATGTCCCCCACACAAAAATGTCCCTTATAAGTAATGCCCCAGTGGTGGGCTGGTGGTATTGAGTACCACCACCATATTTCTTAATGGTACTCCGTACAACCCTTCTTTCAGCACTGACCTTGTCAGTCGGAGCAGTTTAACACTTTTGCAAACATTTGATAAATTAGTGTGTACACCAAACCTTCCTGAATGCATGTAAAAAAAAAAATATATACATTTTTTTTTTTTTTGACTGTTGCTATTTCTCATATGCATTCTGTGGACACTTTAAGGCTGTGCCATTGTTTGTGGAGTGTTTGATTCTAATCAATTGTCAAATGTTGCTGATATGGGTTATATATGATGTATGTGGTTTGCTGCATGTATTTATACTGTACTCAACACGACTGTAACAGGCCCAGAAGTACATCATGCAGCTGAAAGGTCAGATTAACACTTTGGAAGCAGAGGTGGAGGAGCAGCGCAAACAGAAACAGAAAGCACTAGTGGATAATGAGCAACTGCGGGACGAGCTGGAGAGGCTACAGAAACAGAAGCAAGAAAATGACAAAACTCAAGTGCTCTACGGAGAAGTGGAAAGTACGTGCTTAAAGTGGTGGTACATCTAAAGCTGTAGTGGTGCCTTAATCCATGTATGATTATTTATTCTGTGTAAAGTACTCTGTACATCTAGCAGCAATTCCTGGAAAGTATACAGAAACGCACAGGATTAATTACAGATGTAACTGGCACTTTCTAGGAAACTTGAAGCGTGCAATGAGATTCAAAAGTACTATATGATACAGGTTGAGTATCCCTTATCCAAAATGCTTGGGACCAGAGGTGTTTTGGATATCGGATTTTTCCGTATTTTGGAATAATTAGATACCATAATGAGCTATCATGGTGATGGGACCTAAATCTAAGCACAGAATGCATTTATGTTACATATACACCTTATACACACAGCCTGAAGGTAATTTTAGCCATTATTTTTTGTAACTTTGTGCATTGAACAAAGTGTATCTACATTCACACACTTCATTTATGTTTCATATACACCTTATACACACAGCCTGAAGGTCATTTAATACAACATTTTTAATAACTGTGTATTAAACAAAGTTTGTGTACATTGAGCCATCAGAAAACAAAGGTTTCACTATTTCACTCTCACTCAAAAAAGTCCGTATTTCGGAATATTCCGTATTTCTGACTATTTGTATATGGGATACGCAACCTGTACTATTTTACTTTATTAATAGTGTATGTGTATGTATGTATGTATGTATATGTGTGTGTGTGTATATATATATATATATATATATATATATATATATATATATATATAATATGTGTATGTGTGTGTGTATATATATATATATATATATATATATATAATAATGTGTGTGTGTGTGTATATGTATGTGTGTGTATGTATATGTATGTGTGTGTATGTATATGTATGTATGTATATATATATATATATATGTGTGTATATGTATGTATATATATATATATATATATATAATATTAATACAGGTTGAGTATCCCGTATCCGAAATACGGAATATTCCGAAATACGGACTTTTTTGAGCGAGACTGAGAAAGTGAAACTTTTGTTTTCTGATGGCTCAATGTACACAAACTTTGTTTAATACACACAGTTATTAAAAATATTGTATTAAATGACCTTCAGACTGTGTATATAAGGTGTATATGAAACATAAATGAATTGTGTGAATATAGACACACTTTGTTTAATGCACAAAGTTATAAAAAATATTGGCTAAAATTACCTTCAGGCTGTGTGTATAAGGTGCATATAAAACATAAATGCATTCTGTGCTTAAATTTAGGTCCCATTGCCATGATATCTCATTATGGTATGCAATTATTCCAAAATACGGAAAAATCCGATATCCAAAATACCTCCGGTCCCAAGCATTTTGGATAAGGGATACTCAACCTGTGTGTGTGTGTGTGTGTGTGTGTGTGTGTATATGTATATATATATATATATATATATATATATATATATATATATATATATATATATATATATATATATATATATATATTATATATATACATAGCAGTGATCGCAAAAACGCGCTATGGCGCGTATTTTACCCAATTATTGATTGTGGGGACTCACAATTAAAAACCCGCAGGGTCCCTCAGGACGCGCTCTGACTTAGCAGCGCTGTCAGTGAATTTTCGTCTCCACGGCAGCAGAGGGAGGAACTTGGAAGGGGAGGAGACCATCGAGGGTGTATTCACTCCCGCCTCCCCTCACTCTGCTCCGCGCGCACACCGCCCCCTCTCCTGCCGGCGCCTCCCAACTTAGCCTCGCCGGCCCTACCCCTTCTGTCTGCACTGTGTCTGTATGTGTTTGTGCAGCGGCGGCGGCGGGACGTTTCCATGGCAACAGGCACTGGCGGCTATCAGCGCTCCTCCCGTGGCAGCCTGGCCTGAGCACCAGCGGGTCCCAGTGTGAGCGGCGTCCGCCCAGTACACCATGGCGCCGTACAGTCAGGGGGATGGAAAGAAGGAGATCTGCTGAAGGTAAGAGGAGAGCACAGCGCAGGGTCAGCACCGGCCAGCGGGAGGCGGCACAGCAGTGTAGTCTCTCAGGCTTCTCCCGTACACCACCGCGCACCCGCTCCTCTACGAGACCCAGCTTCACCTGGCCCGAACCTGCACTACAGGTGACAGATGGAGGATGCTGGAGGATGTGTGATTGTGCCCAGACAAAAGTCCGTAGGCTGATGTCCTGTAATGCAGGGACAGCCGAGCCTCTGCCTGCCACAGGACCCCTCTCTCAGTGCCTTCCTCCAAAGTTTGTGTGCAGGATCCCTGGAGGGGTCTGCACCGTTCATAGCATCCTCCTGGCTGTGCGACTGCTGTGACTGACAGTGTGCTCTGTGGTCATGGCCTCCTCCTTGTTCTGTGGCCTTAGCTAAAGTTGTTCTGAGAGAGCAGAATACGTGTTGTGTGACAAATGAAATCCCTATACATTGTGTTCCTGCAAACATTGCTGTTGTAGTGTCTTTACCGTAACTATCACCGATGTAAAATAGTACTGGTCACCTAGAAATCTAAGTGTATTTTTTAATGTTATTTTAGTCATACTGTATTGATTGATGGCATTAGCATATTATCAATGTACATTACTACCTCATATCTTCTGAAAGATGGATTATTTTGTATAAGTGCTCTACCTGGCACAATCTGTATAATGTGCTCTACCTGGCGCAATGTGTGTAACGTGCTCTACCTGGCGCAATATGTGTAATGTGATCTACCTGGCGCAATGTGTGAAACTTGCTCTACCTGGCGCATTGTGAATAACGTGCTCTACCTGGCGCAGTGTGTATAATGTGCTCTACCTGGCGCAGTGTGTATAATGTGCTCTACCTGGCGCAGTGTGTATAATGTACTCTACCTGGCGCAGTGTGAATAACGTGCTCTACCTGGCGCAGTGTGTATAATGTGCTCTACCTGGCGCAGTGTGTATAATGTGCTCTACCTGGCGCAGTGTGTATAATGTGCTCTACCTGGCGCAGTGTGTATAATGTGCTCTACCTGGCGCAGTGTGTATAACGTGCTCTACCTGGCGCAGTGTGTATAACGTGCTCTACCTGGCGCAGTGTGTGTAACGTGCTCTACCTGGCGCAGTGTGTGTAACGTGCTCTACCTGGCGCAGTGTGTATAATGTGCTCTACCTGGCGCAGTGTGTATAATGTGCTCTACCTGGCGCAGTGTGTATAATGTACTCTACCTGGCGCAGTGTGAATAACGTGCTCTACCTGGCGCAGTGTGTATAATGTGCTCTACCTGGCGCAGTGTGTATAATGTGCTCTACCTGGCGCAGTGTGTATAATGTGCTCTACCTGGCGCAGTGTGTATAATGTGCTCTACCTGGCGCAGTGTGTATAACGTGCTCTACCTGGCGCAGTGTGTGTAACGTGCTCTACCTGGCGCAATGTGTGTAACGTGCTCTACCTGGCGCAATGTGTGTAACGTGCTCTACGTGCTCCTTCACTATCAGTTCCAGGCTCTGCCGTTTGGACTGGCCACGGCCGTTCAGATCTTCACCAAGGTTATGGCCATGATGACGGCTCATCTACGTAGTCGGGGAATCTGGATCCTGCCCTATATGGATGACTTGCTGATCCTGGCGAACTCCCAAGATGTCTACCTCAGTCATTTGCAACTGTCCCTGCTCGGCGCATGGTGCACCTGGGGGCACTGCTGGACACACACAGCCAAAGACTTTCTGTCTCAAGAGAAAGTCCTGAAGCTTCAGGACAGGATCAGATGCTTCCTCTCTCACCCAAGTGTGTCGATACACTCGGCGATGCAAGTACTAGGCCTCATGGTGTCTGCTTTCGACATGGTAGAGTACGCTCAATTTTATTCCTGTTCTCTGCAGAGGTTAATCCTTTCCAAGTAGTACGGCCTGCCTCATCGGCTCAGGTCTCAAATGATCTCCTTGACTCAGAGGTTCGTCTTTCACTGAGCTGCTGGCTACAGGAACAACAGTTGAGCAGGGGCCGTCCCTTATGGGATTCCCAACTGTGTCCTACTGACTACGGACGCCAGTATGAGGGGTTGGGGTGCAGTGCTAGAGCATCACTCTCTCCAGGGTCGTTGGACCAGGGAGGAATCTCTCCTCCCGATAAACATTCTGGAATTGCGGGCAGTGTTAAATGCTTTGACTCTTGCCCTGCCTCTGATACTGAACAGGCCTGTTCAAATACAATCGGACAGCGCCACCACAGTGGTGTACATAAATCATCAAGGCAGCACTTGAAGCCGCATGGCAATGATGGAAGTGTCAAAAATCCTTCGTTGGGCGCAACGCCATCTGCCAGCAATAACGTCTGTGTTCATTCCGGGAGTCCACAACTGGGAAGCGTCAGGACGTGCATGCCGGAGAGTGGAGTCTTCATCATGATTTAGTCTTTCAACTCCTAGTGGACAAGTGGGGTCTACCAGATGTGGACCTGATGGCGTCTCGACACAATCACAAGGTTCCGGTCTTCGGATTAAGAACAAGGGATCGTCAAGCAGTGTTACGTGGACACATTGGCAATTCCATGGAACTTTCGGCTTCCCTACATGTTCCCTCCAGTGTCACTCCTGCCCAGGGTACTGCGGAAGTTCAAACAAGGAGGAATACTACTTCTAGACGCTCCAGCGTGGCCAAGACGGCATTGGTTCTCAGATCTGCAGGGTCTGTCGATAGTGTCCTCTTCTACTTCCTCAACTTCCAGACCTCCTCGTTCAGGCCCTTGTGTCTACATGGACCTGGCCAGGCTGGCTTTGACGGCGTGGCTCTTGAAACTTCACTCCTGAGGGCAAAAGGTTTCTCCGAGTCGGTTATCCAAACTATGCTGAAGGCCGGCAAACCGGCTTCTGTACGGATTTATTATAGGGTCTGGAATTCTTACTTCACCTGGTGTGCTGCTAAGAATTACAATGCGTACAAGTTAGTACTTCCAGACTTCTGGCTGTTTTGCAACAAGGCCTGGATTTACGACTTTGTCTGGCCTCCCTCAAGGGTCACATATCTGCCTTGTCGTTGTGGTTTCAGAGAAAAATTGCGTCTGTACCTGAAGTTCATACATTCACCCAGGGCATACTGCGGATTCAGCCTCACTATGTCCCTCCTGTGGCTCCATGGGATTTGTCTGTTGTCTTGAATGCCCTGCAAGAGTCTCCATTTGAATCTCTTGAGAAGGTGGACCTTAAATAGCTCACAGCCATGTCGTCCACCCGGTTTCATATTTCATCGTGAACGTGCAGTTCTTAGAACTCGCCCTGGTTATTTACCTAAGGTGGTGTCCTCTTTTCACCTTAATCAAGAGATTGTGGTTCCGGCCTTCATCTCCTCTGACTTGTCCTCCAAAGAACCGTCTTTGGATGTGGTACGGGCTCTCCTTATATATGTGGAGAGGACTGCCTCTATCAGGAGGTCAGACACCCTCTTTGTACTGTTTGGTTTATATGTGTGTGTGCAAAAATTTTAGGCAGGTGTGGAATAAATGCTGAAAATTAAGAATGCTTTCAAAAATAGAAGTGTTAGTAGTTTTTTCTTCATCAATTAACAAAATGCAAAGGGAAGAGAAATCTAAATCAAGTTAATATTTGTTGTGGACCGACCTTTGCCTTCAAAATAGCATTAGTTCTTCTGTTCTTCAAGGTACAATTGCACACAATTTTTGAAGGCAGGGAGGTTGTTCCAAACATCTTGGAGAATTTACCACAGATCTCCTGTGGATGTAGGCTTGCTCCTTCTATTTCTTCATGTAACCCCAGACAGACTCTATTATGAGATCAGGGCTCTGTGGGGGCCATATCATCATTCCAGGACTCCTTGTTCTTCTTTACACTGAAGATAGTTCTTAATGACATTGGCTGTATGTTTGGGGTCATTGACCTGCTGCAGAATAAATTTGGAGCCAGTCAGACACCTCCTTGATCTCCTTCTGTAGCTGGCCCTGTTGTCCACCTCAACTATAGCTTACACTGCAGCAATGTTGTCCTCAGTGGTGATGGACATGGGTCGGGCGCAGTAATTTGCATCCATTGCCAGCAACTGAATACCCACCTATATCTCTTCGTATTCATAAGATTATAGGGGGTATTTTCGACTGGCCGAAAAAACTGCACTATTTCGACACAGGGTATTCAATTCCGGACGTTTTTCGCTTATTTTTTAATCCATTTTCGCTTCATTTTTTTCTTTTTTCTTTTTTTTCCCCGAATTTGCATGGGGTGAAAATTGTGCCAAAAACGCCCGTGAATACGCCAAAACACAAGTATTGGCAGTGAATGGTTTTCGCCAGTGCCGGCTTTTTCGAGCAGTCGAAAAACAGCATGGGCATCGAATAGGTTGAATGTAAATTTAACCTAGAAACGGGCATTAAAACGGCACTGATTGAATACCCCCCTATATCTTTGGTATTGTTTGAAAATAAGATTATGGTTGTGATAAATAAGCTACCTAACTACTTCAATCTAGGTCTATGTTGCGAGCTGAGTATATGAGCACTACTCTATTTTCTTTTTTTTCTTATGACCTGATGAGGCAGGAAATACTGTCTTTGGACCATTTGCAGGTCTTTATGATGCCTATTTAATGAAACTATGGTCTGTTCTTTGGAGATTTTTCTGATCGGTTTTTCTTTTTCTTGTTCCATATATTGAACTTTTTTATGTTTTCGCAGATGCCTATCAAGTTGTTTTTATTGAGTTTCACTGTCTAAAGCCTGACAGAGACCTTAGCTCTCTTGGCTTATTGAAAAGCTTTATCCTCTGCTGTATTTCCTGTTCTATTCAGGCTTTCCTTACTAAGGTGGCTTTTATAATCGTCTCATCTAAGACGCTCCTTCTGCAAAGAGATCTAGCGCCTAACCTTTTAGATGCAACTGGAAACAGACAGAGGACTGTTAGGATGACATTCATTATTCTGTGGATCAGGTGAACATCTGGGCATTCCACTTTGTCTTTTTGTTGGTTTCCCTCCTAATAAACTGAAGAGAAAAAAAAAATACTATTATGTGTTGGTCAATGCCCAGCCCTTCTTGAGATGTTTTTTTGATTGGATGGCATTTTGGGCACTGCTCTTGTATTATGGACATGGCTACCTTGCGGTTTTGGCCTTTTTTCTTTCTTCTGTGTTTTTTTTACTGCATTTAAAAGTGTAAAAATAAAACAGACGGTATTTACCAAGCTCAGAAACATCGTAACCCACCCAAATCGATGTTACATCTGCCCCACCTGCACTGCAACATAGTTTTGCCTATTAGTATGCTTTTTTGGTTTGCTAACAAACCTGAATAACACCCAAAGATCACATGCTGTTTAAGATTGCTTGTTCCTAGCATAAGAATTTCAGGGGTTGTAATGCTTTACAGGCCAAAATGGACATATTATGTACATAATGTAATTTGTGCTTAATCAGCAAATAGATTAATTTGTTCCAGAGAGTAGTATTGCTGGTACTATTGCTGTCAGGTTCTTTATTTGTGGTGGGCACAGGATTGAAACTACTGTCAAAACTGTTATAAGATGGATTAATGATAATGGATAGGGAGGAGAACAGAGTAATACTAGGCTACGGGACAGGTGTGCTACCTGACTGTGGCAGCTACACACCTTATGTCTATAACATGAGAGAATGAATGATGCTTGCTGGTTGTCAGGAACAGGGCATATGCAGAACTTTGTGGGCCCCATAGCAATACTTTAAAGGGGCTCCTGTCTCAATGTTTCTCTCGTGTCACAATGAAGAACTGCCGGTACACCATATGCAACACAGGACCCCTAATCTACATTATGACTTAGTGTCCACAGTTCTTATTGTGCCACATGACAGTGCCCCACATTACATTTCCCCCATTTCATATTATGCTGCATTACAGTGCCCCAGTTCATATTATGTAACATTATAATGCCCTCCAGTTCATTTTATACCACATTATATTGAGCAAGTCCAGAGGCATACCCCGATGTACACAGGCCCCAGTGTTCATTCTAGCACCCTGCACCTTTCAAAACTTGTGCAGTTCCTCTTTCCTGCCTGGGGTGTCACTCTCTGCTCTGTTGCTTTTCAGAACACTCTGCTCTGTATCTCAGCACTAAAATACAGAGCAGAGTGTTCTGAGAAGTACCAGAGCAGAGAGCGACACTCCAGGCAGGAAAGACGAACTGCACGTGTTTTGAAAGGTGCATGATGCTAGAATGAACACTAGGCCCTATAGGCCTGTAAGGGCCCCTATGTTCCACCCTAAGGGACCACACAATGGTGAAAAATGTAAAAAAAACATGCAGCTGTGACAGGGAAGGTGGGCCCCTCTCCGCTCTGGGCCCCATAGCAGCTGCACTCCCTGCACCTATGGTAGCTACGCCCTTGGTAAGGAACATATGGAATAGTACAATGTAGGTAACACTAGGGATGTATAGCCTCTGCAGGTGAGATTCTGAATGAATTGCTGGAAACCTGTGGACAGAAATAGGTTCTTGCAAGATGGTACTAAGCAGGCTTGTAGTATGAGCTGGAATACACAGGGTGATTGAGAGTGTACGATGAGGAAGTGAATGCAGGAATATACTGGTGAAGACTGTGCACACAAGTACAGGCAAGTCCGCAGGTAGAAATGTGTGAGGTAAGTCCGCAGGCTATGTAGGCTGAGGCAGAAAAGCACACTGCTGTAATTAGGGAAAGCTGTGCACCAGACTGAAAAGCAGGAACAACACCAGAGCACTAGCACACTTCTAGTATCAGGCTGATAATGATATGCACCTGGTCTAGCTGGAAGCACTGAGCACTATGAGAAATGCTGTAAGCTGGTGGCCAGATAAGTAATTGCACTTAATGTGCACAGGACAGGCAGCAGTGAATAACTGATGATGGACACACTGCTGAGCTGGAGTCGGTATAGACAAGATGATGCACAGCAGTGGTATGTACTGTTTGAAGCCGTAGTCAGAGCTGCAGAGAAGGAACAAGTGGTCAATTTCAACATTACAAGTTGAACTGGCAAAGCACATGGACAAGTTTCAGAACTTCCACACTCCTTCCCCTCAGATGTTCCTTGTTACAACCTTCTGACTTCACTAAGATATTCGTCTGCATTATGTAATTACTTGCTCTTCAGCACAGTCTTGTAGTTGGTTTTTTATGCTTTATAATATTGCATTCTGTATATAAAAAAAAAAGCAGAAATGGCTGGCGCCACAGCATCTAAAGACTGCAGCCAAGGATATAAACAGAAGCTTCCCAAAGGCTTCCAAAGATGTATATGAAGTACGTGATAACCACCAGCACTGACTTTAGTATATATAAATGTGACTTTGCATAAACACCATAAGTATGGATATACTAGTTACCAGGCAGATAAAATGATGGAAACAACATAACCGTAATGTCGGCACCATCGACTGTGTGCCCGAATGGTGCAACACTTGAATTGCTGCCGGCGCACGACACACTTTTTAATTCCCCTCATAGAGGTGAGGAGTAGCGTTGGCCTTTTATTATATCGGATAGTACCCTGTATAGCCAGGACTCCTCCTTTCCTCACTTTACGTGAGCTGTGCATGCAATAAAAGGAGAATTGTCTGCTACATTAGTTTGTGTGAAAGAAATGTATTTTATTTTAAATAATAAAGTATATAAAAAACAAATGTGTCTTGGAACGCATCAGTTCCCAAACAGACATTGACTAATTTAATAAAACAAAATAAAATACATTTAACTAGGCTGTTGGCACTAAAAAATCATATAATAATTACAAAGACTCAAAATTGCGAATTACTTAAAAATATAAAACAAAGTTAGAAAAGCAGAACAAGCCTCCCTTATTTGGAGCCTTGTTTCATGGTTCAAGGAAGCAGTTGAGATGTGAAACATGTTGCAAGGAACGGATGCGTTCCAAGACACATTTGTATTTTATATACTGTATCATTGAAAATAAAATGCATTTCTTTCATACCTAATCAACTGTGGTGTCCAATTCTCCTTTTATTGTGTGCAGAGCTTTACATACAGTGAGGAAAGAAGGAGGTTGTCCATTAGGCAGACAAAGATCTGGTCATACAGGGTACTATTTATTCATATTTTAGGGTTTTATGCAAAGTCGCGTTGTTATATATAAAGTCAGTGCCGGAGGTTATCTTGTATTTTATATTTCTCTAACGTCCTAAGTGGATGCTGGGGACTCCGTCAGGACCATGGGGAATAGCGGCTCCGCAGGAGACAGGGCACAAAAATAAAGCTTTAGGATTAGGTGGTGTGTACTGGCTCCTCCCCCTATGACCCTCCTCCAAGCCTCAGTTAGGTTTTTGTGCCCGTCCGAGCAGGGTGCAATCTAGGTGGCTCTCCTAAAGAGCTGCTTAGAAAAAGTTTTTAGGTTTTTTATTTTCAGTGAGTCCTGCTGGCAACAGGCTCACTGCATCGAGGGACTTAGGGGAGAGAATTTCAACTCACCTGCGTGCAGGATGGATTGGATTCTTAGGCTACTGGACACCATTAGCTCCAGAGGGAGTCGGAACACAGGTCTCACCCTGGGGTTCGTCCCGGAGCCGCGCCGCCGACCCCCCTTACAGATGCTGAAGATTGAAGGTCCGGAAACAGGCGGCAGAAGGCTCTTCAGTCTTCATGAAGGTAGCGCACAGCACTGCAGCTGTGCGCCATTGTTGTCACACACTTCACACCAAGCGGTCACGGAGGGTGCAGGGCGCTGCTGGGGGCGCCCTGGGCAGCAATATTTAATACCTTTATGGCAAAAGAATACATCACATATAGCCATTGAGGCTATATGTATGTATTTAACCCATGCCAGTTATCTAAAACTACGGGAGAAAAGCCCGCCGAAATAGGGGGCGGAGCTTATTCTCCTCAGCACACAGCGCCATTTTCCTGCTCAGCTCCGCTGTGAGGAAGGCTCCCAGGACTCTCCCCTGCACTGCACTACAGAAACAGGGTAAAACAGAGAGGGGGGGCATTTTTTTGGCGATATTTTGATATATTTAAGCTGCTATAAAGAACAACACTTATATAAGGTTGTTCCCATATATATTATAGCGCTTGGGTGTGTGCTGGCAAACTCTCCCTCTGTCTCCCCAAAGGGCTAGTGGGGTCCTGTCTTCGATAAGAGCATTCCCTGTGTGTCTGCTGTGTGTCGGTACGTGTGTGTCGACATGTATGAGGACGATGTTGGTGTGGAGGCAGAGCAATTGCCGATAATGGTGATGTCACCCCCCAGGGAGTCGACACCTGAATGGATGGCTTTGTTTATGGAATTACGTGATAATGTCAGCACATTACAAAAATCAGTTGACGACATGAGACGGCCGGCAAACCAGTTAGTACCTGCCCAGGCGTCTCAGACACCGTCAGGGGCTGTAAAGCGCCCTTTACCTCAGTCGGTCGACACAGACCCAGACACAGACACTGAATCTAGTGTCGACGGTGATGAAACAAACGTATTTTCAAGTAGGGCCACACGTTATATGATCACGGCAATGAAGGAGGCTTTGCATATCTCTGATACTGCAAGTACCACAAAAAGGGGTATTATGTGGGGGGTGAAAAAACTACCTGTAGTTTTTCCTGAATCAGAGGAATTAAATGATGTATGTGATGAAGCGTGGGTTAACCCAGATAGAAAAATGCTAATTTCAAAAAAAGTTATTAGCATTATACCCTTTCCCGCCAGAGGTTAGGGCGCGCTGGGAAACACCCCCTAGGGTGGATAAGGCGCTCACACGCTTATCAAAACAAGTGGCGTTACCGTCTCCTGATACGGCCGCCCTCAGGGATCCAGCTGATAGGAGAATGGAAACTACCCTAAAAAGTATATACACACATACTGGTGTTATACTGCAACCAGCCATCGCCTCAGCCTGGATGTGCAGTGCTGGGGTCGTCTGGTTGGATTCCCTGACTGAAAATATTGATACCCTGGATAGGGACAGTATTTTATTGACTATAGAGCAATTAAAGGATGCTTTCCTTCATATGCGAGATGCTCAGAGAGATATTTGCACTCTGGCATCGAGAGTAAATGCGATGTCCATATCTGCCAGAAGGAGTTTATGGACGCGACAGTGGTCAGGTGATGCGGATTCCAAACGACATATGGAAGTATTGCCGTATAAAGGGGAGGAATTATTTGGCGTCGGTCTATCGGATCTGGTGGCCACGGCAACTGCCGGAAAATCCACCTTTTTACCTCAGACCCCCTCCCAACAGAAAAAGACACCGTCTTTTCAGCCGCAGTCCTTTCGGTCCTATAAGAACAAGCGGACAAAAGGACAGTCATATCTGCCTCGGGGCAGAGGAAGGGGTAAGAGAGGGCAGCAAGCAGCCCCTGCCCAGGAACAGAAGCCCTCCCAGGGTTCTGCAAAGCCCTCAGCATGACGCTGGGGCCTTACAAGCGGACTCAGGAGCGGTGGGGGGTCGACTCAAGAATTTCAGCGCACAGTGGGCTTGCTCACAGGTGGACCCCTGGATTCTGCAGGTAGTATCTCAGGGTTACAGGTTGGAATTCGAGAAGTCTCCCCCTCGCCGGTTCCTAAAGTCTGCTTTGCCAACGTCTCCCTCAGACAGGGCGACGGTATTGGAAGCCATTCACAAGCTGTTTTCTCAGCAGGTGATAGTCAAGGTACCCCTCCTACAACAGGGAAAGGGGTATTACTCCACGCTATTTGTGGTACCGAAGCCGGACGGCTCGGTAAGACCTATTTTAAATCTGAAATCTTTGAACCTGTACATACAAAAATTCAAGTTCAAGATGGAGTCACTCAGAGCAGTGATAGCGAATCTGGAAGAAGGGGACTTTATGGTGTCCCTGGACATAAAGGATGCTTACCTACATGTCCCAATTTGCCCTTCACATCAAGGGTACCTCAGGTTCGTGGTGCAAAACTGTCATTATCAGTTTCAGACGCTGCCGTTTGGATTGTCCACGGCACCTCGGGTCTTTACCAAGGTAATGGCCGAAATGATGATTCTTCTGCGAAGAAGAGGCGTATTAATTATCCCTTACTTGGACGATCTCCTGATAAGGGCAAGGTCCAGAGAACAGCTGGAGGACGGAGTAGCACTAACCCAACTAGTGCTGCAACAACACGGGTGGATTCTGAATTTTCCAAAATCTCAGTTGACCCCGACGACACGTCTGCTGTTCCTGGGAATGATTCTGGACACGGTTCAGAAAAAGGTGTTTCTTCCGGAGGAGAAAGCCAGGGAGTTATCCGAACTTGTCAGGAACCTCCTAAAACCAGGGAAAGTGTCTGTGCATCAATGCACAAGAGTCCTGGGAAAGATGGTGGCTTCTTACGAAGCGATTCCATTCGGCAGATTCCACGCACGAACTTTTCAGTGGGATCTGCTGGACAAATGGTCCGGATTGCATCTGCAGATGCATCAGCGGATAACCTTATCGCCACGGACAAGGGTGTATCTTCTGTGGTGGTTGCAGAGTGCTCATCTGTTAGAGGGCCGCAGATTCGGCATACAGGACTGGGTCCTGGTGACCACGGATGCCAGTCTGAGAGGCTGGGGAGCGGTCACACAGGGAAGAAACTTCCAGGGAGTATGGTCAAGCCTGGAGATGTCTCTTCACATAAATATACTGGAGCTAAGAGCGATTTACAATGCTCTAAGTCTGGCAAAACCCCTGCTTCAGGGTCAGCCGGTGTTGATCCAGTCGGACAACATCACGGCAGTCGCCCACGTAAACAGACAGGGCGGCACAAGAAGCAGGACAGCAATGGCAGAAGCTGCAAGGATTCTTCGCTGGGCGGAAGATCATGTGATAGCACTGTCAGCAGTATTCATTCCGGGAGTGGACAACTGGGAAGCAGACTTCCTCAGCAGACACGATCTACACCCGGGAGAGTGGGGACTTCATCCAGAAGTCTTCCACATGATTGTGAACCGTTGGGAAAAACCAATGGTGGATATGATGGCGTCCCGCCTCAACAAAAAACTGGACAGGTATTGCGCCAGGTCAAGAGACCCTCAGGCAATAGCTGTGGACGCTCTGGTAACACCGTGGGTGTTCCAGTCAGTGTATGTGTTCCCTCCTCTGCCTCTCATACCAAAGGTACTGAGAATTATACGGCAAAAGGGAGTAAGAACGATACTAGTGGCTCCGGATTGGCCAAGAAGAACTTGGTACCCGGAACTTCAAGAGATGCTCACGGAGGATCCGTGGCCTCTACCTCTAAGACCGGACCTGCTTCAGCAGGGACCGTGTCTATTCCAAGACTTACCGCGGCTGCGTTTGACGGCATGGCGGTTGAACGCCGAATTCTAAGGGAAAAAGGCATTCCGGAAGAGGTCATTCCTACACTGGTAAAAGCCAGGAAGGAGGTGACTGCACAACATTATCACCGCATTTGGAGAAAATATGTTGCGTGGTGTGAGGCCAGGAAGGCCCCCACGGAGGAATTTCAACTGGGTCGATTCCTACATTTCCTGCAAACAGGATTGTCTATGGGCCTCAAATGGGGGTCCATTAAGGTTCAAATTTCGGCCCTGTCGATTTTCTTCCAGAAAGAATTGGCTTCAGTTCCTGAAGTCCAGACTTTTGTAAAAGGAGTACTACATATACAGCCCCCGGTTGTGCCCCCAGTGGCACCGTGGGATCTTAATGTAGTCTTGGATTTTCTCAAATCCCATTGGTTTGAGCCGCTCAAATCGGTGGAGTTGAAGTATCTTACATGGAAAGTAACCATGCTACTGGCCCTGGCTTCAGCCAGGAGAGTATCAGAATTGGCGGCTTTATCATATAAGAGCCCATATCTGATTTTCCATACGGACAGGGCAGAACTGCGGACACGTCCTCATTTTCTGCCTAAGGTGGTGTCAGCGTTTCACCTGAACCAGCCTATTGTGGTGCCTGCGGCTACTAACGATTTGGAGGATTCCAAGTTGTTGGACGTGGTCCGGGCATTGAAAATATATATTTCAAGAACGGCGGGAGTCAGAAAGTCTGACTCACTGTTTATATTGTATGCACCCAACAAGATGGGTGCTCCTGCTTCTAAGCAGACGATTGCTCGTTGGATTTGTAGCACAATTCAACTTGCACATTCTGTGGCAGGCTTGCCACAACCTAAATCTATCAAGGCCCATTCCACAAGGAAAGTGGGCTCATCCTGGGCGGCTGCCCGGGGGGTCTCGGCATTACAACTCTGCCGAGCTGCTACTTGGTCAGGGGCAAACACATTTGCAAAATTCTACAAATTTGATACCCTGGCTGAGGAGGACCTTGAGTTCTCTCATTCGGTGCTGCAGAGTCATCCGCACTCTCCCGCCCGTTTGGGAGCTTGGGTATAATCCCCATGGTCCTGACGGAGTCCCCAGCATCCACTTAGGACGTTAGAGAAAATAAGAATTTACTTACCGATAATTCTATTTCTCGTAGTCCGTAGTGGATGCTGGGCGCCCATCCCAAGTGCGGATTGTCTGCAATACTTGTACATAGTTATTGTTACAAACAAATTCGGGTTGTTATTGTTGTGAGCCGTCTGTTCAGAGGCTCCTACGTTGTCATACTGTTAACTGGGTTCAGATCACAAGTTATACGGTGTGATTGGTGTGGCTGGTATGAGTCTTACCCGGGATTCAATATCCTTCCTTATTGTGTACGCTCGTCCGGGCACAGTATCCTAACTGAGGCTTGGAGGAGGGTCATAGGGGGAGGAGCCAGTACACACCACCTAATCCTAAAGCTTTATTTTTGTGCCCTGTCTCCTGCGGAGCCGCTATTCCCCATGGTCCTGACGGAGTCCCCAGCATCCACTACGGACTACGAGAAATAGAATTATCGGTAAGTAAATTCTTATTTTTGTATAACGATGCTTTATTTTTTATTTTTTGTGTAACACCCCGTATTATAATGAATTTATTATTTTGTTTTTTTAAAAACCCATGTCGAACTTTTTCCATGTCGACCTAATGACTGTCGACCTAGATACCGACAAACTTACTATCTCAAACCCCTTCTCCACCATGACAGGAGGAGAGAAAGTAACATGCTATTTGTAACCTGGTCAAACCTAAAAGTACAAACATTTGTTTTAATAAAAATCACGCTGTTCCATATTATCCACCTATACGGCTGTATAAAAAAAAAATTATTCCATTACTCAGGTCCTATGACAATTGAAAACAAGCAAATGTATACACAGGATACAATATACAAAGCATTACTGGATCCAGATTTTCATACTTTACGATCCACGTGGACTATAGTTGGAAATAGTAACCTGTGCCGATCGCAGCGGTAGAGGAGCGAGGCACCTTTCCCGAAGTGAGGGGACACTGTGCACTAATTGGGGTTTACGGTCACTTTACGCAGAAAACGACACCAAAAAAAAAAATCAAATAAAAACTCATGTCGACCTTTTTCCATGTTGACCTAATGACTGTGTCAACCTATTTTAGGTGTCCACCTAGTCACTGTAGACCAATAGTGGTCGACCTAATGACTGTCGACCCTATGATCCACACCCAGTTTGTCACTGTAACAAATCCTAGAGATCACATTCAGTACGTGAGAGCCAAGTCATTTCATTGTCATTGTTGCTCCATGACCTGTGGTAATGACACTGCAACAAGGCTTAAAGCCCTGTTGCCCCATCTACCTATGTAAAATGGGAGAGGAGAAAGATATTGGTAAGCCATTATTGTTTAGATGAACAGAAATACGATTTCAAACTCATTGATCCTTTTTTTTTTTTTTTTTTTTTTTAACCTTTTTATTACCAGAGAAAATTCAAGCAACAGAATTACGCTACAACAAGCTGAAAGATAAGCACAGTGAGCTCATCAATGTTCATGCCGGACTTCTGCGGAAGGTAGGACATTCCTCCATCTGTTCATTTGGAATTTGTGATCCTGAGGCTTGGGGCAGTGTCTGCCTTACTTAGGTGTACTTAGATTGTTGAACTTCGGGTTGGCAGGTACAGAACAACTCAAATATGATTTCCTTCTTTGCTATTACTGATTAGAATTGAACCCTTTGCTTTGCTATATATATATATATATATATATATATATATATATATATATATATATTATTTTCCACTGTGATTCATATACTTTAAAATTGTAAGATACATTTTAAGTCATTAGTGGCTAATACAAATAAATAGGATGGTATCCGGTATTCCAGCGCTTGGGATGCCGGCAGTCAGGAGACCAACAGCGGCATACTGATGCGCAGAATCCCGACACCTGCTAAGTAAGTATTGGAACCCGCCCCCTCTACCCCCCTAACCCTCCCTACCCACAGCCTAACCGTCTCCACTTAGTGCATAACCCTAACCCTCCCTTTTAGAGCCTCCTCCACCCCCCATCCCCGACTGCCAGCAACCCGAACGCTGTTATGCTATCCGGATCACAAAAAAATTCTTGGTTAGTATCGTATGTGCTTTTACTACTGATGAACATGCCTTATCTTGGTGAATATTGATTTACTGTACAACAAGATGTTGTGTTATAAAACATGAGGTACAAAGTTTTTTGCCTCCGCAAAATACAGAAAATCTAAATACATTGACCAAAGGTTACCATCAATGCTTGACTTGCAAAGCTTGTCAAATCAATTACCAAACATCAAAATCTACAACAGTGTTCAAGTGTAAAGTCACTGGAAAAACATACCATATAAAACAATACCTAACTTGTGAAACAGAAGAAGTAATATATCTTCTAGAATGTCCTTGCGGACTCCAGTATATTGGCCAGACAAAAAGAAAGGCCAAAACGCGATTTGGAGAACATGTTTATAACCGCAAAACTACTTACTAACACAAAGTGTATCCAACCATTTTGTAGACGTGCATAACAAAAATCAACAAGGTCTGAAATCAGTGGTGATTCAGAAAGTAGAACGAAACTGGAAAGGAGGTGAAATCACAGAAGATTTAAAGAAAACCGAAACAAAATGGATTTTTTAATTAAAAACCTTAAAACCTAAAGGATTAAATATAGACATTGAATTGAATACATTTTTATAATAAATACAAAATAACACACATTAGGAAACATTTATTTCACAATAATAGAAGTGGTACCTCAGAGAGAAAGTTTGTATGACAAAGAATTTTATTTTATTTTTTAATTCAACAATTTTTATTAGATTTTTTATAGAAATACAAGAACAGGGAAGACCTTCATGATACAGACATACCAAAAACCGGAGAGAAACGGTATAGTTACAATAATCCATCGTAAGGTGCTTTTAAACCACATCAGTGAAACCACAGATACATAGTCGGTACTTGTAGGCTTGAGTAAGAGGTAAAGGACAAACAATCTTAACCTACATGAGGTCTAGGAAATGATGAAAACATTACCGACGTGCGTCTTAGCATAAGAAATCACTATATACCTAAGGCTAAGCATACAATTCTACCTGAGGATTCACAGGACATCAGTATACCCGAGAGGTCAGTAAAGAAGACAGACAGGAGGGGGGGGGGGGAACAAATGGGGAAAACAATACAAGTATAATCATATCATGAATGAGTAGCGGCCAAAGAAGTCCTAAGTAAAAATATTAAAGAAGTAATTCAGGCATGGTTAGCCATTCTAACCAAAGAGAAGGTTCAGTACCCATATGGCATCAGACTAAACATACAGCATGGGTTATTAAAATTAATATAATTGCATTTCCAAAGAAAACAGCAGGGGGTCCCAAAGGAACAGTACATGGGCCTAGGTTGTCAAGAGGCCCTATCGATTTGTCTATATAGATACCACGTTGTGGTTTCAAAAAGTTTATAGATGAACGACTCTACATCCGGGTCTAGAGTATCAATATACCTCTCCCACTTCTTGGCAAACCGCCTGACCCCCAATTCAATATCCGGAAGAGTAGCACGCCTCTCAAAATAAATAATCCGGAGGGTTATGTGTTTCACAGCCATCAAAGAAGGGGTAGACGGTTTGATCCAATTATTAAGAATTTGTTTCTTGGCAATTGTCAGGATAACAGAGAGTACCGGAACAATGTCTCTATCTTCAGGCCCAAGAGACCACTCCCTAAAATCAAGTAGCAAACAAGCCCTCGGGCGTTTTATTAACCGTAAGTTAAATACTGTGTTGCGATAAGCGACCACCTTGTACCAAAACTTAGATATTTTCCGGCAAGACCACATATTGTGGTACAAGGTGGCACTCTGCGCAGTACATTTGATGCAACAGCCAGTGTCGTCTGGGACCATGTGTGCCCTCTGATTAGGTGCTATATATGCCCTTTGGAGCGTCTTCAAGTGAACCTCTTGCAAAGAGGCAGAGTATAAGAACCTAAAAGAGGGTAAAATGTTATCTAACAATTCAGCGCACGATCCCATATTGGGGATATCTCTGGCCCATGAAGACAACGCGGAATCCCAGAGCCGGTCTCTATATGAGACCCTAAAGGTGTTTCTGAAGTAACTAAGATGGTAAGGACAATCTTTAGTAAGCACCATTAAGGTGCGCAGCGGGTCTGTGGTAGCCTCAGAAATCATTGGGTGAGACTGGGATTGCGCAAAGTGTCTAGCCTGCAGGTACATAAAAAATTCCCGGTGGGAAATACCAAATTTTATCTGGATATCAGAGAAAGAAAGCACTGCGTTGCCTCCTGGGTCATATATGTCTCTAATAGCTGCGATCCCCTTTTCTCTCCAACTCAAAAAATGTGCGTTATCAAGGCCAGGAAGGAAACATGGGTTACCCCAAAACGTAGTGTGAAGAGAGGTGTCAGGTTTTCTCTGGGCTTTAGTGTGAGTGGCCTGCCATGCTCGATATGTATGCCAAAATAGAATATTATGTTTTATCTCAGATGGGAGACGGGAGTTTGGAGTGTGTAAGAGTGCAGCAGGGGAGAAAAGATGGAATACAGCCAGTTCAAGTGGCAAGTTCGTAAATACTGATCTGCCCCAAAGCCAGTCTGTGATATACCGGTACATCGCTGCTCTACTAAATAGAACAGGATCCGGGATTCCCATACCTCCCTCTTCACGTAATAGCTGTAACCTAGCGTAGGGGACTCTTGGTCGTTTACCTGCCCATAGAAATCTAGTGAAACACTGTTTAAGAAAAAGGACATCTTTCTCAACAAGGGCAATAGGGAGCATAAGAAGAAAATAAGCAATCTTGGGAAAAACAACAGATTTAATAGCTTCTGCGCGACCCATAAGAGACAAGGGCAGAGACGCCCAGTCTTTAAGGATTTTAGACACCTTGGACAAAATAGGACCAAAATTAACCGCATATAGATCCGGGAGGGAAGTAGGGATCTGAACTCCTAAATATCTAAGACTATCTCGAGCCACTGGGAGTCGGGACAGGACCGGGTGTAATGGAAAGCGGGAAGAGTCTCCTGAAAGGAGGAGAAGCTCGGATTTAGATATATTAATTTTGTATCCCGCAAAGGAACCAAATTGTTCAATCAGGGAGACAATCGCAGGGATGGACGTATCAGGATGAGAAATAAATAGAAGCATGTCGTCAGCATACAGTGATAATTTTACCATGGTGTCCATTATTTTTATGCCTGTAAATCTGGGAGAATTTCTCAGTGAAACAGCTAGGGGTTCTAAAGCTAGGGCAAATAATAAAGGTGACAAGGGGCAGCCCTGACGTGTGCCACTGTGGATAAGAAGGGGATGAGAGGATACCATTCCCCAAAACTTGAGTGGAGGGAGATTCATATAATCGGGAAATAAGAGAGACAAAGTCCTCAGGTGCACCAAAGCGGTGAAGCGTTTCATACAGATGGTCCCAGGTGACCAGGTCGAACGCCTTTCCGGCATCAAGTGACAATAATACATTAGTGTCAGTGGGTTTGGAAAGCTGAAAGGCCTGCATAACAGTCAAGACCTTTCGGATATTGCTCACTGATTGCCGACCCCAGACAAATCCAGTCTGGTCTGTATGAACTATATCAGGGACTATGAATTTGAGTCTATTCGAGAGGATTTTAGTGAACAATTTATAATCCGTGTTTAGAAGGGTAGATCGGACGATAAGAACTGGGAGACTCAGGATCCCGGCCAGGCTTCGGGATAACCTTTATGACCGCGGAATTAAAATATTGGGGCAAGGAAGCACCCTGCATAAAAGAATTAAATAAGACAGAAAGAGGTTCGCACAGTCTAGTAGATAGAATTTTATAGTAGTCATTGGCAAAACCGTCAGGGCCCGGAGTCTTCCCAGTCTTCAGTCCAGCTATTGCTAAAGAAACTTCCTCAGTGGTGATAGGTGCAAGAAGAGAGGTACAGTGCGACTGACATTTGAGGCAGATCAGTAGAAGACCAAAAGCTAGACTTGTGGGTCTGGTTAATAACAGGACGTGCATAAAGAGTGGCATAAAAAGACTGTAGCACCTCAGCAATCTCGGCCGAGGTCCGTACTCTGTCCCCACCTTGGGTGAGCAGAGAGTGAATGACCACTTTAGGGTGTCTGCCTTTTAACAAACGGGATAACAGTTTGCCAGACTTATTGCCATATCTGTAAATGCCACAGTCTCTTGAAAATTAATATTTAGCTTCCATTTGAGAAAGGAGGGTATCAAACAGTGTTTTTTGTGTAAGGTATCGTTCCCTAGTAGAAGGGGAGGGGGAGGATTTAAATTCCTGAAAAGAGTGAGTAAGAGCCGCCTGGGCTTCCATATATTGTGAGTTTAAATCTAAATCCCTTTTTTTACTATAGGACATAATGTGCCCCCGAATAACTGATTTTGACGCCTGCCAGAAAAGAGCAGGATCCTCACTCAGAGTTTCTCCATTGTGCGTATGAAAATCCAGCCACGCTGCATCTAATGAGGAGCGGAATTTCAGAGAGCCACTTAAATGAGAGGGGAAGTGCCAGGAGCGAAAAGGGGATTTTTCTGAGAGGAGCATCAAATTCATCCAGCATAAAGCATGGTCCGAAATACAGATATCCTCAATTTTAGAGTCAGCCACTTTTGAGAAAAAGGAGTAAGATAACAGCAGATAGTCAATCCTCGAGAACGTGTGGTGCGCAGCTGAGAGACATGTAAATTCCCTTTCTAATGGGTAGCATGCGCGCCACACATCCACTAAGGACAACTGCGAGCAAATATAGGGGATACCAATACGTGGTAACGAGGGGGCATCACGAGGGGGGGGGGGTTATCCAAGGTTGGAGAAGAACATAAATTAAAATCTCCACCCAAGATTATAGGAATTTCAGAGTAGCTTAGTAGCTTAGTGACCATGTTCGTATAAAATTGCTTAGAGTACTGATTGGGAGCATAAATATTACAAAGTAGGAACCTGGATGCATACAATGTGACATCTGCCAGTACATACCGACCCTGAGTGTCATCTAAAATCGCATGGACAGATAGGGACCGTGTGCCGTGCTAAAATAATCACTCCCCTAGCCTTAGAAGAGAAGGAGGAAGAGGCTACCACAGACCAACCCATAGTGTTCAGTTTTACCACCTCATTTGGCATAAGGTGAGATTCCTGAATGAAAACAACATCCATCCCCACCTTCCAAAGATAGAGCAAAATCTTTCTGCGTTTAGCTGGGGAGTTGATCCCTCCCACATTCCATGTACCGACCATCAAACTAGCCATGCATCAAATGAACTGGGAAAACCTGATAACCTGCGCAGTAATCATGATATCTACAGCCGCTGAAAAACTGATACAAATCATACCGGGGTGGACACATTAGGAGGAGAAGATGAGGGGGAGAAGAAAAGAGGGACAAAAACATAGAAAACACACAAAATATAACATTAACATTGTGAAAGAAAGTCCTGCTAAGGACAATCATAACTTCAGAAAACGAGAACAACCGGTTCAAGCAAGCACAGAGGCCGTCTTAGACCGCCAATGAGCCAGCCAGAATTATGAAAACCTGAGGAAAAAATGAGAGAGGGGGCGCCCTTACCCACCCTCGGCAACATAATATATGAAAATATACATAGGAAAAATAACAAGAAAATATCAGAGCACACGGAGCATGTCACAGAAAAAGAAAAACGCAGCCTGTCACATAAGAAGTAGGGGGAGATATCTCCGCTAAGCATATATAACCATTCTAGAAAGATTACATAGCCACAAAAAGACAACAGATGAATAAGAAAAATCTAAAACAGAAAACAAGGCAAAAAGGTTCAGCCCGCTGTATAAGACCAAAGTCTCTTTTGGGGGAAAAAACACCTGCAGCAGATTCTACAGCAATAATTAAATTGGCAGACATAACCGGAAACAGAGAAGTCCAGGAGCAATACTCCGCCATCTCGATCCAGGGTGTCATCCGCCTGAGAGGAGTCGTCATCTGCCTTGGATGCCTCAGAAACATAAGCCTCTGCATCTGCAAGATTTGTAAAGTCCTGGAAAGAATTTCCATCAAACAGGCGTAGTCTTGCAGGGAAGAGCAGAGCTAATTTTTTATTCGCCTTTACCAAACGGGAGCAAAGGGGGGTAAATTCCCGACGTGCCCGGGATACCTCCGCGGAGTAGTCCTGGAAAATGGCCAAACGAGCTCCCTCCCATTGTAAATTCCTATGCCTCCTGGATGCCGTCCATATTGCCTCCTTATGGAGAAAGTTCAGACATTTAAATATAACCACACGTGGTCTGCTATTAGGTGAAGAACGTGGGGGACCCAGTCTGTGGGCTCTCTCGAAAACTAAGCCAGTGCATTCATCTTGGATATGCAACAAATCAAGGAGGGACGTTTGTAAAAAAAAAAGGTCAAATCAGGACCTTTCAGTGACTCAGGGAGCCCCAGCACCCGAAGATTCGATCTCCTCGATCTATTTTCAAGATCGTCAACCTTGTTCAGCAGCTGGAAGTGCGATTTCTGGAGCTCATCATATCTGTGCTTAAGATCCCCAACATCCTGAAAAGTCTCCCCCAGCCTTTGTTCATTTGTAAGAACAGTCTTAGATAACTGCTTGATTTGGGATTTTAGGTCTTTTACTGCCTGCTGCATTTTAGCAGCATGTGCATCCATGATAGGCTCCATGGCATCCCTAACCGCTCTCACTACATCAGCATAAGTCACTGGAGAGGCAGGGGAACACTCAGGCTCACCTGAGGGAGAAATGTGTTTTGCAGAAGCCTGTTTAATGCTGCCAGCAGCCTGCAGACTCGTTTGTGAGCTAGGTGCGGCGGCCATCTTGGATTCCCCCGGCCGTTTTTCAGACCTCGATCTCTGGGCTTTAGGGGGCATGGGGGAGGACAGAAACCTTTCCATCCAGTCCCCAGCACTTTCCCACAGGTAGTGTGCGCCAGGTGCTGAGAAAAGCCACGAGCGGGAAGCGCTGTGTGCTCCGGTTACCGAGGGTGCAGGAGAGCTGCAGCAATCAGCTTCTCCTCACATGGGCGCCGGAACCGGAAGTCATCGTTTTTTTTTTTTTTAAGAATTTTAAAAGAAATCAATCTGCTATAAGAAAGAAAAAAAAGTACTTCTAATGCGGAATAAAACGTTGAATGCGGTTCCTGCACCTTTTACTACTTCCGGCCGGAAGTTCAGTTTTTTAACAATAAAGCTTCATAGTATATAAAGAAACTGTTTTAAAGACTTCATGTCCTTGACAAAGTGCACCCCGGACGCATGAAACGCGTCGTACCCACATGGTAACAGGACAAACCAGCCAGCCATGAGTATCAGCATTTGGCCGCTCCAGGAGACGCTACCAGCGATCCCCCAGTGATGTCATCGCCATAGCAACCCTCTGGGCGCAGCGGCATCTGAAACTGCACGCCGCGGTCAGCCCATACCATCGGCTGGAAGAGAACCGCAGGCCAACACAGGGACAGATAGGCAGGGTGAGTAGATGCCGGAGCTGAAATCTAATATACTGGAGCAAAGTGGACTAGTTGTTACCCATAACATCACCCAAAAAGAGGCAGTTAAACATACCTTAACTAATTTTTCTTTTTTACAGGTGCCACTTGATACATAAAACACACTTACAAGCGCTCTCTACCGCACACACACACTATATATGTGTATGTGTGTGTGTGTGTGTGTGTGTGTGTGTGTGTGTGTGTATATATATATATATATATATATATATATATATACACACACACACACACACAAAATGACTGCCCATACCTGTAATCTTTGTTCCTGTTGAAACTATGATCTTAGAATAAATTGCAACACAGTTTATTGTAACTTCTAAAGCTATCATATGAGTCAGTAACCCATTCTAAGAAGTATATTGTAATGTGCTGCATCTCTTTCCATCTTACACAGAATGCTGACACCGCCAAGCAGCTTACAGTATCGCAACAAAACCAAGAAGAAGTGGAACGTATCAAAGAGCAGCTGCAGTTTCAGATGGATCAAGTGAAGCGCGAGTCAGAAATAAAGGTTAATTGAAACACTTGCATTTTTAATAGGTTTAGAGGTTAAATTTACTAAGCGGTGCTTTTCCAAGCAGCCACATTTTCAGCAGTTTCAGGCGCTGGATTTCAAAGGGTGGTAATATGAAATACAAAATGAGACGTGCCTATATATGTCCAGCTGCCAAAATTTCTAAAAGCGCAGTGACTTTGAGATGTACTACCTAGTAACCTAACCCCAGGGGGGTTTCTCAAGTACAAGTGCTAAAGCTCACCCTCGGTAGGCTGACCTAAGAGTGTGTGTAGCAGACATCTCGCTATGCTGCCTTTTCACTCTGCAATACATTGCATCTCACTGATTGCAGAAACATACCTGACTGTGTGCCATGCAGAAGACTGGGTGTTTTCTATCGTTGCAGGTTGGGTGAGCACTGGACTGTGGTATACCTGTAAGAGTGTGCTTTCCACTATGATGAGTTTTGCACAATTAAAGCACAACATTGAATGTATTTATGGCGTCACAGTTGAGCACGCTTAATGATCCTTATCACATATACTTTTTTTATTTAGCACAAGTGTAAGATTGTGTTTTAGATCACAAACTAAAATCTGAAGCATTTGTGTTATAATTCACTTACTGTAATTTCTTCTAACTTTACCAAGATTATTTTTTATTTTACTGAAGCATAAATAAACCTATGTTTACTTCTACGACATATTACTGCTCTACAGTTTATCCTGCGTTCACTTTTTTACATGCCAGCATGACGTGAGCCATTTTCTGGGCAGCTTGTATATTCATAAGGATAAATGAGTGTGAGCAGTCCATGTACGGGCTAAGTGTACTCTTTACAAATATTCTAGAAGCTAATGGAGTTACCAGCTTTCAGTCTATTGTATGAACATGTAAGCTTAGTGTCCTGCGGGATGAGCTCTGGTCTGTCGCAGTCAGACTGGGGACCTCTCCCTATCCAGGTTCCTTTTTGAGTCACCTTATTTGCATAACATGTGACTATTCAGGAATGTCCAACTGATAGAACACCCGAGGACACCTCACAGTTATTCGCTAAGGATGATGAACTTGCCTGTTTCGTACATCTGGTAGGAAGAATACCTAAGGGAGAGATGGTGACCGATACTTAAACTTGGAAGGGACTCGCTATTCTTCCCTAGTGTGCATCAGAAGGTGGATTCCCTTGTTAAAGATTATATACAGTATAATGTGCAACACTATTTTGTTTTTTTTCTCTTTTCATAATATGAGCATTAAGAGAACATATCCTACAACATGTGTGAGACTTGTATCAGCCAGCCACATAACCTGTGCAATACATGTGTGTCCCTTTTTAAAGAGATGATCTGGTAATTCTAGTTAGTTGTCCGAGAGACATTTTGGGCATTTTCAGCAGGTATTTGTGTATCTGCAAGTCTCATCAGGAACCTTCTACAGTGCCTGGCGATCAAGCTGCTTTGTTATATATATTCAATAACATCTCACTATAAGTAGTTTGTATAAAAAAACATATTATAATGTCTTATTAGGGAAATGGTCTTATGTTTTGGAGGTTTTATTGTCCAGATGATATCTAGGGATTGTGCCTGTCAGATTCCCCTCCTCACATTGCTGATATACAGTAGTGCTAGCTTGGAGAAAAACCAAGTTAAATGGCTCTGTGATGCATATATGTGTAGGGCTTCTTGGCAAATCTATAAGGCACATGATAGGGATGATGATGCCTACTTCCTTCCAGACTGTGAAGGGTTAGGTAGGTTTATATAGCAATGACAGGCAGGGAATTTGGAGGCTTTCACTTTTATCTGTTCATTAAGCTATGCTATAATTTGCAGGTGGACATTAGAGGGGCTTGTGCTGTAGATGTTTGTGTCTGTCATCTTTTTCTTAGAGAGGCATGGGCTTTATTATCTTTACGGTAAAGCCAGTCTATTTATGTACTATATATGAGCAACTTGGTTATACAAGGGTATAGTTGGTAACTTCATCCCTCAAAAGTACATTTTTTTTCTTCTTTTTAAACAAAAAAATCTATAGTATAGAACTGCGCTTGTATAGATATATAACAGCAGTAGGTAAGTGAGAGGTCAAGACACACCTAATATGATGAATATAGAATATCAATGTAATAGCAATAGAAGAAAAAAAGCTTATATAAAATAGTAATTCATATAAAATCTAACCACATGGCTATTAAACTTTAAAAATGCTTGTAATACATTCCAATTTTCTGGTATCACTCATAAGCTCCTTTATAGGGATCCAAGTGTTGGTTGTGAAAGTTAACTTGGACACAGTCTTAGATAGTAAGATCACTGTTTGTGGAACTACAAGTCCCAGACTAGTCAATCTTGACAGGTCTGATATATAGCTGGGTGTAAGCTGAGACGATTACCAAACACTCCGGCTTTTGTGAAGTCTCCCAGATTCCACAGACCTGCGGTGTGGCCACCTGGCAGGATGACTGTCCTTAGCCGCTCAAGACCACGGCGCTCCTCTTCCAAACCAGTGTCTGATTCAAGTGCTGTTGCTGTGACAAGTGGCTGCGGGTGAGCACCAAGGGAGTCCGTAGAGTGATCCAAAAGGGTTGCGTGCAGTATTCGTGACCAACAAGGAGTAACTCAGACCTGTTTTGCTCCCTAAATCAGAGGCTAAAGATATAATTATATACTGTTTTTTATTAGCACCAAGGTATTTATTTTCTGTTTCTTATTCTGAAGTTGAAAAGATGAGAGAATAATATTTGAACAGAGATCATTGGCTATATGTAAAATTGTTAGATAATGCAGTACATAGACAGGACTATGCTAGAGCAGGGATGGGAAAATCTAGTGTATTTTTAATGTGTTTTTTAATTTGTTTTAATACAGTATACTGTACTGTGTTTTTTTTCCCTGCCAACTACTGCAGTTTGCACGTTGCAAAGATCGACAGCAGCTTGTTGATTTGATGAATTCAAAGTTTAACAAACTTGTCTTTTTTTTTTTTTTTATTATTCTGCCCAATAATGCCTGCAGTTGGAAGAACAGACTTTTCAGATTGAACAGCTGAAAACAGAGGTTGAAGCAAGAAAGGAAGAGCTGACACGAGTGCAGCAGTCTCTGACCAATACTGAACAGGTACCACATGGCATGACAACTGCAGGAACCTGGGGGTTCCTAACTATAAAAGAACATCTGGTTGTCCAGTATTAGAATCTTTCTCTTTGCTCTCTGTTCTAAACACTGAGGGGCTCATTTGGAGTTGAACAGAATTATCATCTAAATCAGACAGCACAAAATGCACACTGAAACAAATCTTAGTCGTATAGGCAAGATGCATCCTACTCTGCAAGTGCAGCTCGCAGAGAGAACATTAGTATATGGGGGGAATTCAACTGGACACGAGGTAAAAAACCTTGGGTACCTCACGCCCAGTTTTGGATTACCGCTGGTACGTGGCTCTTGATACCTGCGGTATCGAATTAAAAAAAAAATCGGTTGCAATGTTTCCAGCGCTGAAAACTCTGCAACGCAAGCAAAAAGTAAAATTAATACTTACCCGTGCAGTGGTCTCCGTGGCTCCCCCCTCATATCTTACCACTGGGGCTGCTGGGAGTCTCAATGGCTGTATGGAGATGTAGTTCTCCTGGCGATGGGCATCGGGGGAGGATGGGGGGGGGGGGGACACTGCACAGCAAGGTCACACACTCATACACACACAAACTCAAGCTAACTGGAGACTTGCTCTGGAGGTGCATGAAAAAAGACTCTGACTTCTGTAGAAATCACCATGTCCCATTTTCTGTCCCGAAAAAAACCCAGCGGTGCAGAAGTTGTTGTTTTTTTTCCCATTTCCCACCTTCCCTCCATCATGTGTCTGGTACATGCCAGGATAGGTGGCTTCACAATGGTAGTGCTAAATATACAGAACACAAATCAAGTATAGTACGTGACTGCAGTCTTATTAATAAACAGATGCATTAACCATTAAAATTAAAATAAGAACAAGGTCAAAAGATAAAATAAAAGCACTAATGAAATTCAGATCATTACTAAATCTGTCACCTTCCCCTTTTTGAAATAGAAATATGCTTATTTGTTTATTGCAGATTAGTGATTTGTGACCCTGTATTTGGACTTTTTATATTAATATGGACTATTACTAAGCCTGCATTTATATCCCGTTTATGTTTCCTATTTGGTTGTTTTTAATCAATCCTTTCACCATTTGTTTTAATTGGACCCGGCTCAGCGCTGTGTGTCCCGTGGTATTAAAAGTATACGATTAAATGCACCAAAACGCTTATCACATACAGTGTACCTATTGCATTTGTGAAAATAATATCAAAAGAAAAATGAGATTATAGTTTACTTATATTACCTAATTGGAGACAACTGATTCAGAGACTTATGCTATATGCTCAAAAACAACTCACAAGTATTTGTGGCCCACAATTTAGGCATTGAAACATAAAAATCAAAAAGTATTTTTAATTTTCTGAAGTGGAAATTATGTCTCTGTAATTTATCTATTTTAAGTCACGTTTGCCGGTTACTCTTTTATCTGAGTTTTAAATATAATGCTTATGTGCTGAATTTCTGTGCATTTTTAGTCTGAATCCCAGCTGCATTCCAAACTGGCAGCGCTTGAAGCGGAGAAGGACTCGCTGAGAAGTATGGTAAACTCTAGAGAGTCAGAACTGCTTTCGGTCAAAAATGTGGCTCAAGAGACTGAATCTTTATTCAACCAAGAGCAAGAGAAAAGGGCCGGCGAAATACGGGACTTGAATGAAAAACTTGGCAAAAAGGTATCTTATGGAAAATTATGTAATGTCCTAGTATTAATGTAAGCTTTCTAAGCATAAACGGTACATGCCAAAGCACTGTCATTGTGTAAGTGACAGTAGTGACATCATTACCTGTACTAGAAGCAGAGGGAGATGAAACTGCCTAGTACAACAGCATGTCCCTCCGCTCTTTATAGTGGCAAGATAAATGCATGGGGTGAGATCCAACACACAGGAATTATACAGTAAATGTTGACACCATAATGCAATACCATGGGGACTATCAGTAGTGAGTATTGCAGGGCTACAGCAACATATTTAATGGGACAAAGGATTTTAGTTACATCTGTAAAATAGAGGAGGGTTAAATACTTGTACTCTTGATGTGTTACATAAACTAAGGGCCTAAATTCACTCGTCATTTTTTTTTTTTTTTGATGGATTACCCACTTACACACTAACAGCACCTTAAAAAAAAAATTTGAGAAACAAATTGCTTTAAAAGTGCACTGAATAAACATGTGAAAAGTATGATTTCACATTGCCACAATAAAACAAAAGTAGATATGGCCTGATATCACATTGTGTGTCCCAAAACAAACTCTGGGTCCGAGTTGATCAGCTCATCAGAAATGCTGGTAAATGTGCTGTGAAGGTTATTGAAGGTTATCGTTATGCTCCTGTGACCAACATCCAGATTTCATCCAGTTTGACCTCTTCTGTGTCTACAAAGTTGAGTCTGATATTGGCCCTTTGGCAAAACGCAAGATCGTACCATAGATGCAACACTACCAATTTGTACAGAGCATGCATGTTAACTAGGAGACACACATCCACGCACTCACTGTCTGTATATGTGTTTGGTTGAAAACCATATACATAGCAAATATAAACAATTATTGGAATCATATGCTCCAAAATTGGTACATTAATTCATAGTTGAAGACAAAACAACAGATTGGTTGACTTCAAATTACATCCTGGATGAGGTGCATGTCTGAATATTTATATATGAACTATAGTAGGTTCACTTGTTTATACAGTTTATGTAAAAACTAAGTGAGACATAAATGTTGGGGTAAAAACTGAAGGTGTCTTGTGTGTTCTTCAGACTGCAGACGAGCAGAAACTTTGTCAGAAGATGTTAGAAGACCAATTTAACATCATCCAGGCAACTGTAATGAAAGCAGAGAACATCATCCAGGATGCCGTAGCCAAACTCGATGACCCTCTTCATATCCGCTGCACCAGTTCACCAGGTATGGTGGTTAGAAGATAGTCACGTTACTTTGCTTGTTAGTGATAATTATTTGCAGATTTAATGGTTATTTTTTATTGTGCTGCAAGAGAGTAATTTTGTACAATTTGTTAAAGAGCAGTTGTGTTTTAACTTGAGCAATGAGAGACCTTATTCTATATTATTATTATTATTATTATTATTATTCGTTTAGACCGTTTGTGACCATGTTCTTGGATAAATAAGTTCAGTTCTCCATCTTTAAGGGCTATAAATATTTAGTTGTTGCAAACCAAAAGTAATTAATTAAATTCCCAGAAATGTGCATCGCAGCCACCTGACTTTGAAGTTAACAGTGTGGCACCTCGCACCCGACCATATGATATTTTTTTTTTTTTTTTTTTTTTACTGTTTGATAACATTCATGTCTTCAAATGTCGTTTCTGGTCACCAACCCAATTAACTTCTGTTAGCAGGCATCTGACACTAGAGGAGATGGGTTTTCATAGCTGAAGAAATTCAAGGGAACCATTTGAGAAGAACAGCGATAATTTACCATATTGTTGTTTAGCATAATTCACATTACTGCAGCATATAAACATGACAACTGTCTCTCACAATAACCGATAAATACAGAATTACTGACAGTAAAACAAATTAATTTCAATACACCCCTAGATTTGTTGATTTCAGTAAAGGATGAACTTAATATGTAAGAAATGAGGCCACCTGCAGTGACTCATGGGTGCGGCATTCCCCATGAGGACCACTCCTCCTCATTTTGGGCACGCAGCTGCATTGTGTGCAAAGGTCCCTCTTCCTGAGGTAAAGAAGTTAGGAGGTACACGAACAGCCAGATAATGTGTAAAATGTGTGTATCCCTGAAAAGAAACAAGTTACGGCCACAAGGTCCCAAGGTGCTCGTATGGATATCGGATACGTGCCCAATGCTGTTTTGAAACAATTCGTCAATTCATACACAGAGGACGTATTCCAGTGCTCGCCTTGTATTGTGATACTGTGAACACTTGTGAAAAAGTGTAAAGTGGTCTCTAAATGGCTCCCAGGGAAGAGTTAACAATGGAAAAGCGATCTACCATAGTATATTTGAGAAATGCAGGGCATATTTTGCGTGAATTTGCTTGCCTGGGGAAGGTTTCTCTTTTTAGCATGCCATAAACAGTAGTGTACACGATTCCTACAACCTGGACAACCTCAAGTGATCACAAAACAGGAGGACAGATTTCCAGACATAACGGATTCCAAACAGCTCGTCAGATCCGTGCTGCTTTGATGGAAACGAGTAAGAAAAGCGTCAGTCGCGACCATCAAACGATTTTACTTCTGCCCCAGCTGCAGTGCACATGGTTTTGCCAAAATGCAGTTACTTGCTCTATTTTGCCTTTCCAACTCAGAATCAGCCCTTAAGTACATTACACTGCAAAGAAACATTCAGACTCATTAATGAATATGCTTCTAATTGCGCAGATGCACAGTGGCTAGCATTGTTGCCTTACCGCACTGTAGTGATGAGTTTGATCCCAGCTGGGACCCTGTGTGTGTGGAGTTTGGTATCCCTGAATGTTCTGAAAGCACTACAGCATGATTGGACAGGAAATACAGATTTTATTTAGTTACACTGATGTGAATTCAAGACTGACAGATGTTCTGACTGATCAGCAATTTGCATGTGTTCTTTTTGCTTCAGATACACTCTTTACATCTTGTAAAATGTCCTATAATGTTTTATATAACTTAATTCCATTCTCATGTCTACAGATTATCTTGTCAGCAGAGCTCAGTCTGCTATAGACTCCTTAACGCCCCTTGAGAATGGACACTCTAAATATGTACAAAACATGACAGGTGGGTGCGGTCTTATTTTCAGGTACTGTATGGTCTGAGTGGGGGCTAGGGATTTAGATGTGAACTAAACATAGCGTAGCAGACCTAGAACAGCAGTACTAAAGTGCAGCTATAATTGGATCTTTTCTGTACTGCCACACTTTCTGGACTAATTACAGTGGTTTTAATTGATTCATTTTACTCTTGTGTTTTTGCATATCTTGCAGTTTACACTGGGTTTGGTAGGGTATTCTCTCAATTTACAATATACTCCACTCTTTATTTGTATACCATTATTTCTCCTGTTGCCATTATTTCTGCCACTTCCGGTGAGAGAAATCTGCACAAATGTGAACTGCATTGTTCCCAGATACAGGGCCAAAAGTAATGCATGTGGGTTGCAGAAAGTGCTATTATTTTGGCAACTTTACTGCAAGATTTAGAGCAGCAATTTTAAAACAGATTAGCCATTTACATTTTGCGGCTAAATCACAGAAACATTGTCGCTTTCCACACCACGTAGCCTTTACTTTTGGCTCACAGTCTTCAGTGTATCTATGGCTCTACAGCTATCTTGTGCAGTAGAGGTTGATCACATGCAGTTACACTCTAAAGAGTCTCTTAAACTAATACATTGATATAACATGACAGACAAGCGTCTGCTGCATGTGTCCGGTGTATGATGCGTTTGTTGCATTGTACATGAATTTTAATGTAACGGGCATGTTTCTCATTGCATTGAATAAAATAGATGGATTGTGCACTTTGCCTAGAACACTCACTCATTAATTATTGTAAATACTTTCCCTCCCCATAGATGCCTCTGACTTGGTAGGAGCACTTGCTCAGTTTGCCCACTTAACTGCAGATACGATTGTAAACGGTAGCGCAACCTCTCACATGGCTCCAACTGACCATGCGGACCGTAAGTAATCCTTTTTACTCTCTGGCACTAAATGTCTGCTATTTATTGTGTTGATGGTTTCAACTACATGCCAATCTTTCATGTTACAGGACTGACTGACAGCTGCAGGGAGTGTGGGAACCAGAGTTTGCAGTATCTAAATGATCTGAAGAGTAAACAGTCTTTAAAGGGTGCTGATCTGACGGAGGTTAGAAGAACACTGCAGAATATCTTTGGACTGGGAGAGGTACTGATCATTTTCAGTCTGTAGAAGTTGTTTATTCTAAACATGTATGCAGATGTTTTAAGAGCAATTCAGAGCAGTATACATTTGGGAGAAGGGTTTGGTCATAATGGAACTCTTAATTTATGCATGTAAGCACTCATTATGTAGTGTCTTTTATTTTGTGTTTCTCCGGCATCCATAAGGGATACTGGGGTTTACTTAATACGATGGGGTATAGAAGGGGTCCAGTGCAGTTGGTGCACTTCAAAATTCTTCAACTGGGTGTGCTGGCTCCTCCCCTCTATGTCCCATCCCACAGGGAGTTTAGAAAAAATTGCCCTCAGGAGAGGATGCACACTCTGGGAGCTCTAGAGGATTTTTCTTCAGTTTATTTTAAACTTTATAATTTTCGGTATGCTGTCTGGGCAACAGTATACCTGCACCGTGGGAGTTGGGGGAGGGGTTGTTTGTTCCGCGGGGCACTGTGCCTTGGCGGTCGCAATTTGCAGAACGCCGCACACCCGTAACATAGCCTGAAGGTGAGAAGATTGGGGAGTACAAACAGGGGGACCAGCTAGGGTGGTCCCCCGGTTCATGATGCGTTGCATCTCAGGGGCACTATACGGGACCCTCCACGGGGGGACCCGCTATAGCCCTCCTGTGTACACTGGCAGCGGTAGTGCAAACTAACAGCTATTGTGATGTTTGCACAGTGTATGGAGACTTTGTCAGTATAAAGATTTTATGTAGCTCCGGCACCATTATAGGGGGCGGAGCTTACTCAGAGCGGGACCAGCTGCATTTTGGCACCTTCCTCTGCCTACAGCAGCAGCAAGGACACAAGCTAGCTCCTCCAGGCACTCCGGGATACGCAGGAAACTGGTACAAGGGTGTATAACAAGGGGGGAGAGCCACTATTGTACACAATCTAGTTTCCTAATTAAGGACAAGTAATCCATTTTTTACTGTGATATAAATATATTCAGCCTGCATGTTTCCTAAGTCTGACAGGCTGGGGTGTGCTGTCCCCCTCTCACTCTAGGTCTCCATATCACGCGCAGTAAGGGCAGGCTTGTTATTGTACTTGCCTGTGTGTGTGTGAGTGTTACTGTAATTATGGTCAAACACGCGTTATGCAAGGTTTGTCACACCAGATTCTCCTCTCACTGGTTCCCTATCGTGTGACCAATGCAGTCAGTCTTCCCAAGTTAGTGTGGAGACGTGGGGGGGGGGGAGCATAAAGACTATTGCTCGGTGCCATAAAGACTATGATGGCAGACATGTCATCTCAGCTTAATGCTAATAAACAGACAACACAACAACTGCAACAGGCTGTTGCAGATCTGGCTGCTAAGGCTGATGAAAGACAGCCTCCCCTCCCTAGTTCAGGCCACTTAAACGTGGGCTGCCTGCTCTACTCTCAGATTCTGATGAGGATATTCAGGAGGAGGGGGAGGAATTGGACCCACCTGATATAGAAGATTCCACTGCTACACAGAGTATTGAGCCCCTAATTCTTGCAAACAGGGATGTATTAAAAATCTCTTTGGAAGACGCTGCTGCACCGCAGTCATTCTTTCCTGGCACAGAAAAATCTCAGTATTCCCTTCCCTGATTCTCTGGAACTAGATGAGGTTTTTAAACAAGCCTGGAAAAATCCTGATAAGATATCAGGTTACAAGGAGGTTTTTACGCACTTTCCCATTTACACCGAAAGGTAGGAAACATTGGGAAGAACCCCCAGCCGTAGATGTCTCGGTCTCCTGCCTCTCTAAGAAGGTGGTATTGCCGGCCCCTGGGTCCTTTCAACTCAAGGACCCTGGGGATAGGAAAATAGAAACTACACTGAAGTCTATTTACACAGCGGCTGGCATGTCACAAAGACCTGTGATAGGGGGTTGCTGGATGTCTCATGCCACCATACCTGGGCGACTCAAATTCAGGAGGGTCTTGCGGGGGATATGCTACGGTGACCCTCCTCAAACAAGACGCCGCACACGTGCTGTGTGACTCTCTCAAGGAGATATGCACTATTAATGCTAGAAATACTGCCATGGCAGTGTCGGCGCGCAGAGCTTTGTGGCTGCGTCAGTGGATTGCGGGCGCGTATTCCAAACACAGTGTGGAGTCTCTCCCTTTCTCAGGAGATTGTCTCTTCAGGGTTGCGTTAGATACATGGATCTCTAAGGTTACTGCAGGGAAATCCACGTTTCTCCCCTCTGGGGCCCCGCCGGCTAGGCATTCCTACCCGGGGCCATCTAACCAGTCTTTTCGGACCACCAGATTCAGATCAAGAGCCAGAGTTGTCTCCAATGCGGCACAAGGCACCAGAGGTAAGCCAAGAAAATCAACTGCTGCTGTTTCCCAGTAACCAAGCACCAGTTCAGCATTCACAAAAGCCTCAGCATGACGGTGCCTCCCCACCCCAAGGGGATCTCGAGGTGGGAGCTCGTCTGCGTCACTTCAGCCGCATCTGGGACAGCTCCTGCCAGGATACGTGGGTAAGGGACTTCATTTCCCAGGGCTACAAGCTGGAGTTCGACAACGCTCCTCCCCAACGATTTTTCAAATCAGGCTTACCAGCTTTAGAGGATACACGGGTTATGCTGCAACAGGCTATCCTAAAGTTGGTCCAGTCCCAGGTCATTGTTCCAGTACCACTGCTACAACAGGGAAAGGGTTACTACTCCAACCTGTTTGTGGTACCAAAACGGACAGTTTGGTAAGGCCCATTCTGAGTCTAAAATCTTGAACCCTTACCTCAAGGTTTTCAAGTTCAAGATGGAATCCTTGAGAGCAGTGATTGCTAGCCTGGAGGAACGGGGGTTCGTGGTGTCTCTGATTATAAGGGACTCCTATCTACATATCCCAATCTGGCCTCCTCAACAGGCTTACCTGCGGTTTGCCCTGCTGAACGATCACTACCAGTTCCAGGCTCTACCCTTCGGCCTATCCACAGCTCCGAGTGTATTCACCAAGGTGATAGCGGAGATAATGTTCCAACTCCAGTTCCAGGAGGTAAATATTGTCCCTTATCTGAACAATCTATTGATAAAGGCAAGATCCAGGGAACTTTTATTGCTCCATATAGAACACACTATCCAACTTATGTCACACCATGGGTGGATCCTCAATTTACAGAAGTCCCACTTGGAGCCAACTCAGCGGCTCCTGTTCCTGGGAATGTGGCTGGATACTGTGGCCCAGAAAGTGTTCCTCCCAGAGGACAAAGCAAGAACACTTCAGGAGATGGTGCAACTAGTCCTACGGCTTCCTCTGATATCCATTTATCTTTGCATAAAGTTGTTAGGAAAGATGGTGGCCTCCTACGAAGCCATTCAATATGTAAGGTTCCATACCAGAACGTTTCAATTGGATCTCCTGAGCAAGTGGTCCGGATCACATCTTCAGATGCACCGGATAATTCGTCTGTCACCTCAGGCCAGGATGTCCCTCCTGTGGTGGTTGCAGTCCTCCAACCTACTGGAAAGTCGCAGTTTTGGTATTCAGGATTGGATCCTCCTCACGACAGATGCAAGTCTGAGAGGATGGGGAGCTGTCAACCCAAGGGGTTCAGTTCCAGGGCAGGTGGTCAACTTACGAAGTCCTTCTTCCAGTCAGCATTCTAGAACTTCGGGCGATCTACAATGCTCTGCTTCAGGCCTCTCCTCCTCTGCTCAGGGATCAGGCGATCCAAGTTTTGTTGGACACCACCGCTGCAGTTTCTTACATAAATTGACAAGGAGGGACTAAGAGCAGAGCCTTCATGTGAGAGGTGTCAAGAATACTCCTTGGTGCAGAATGAAACGCAAGAGCAATATCTTTTCTCTGACGTCCTAGTGGATGCTGGGAACTCCGTAAGGACCATGGGGATTAGCGGCTCCGCAGGAGACTGGGCACAAAAGTAAAGCTTTAGGACTACCTGGTGTGCACTGGCTCCTCCCCCTATGACCCTCCTCCAAGCCTCAGTTAGATTTTTGTGCCCGACCGAGCAGGGTGCAATCTAGGAGGCTCTCCTGAGCTTCTTAGGAAAAGTTTAGTTTTAGGTTTTTTATTTTCAGTGAGACCTGCTGGCAACAGGCTCACTGCATCGAGGGACTAAGGGGAGAAGAAGCGAACCTGCCTGCTTGCAGCCAGCTTGGGCTTCTTGGCTACTGGACACCATTAGCTCCAGAGGGACCGAACACAGGCCCAGCCTCGGAGTCCGGTCCCAGAGCCGCGCCGCCGAGTCCCTTACAGAGCCAGAAGCAACAAGAGGTCCGGAAAATCGGCGGCAGAAGACATCAGTCTTCACCAAGGTAGCGCACAGCACTGCAGCTGTGCGCCATTGCTCCTCATACACACTTCACACTCCGGTCACTGAGGGTGCAGGGCGCTGGGGGGGGCGCGCCCTGAGAAGCAATAAAAACACCTTTGCTGGCTAAAGTTACATCACATATAGCTCCAGGGCTATATGGATGTATATTAACCCCTGCCAGATTACAGATAAAAGCGGGAGAAAAGTCCGCCGAGAAGGGGGCGGAACCTATCTCCTCAGCACACTGGCGCCATTTTCCCTCACAGCCCCGCTGGAAGGACGTCTCCCTGACTCTCCCCTGCAGTCCTGCACTACAGAAAAGGGTTAAAAAGAGAGGGGGGGGGGGGCACTAATTAGGCGCAGTATAACTATATACAGCAGCTATAAGGAGAAAAACACTCTATATAGTGTTATCCCTACATATATATAGCGCTCTGGTGTGTGCTGGCATACTCTCCCTCTGTCTCCCCAAAGGGCTAGTGGGGTCCTGTCCTCTATCAGAGCATTCCCTGTGTGTGTGCTGTGTGTCGGTACTGCTGTGTCGACATGTATGAAGAGGAAAATGATGTGGAGGCGGAGCAATTGCCTGTAGTGGAGATGTCACCCCCTAGGGGGTCGACACCTGAGTGGATGGGCTTATGGAAGGAATTACGTGAAAGTGTTAACTCTTTACATAAGAAGTTTGATGACATGGGACAGCCGGCTACTCAGCTTGGGCCTGTCCAGGCGTCTCAAAGGCCATCAGGGGCTCTCAAACGCCCGCTACCTCAGATGGCAGATACAGACGTCGACACGGATACTGACTCCAGTGTCGACGACGAGGAGACGAATGTAACTTCCAGTAGGGCCACACGTTACATGATTGAGGCAATAAAAACTGTTTTACATATTACTGATAGTACAACAGGTACCGTTAAAAAGGGTATTATGTTTGGTTAGAAAAAACTACCTGTAGTTTTTCCTGCATCTGAGGAATTAAATGAAGTATGTGATGAAGCGTGGGTTTCTCCCGATAAAAAAACTGATAATTCCTAAAAGGTTATTGGCAACGTACCCTTTCCCGCCAGAGGATAGGGCACGTTGGGAAACACCCCCTAAGGTGGATAAAGCGCTCACACGCTTGTCCAAACAAGTGGCGCTACCGTCCCCGGATACGGCCGCCCTTAAGGATCCTACTGACAGAAAGCAGGAGACTATCCTAAAATGTATATACACACATACTGGTGTTATACTGCGACCAGCGATCGCCTCAGCCTGGATGGGCAGTGCTGGGGTGGCTTGGTCTGACTCCCTGACTGAAAATATCGATACCCTTGATAGGGACAGTATATTACTGACTGTAGAACATTTAAAAGATGCATTTATATACATGCGTGATGCACAGAGGGATATTTGCCGACTGGCATCAAGAGTCAGTGCGCTGTCCATATCCGCCAGAAGAGGTTAATGGACGCGGCAGTGGTCGGGTGAGGCCGATTCTAAAAGGCATATGGAAGTATTGCCTTATAAAGGGGAGGAGTTATTTGGGGTAGGTCTATCAGACCTAGTGTCCACAGCAACTGCTGGGAAATCCACGTTTGTACCCCAGGTAGCCTCTCAGCATAGGAAGACGCCATATCAGGCGCAGTCCATTTCGGCCCCATAAGGGCAAGCGGACAAAAGGCTCCTCAATTCTGCCACGTGGCAGAGGGAGAGGAAAAAGGCTGCAACAAACAGCCAGTTCCCAGGAACAGAAGTCCTCCCCCGCTTCCGCCAAGTCCTCAGCATGACGCTGGGGCTCTACAAGCGGACTCGGGTACGGTGGGGGCCCGTCTCAAAAATTTCAGCGCACAGTGGGCTCGCTCACAGGTGGACTCCTGGATCCTTCAAGTAGTATCTCAGGGGTGCAAATTGGAATTCGGGACGTCTCCCCCTCGCCGTTTCCTAAAGTCTGCCTTACCTCCGACTCCCTCCGACAGGGAGGCGGGATTAGAAGCTATTCACAAGCTGTATTCCCAGCAGGTGATAATCAAGGTACCCCTCCTGCAACAAGGAAAGGGGTATTATTCCACGCTATTTGTGGTACCGAAGCCGGACGGCTTGGTGAGACCCATTTTAAATCTAAAGTCATTGAGCACTTACAATGGTGTCTCTGGACATCAAGGATGCTTACCTCCATGTCCCAATTGACCCTTCTCACCAAGGGTATCTCAGGTTTGTGGTACAGAACTGCCACTATCAGTTTCAAACGCTGCCGTTTGGATTGTCCACGGCACCCCTGGTCTTTACCAAAGTAATGGCCGAAATGATGATACTCCTTCGAAGAAAGGGAGTTTTTATTATCCCTTACTTGGACGATCTCCTGATAAGGGCAAGATCCAGGGAACAGTTGGTGGTCGGGGTGGCACTATCTCAAGTAGTGTTGCAGCAGCACGGTTGGATTCTCAATATTCCAAAATCGCAGCTGATCCCGACGACACGTCTTCTATTCCTGGGGATGATTCTGGACACAGTTCAGAAGAAGGTATTTCTCCCGGAGGAGAAAGCCAGGGAGTTATCCGAGCTAGTCAGAAACCTCCTAAAACCAGGCCAAGTGTCAGTGCATCAATGCACAAGGGTTCTGGGAAAAATGGTGGCTTCTTACGAAGCAATTCCATTCGGCAAATTCCACGCAAGAACTTTCCAGTGGGACCTGCTGGACAAATGGTCCGGATCGCATCTTCAGATGCATCGGCGGATAACCCTGTCACCAAAAGACAAGGGTGTCTCTCCTGTGGTGGTTGCAGGGTGCTCATCTTCTAGAGGGCCGCAGATTCGGCATTCAGGACTGGGTCCTGGTGACCACGGATGCCAGCCTGCGAGGCTGGGGAGCAGTCACACAGGGAAGGAATTTCCAGGGCTTGTGGTCAAGCCTGGAGACTTCACTTCACATAAATATCCTGGAGCTAAGGGCCATTTACAATGCCCTAAGCCAAGCAAGACCTCTGCTTCAAGGTCAGCCGGTGCTGATCCAGTCGGACAACATCACGGCAGTCGCCCACGTAAACAGGCAGGGCGGCACAAGAAGCAGGAGGGCGATGGCAGAAGCTGCAAGGATTCTCCGATGGGCGGAAAATCATGTGATAACACTGTCAGCAGTGTTCATTCCGGGAGTGGACAACTGGGAAGCAGACTTCCTCAACACGACCTCCACCCGGGAGAGTGGGGACTTCACCCAGAAGTCTTCCACATGATTGTAGACCGTTGGGAAAAACCAAAGGTGGACATGATGGCGTCCCGCCTCAACAAAAAACTAGACAGATATTGCGCCAGGTCAAGGGACCCTCAAGCAATAGCTGTGGACGCTCTGGTGACACCATGGGTATACCAGTCGGTGTATGTGTTCCCTCCTCTGCCTCTCATACCCAAGGTGCTGAGAATTATACGGCGGAGAGGAGTAAGAACTATTCTCGTAGCTCCGGATTGGCCAAGAAGGACTTGGTACCCGGAACTTCAAGAAATGCTCACAGAGGACCCGTGGCCTCTACCTCTGAGAAGGGACCTGCTCCAGCAGGGACCCTGTCTGTTCCAAGACTTACCGCTGCTGCGTTTGACGGCATGGCGGTTGAACGCCGGATCCTAAAGGAAAAAGGCATTCAAGACGAAGTCATCCCTACTTTGATAAAAGCCAGAAAGGATGTAACCGCAAAGCATTATCACCGCATCTGGCGGAAATATGTTGCGTGGTGCGAGGCCAAAAAGGCCCCAACGGAGGAATTTCGACTGGGTCGATTCCTGCATTTCCTGCAAGCAGGAGTGTCTATGGGCCTCAAATTGGGATCCATTAAGGTTCAGATTTCGGCCCTGTCGAGTTTCTTTCAAAAAGAACTGGCTTCAGTGCCTGAAGTCCAGACGTTTGTTAAGGGAGTGCTACATATACAGCCTCCTTTTGTGCCTTCAGTGGCACCTTGGGATACAAATGTTGTTTTGAATTTCCAAAAATCACATTGGTCTGAACCACTTAAAACGGTGGATTTAAAATATCTCACGTGGAAAGTGGTCATGCTGTTGGTCCTGGCTTCGGCCAGGCGGGTGTCAGAATTGGAGGCTTTATCCTGTAAAAGCCCTTATCTGATTTTTCATATGGACAGGGCAGAATTGAGGACTCGTCCTCAGTTTCTCCCTAAGGTGTTTTCAGCTTTTCACCTGAACCAGCCTATTGTGGTACCTGCGGCTACTAAAGACTTGGAGGACTCCAAGTTGCTGGACGTTGTCAGGGCCCTGAAAATATATGTTTCCAGGACGGCTGGAGTCAGAAAATCTGACTCGCTATTTATCCTGTACGCACCCAACAAGCTGGGTGCTCCTGTTTCTAAGCAGACTACTGCTCGCTGGATTTGTAGTACAATTCAGTTTGCACATTCTGTGACAGGCATGCCACAGCCAAAATCTGTAAAAGCCCATTCCACAAGGAAGGTGGGCTCATCTTGGGCGGTTGCCCGAGGGGTCTCTGCTCTGCAACTTTGCCGAGCTGCTACTTGGTCAGGGTCAAATACTTTTGTAAAATCTTACAAATTTGACACTCTGGCTGAGGAGGACCTGGAGTTCCCTCATTCGGTGCTGCAGAGTCATCCGCACTCTCCCGCCCGTTTGGGAGCTTTGGTATAATCCCCATGGTCCTTACGGAGTTCCCAGCATCCACTAGGACGTCAGAGAAAATAAGAATTTACTTACCGATAATTCTATTTCTCGTAGTCCGTAGTGGATGCTGGGCGCCCATCCCAAGTGCGGATTGTCTGCAATACTTGTACATAGTTATTGTTAACTAATCGGGTTATTGTTGTGAGCCATCTATCCAGAGGCTCCTTCTGTTATCATGCTGTTAACTGGGTTCATATCACAGGTTGTACGGTGTGATTGGTGTGGCTGGTATGAGTCTTACCCGGGATTCAAAATCCTTCCTTATTGTGTACGCTCGTCCGGGCACAGTATCTAACTGAGGCTTGGAGGAGGGTCATAGGGGGAGGAGCCAGTGCACACCAGGTAGTCCTAAAGCTTTAGTTTTGTGCCCAGTCTCCTGCGGAGCTGCTATTCCCCATGGTCCTTACGGAGTTCCCAGCATCCACTACGGACTACGAGAAATAGAATTATCGGTAAGTAAATTCTTATTTTATTCTGGGGGTGGACAACTGGGAAGCGGACTTCCTGAGTCGCCACGATCATCACCTGGGAAAGTGGGGTCTCCACCACCTGGTGTTTCAACAGATCATCGACTTGAGGGGCTGCCCACAGATAGACTTGATGGCTACTCGACTCAACAAGAAGCTTCCCTGGTATTGCTCAAGAACCAGGGACCCTCAAGCGAGGGCAATAGACACGCTGACGTATCCTTGGCCTTATCGGTTGGTCTACCTTTTTCCTCTGATTCCGTTGCTCCCGAGGGTGCTCAAAAGAATCCGTAATTAGGGAGTCCAGGCAATTCTGATTGCCCCGGATTGGCCTCGGAGGGCATGGTACGCAGATCTTCTGGACATGTCCATGACAGACCCTTGGCCTCTGCCACTGAGAAAAGATCTTCTGCAACAAGGCCCGTTTGTATACCCGGACTTACGGCGACTTCGTTTGACGGCTTGGAGGTTGAGCGGAACATCCTAGCTTGCAAAGGCCTTTCCAAGAATGTTATTGCAACCATGGTTCAGGCCAGAAAACCTGTAACGTCAAAATACTATCATCATATCTGGAGGAGATATGTCTCCTGGTGCGAGGAACGCACATATCCACCTGCAGAGTTCCACTTAGGACGTTTCTTACGTTTCCTGCAGGCTGGTGTGGATAAGGGCTTACGTCAGGGGTCCCTTAAGGTCGAGATTTCAGCACTCACAATTTTCTTCCAGAAGAAGTTGACAGTGTTGCCAAAAGTTCAGACCTCCTTGCAGGGAGTTCTCCACATACAGCCTCCATTTATGCCGCCCACGGCACCCTGGCACTTAAATGTGGTGTTGGAATTTCTACACTCCTCCCAGTTTGAACCTTTGACAACGGTAGAAGACAAGTACCTCCCATGGAAGACGGTGTTGTTGCTGGCCCTGGCTTCTGCTACGCGTGTCTCAGAATTGGGGGCCTTATCGTGTAAAAGTCCCTACTTGGTCTTTTACGAGTTCAGAGCTGAGCTAAGGACTAGACGGCAATTCCTGCCAAAGGTTGTCTCTGCATTCCACTCGAATCAACCGATTTGTAGCCCCGTCAAGTTCTGGTACATCTGCTTCTCCGGAGTCGTTAGATGCTGTGAGAACCTTGAAGATCTATGTCAAGTGAATGGCTCGGATCAGAAAGACTGATTCCTTGTTCGTGCTATATGATGCGCTGGAAAAGGGTTGCCGTGCTTCTAAGCAGTCCATTGCTCGTTGGATTAGGTTGACTATCCAACAGGCCTATGTGTCTGCAGCCTTGCCTGTTCCACAGTCTCTGACGGCCTACTCTACAAGATAAGTGGGGTCTTCCTGGGTGGCTGCCCGTGGAGTCTCGGCCTTGCAACTATGTCGAGCTGCTACCTGGTCGGGGAAGAATACCTTTGTGAAGTTCTACAAGTTTGATACCCAGTTTGGGCAGGCGGTACTGCGGGTGTCTCCGCACATTCCTGTCCGTTCTGGATGCTTTGGGATGTCCCCATCGTATTAAGTAAACCCCAGTATCCCTTATGGATGCCAGAGAAAATGGGATTTTAATACCTACCGGTAAATCCCTTTCTCATAGTCCATAAGGGATACTGGGCGCCTGCCTCAGTGCATTGACTTATCTGCAGGTTTTTTTCTTTTCCAAAAGTTACCTGTTCAGCTGTTACTGTTTTTTTCCAGCCGTTGCTGGTTGTTTTATGTTATGGTGTACTGGTGTGTGAATCTTACCACTCGTTATGTTCCTTCTCTCAAGTATGCCCTATTCTCTCACGTATGCACTATCTTACTTATAACTGCATGTAGGAAAGGGCATAGAGGGGAGGAGCCAGCACACCCAATTTAAAAAAAATCCTTTGGACCCCTTCTATACCCCAACGTATTACATACACCCCAGTATCCCTTATGGACTACGAGAAAGAGATTTACCGGTAGGTATTAAAATCCCGTTTTCTTTTTAATCCTTTTTACTACTACTATACTGGCCCAATGGCCCTTGCTCTGTGATTTCATTATTGGAGCACAGCCACGGAATGGTTGTGTTCTGCGCTCATTTTTGCTCTTAAATTAAATGACAGTTGAACCTGAAATAGAAGTGTTGTTCATGGAAACCTTTGTTTCTATGCTCATCAGACACCCAGTTAGTAGGAATACTCTGTGTGGAGTCTTTCTGGGATAAAAATGGTTGGTATGAGTGCAAATGTTGAAAAATATCTAAAAGGTCCTATGCACAGGCAAAATCTGGCACCTAAACGTGTGTGGTGAAATTGGAAGGTTGGATGCTTGGCTGTTAGACAGAATGATACTGGGGGGCACAGTCAGAGGAATGGGACAGCGCACAATGTCAGATCATGGTTCTTGTTAAACAGAATTTGACACCATTTCTAATTAACATCTGGTTACTGTATGGACCTATACACACACTTTAATTTGTATCCAATTCTGTTTAGAAGCCTAATTGACTGGCACATTTGCACGGTATATGTTCTTTCTCTAACGTCCTAAGTGGATGCTGGGGACTCCGTAAGGACCATGGGGAATAGCGGCTCCGCAGGAGACTGGGCACATCTAAAGAAAGCTTTAGGACTATCTGGTGTGCACTGGCTCCTCCCCCTATGACCCTCCTCCAAGCCTCAGTTAGATCTTTGTGCCCGAACGAGAAGGGTGCACACTAGGGGCTCTCCTGAGCTTCTTAGTGAAAGTTTTAGTTTAGGTTTTTTATTTTCAGTGAGACCTGCTGGCAACAGGCTCACTGCATCGAGGGACTAAGGGGAGAAGAAGCGAACTCACCTGCGTGCAGAGTGGATTGGGCTTCTTAGGCTACTGGACATTCGCTCCAGAGGGACGATCACAGGCCCAGCCTGGATGGGTCCCAGAGCCGCGCCGCCGGCCCCCTTACAGAGCCAGAAGGCAGAAGAGGTCCGGAAAATCGGCGGCAGAAGACGTCCTGTCTTCAACAAGGTAGCGCACAGCACTGCAGCTGTGCGCCATTGCTCTCAGCACACTTCATACTCCGGTCACTGAGGGTGCAGGGCGCTGGGGGGGGGCGCCCTGAGACGCAATAAAAAACACCTTGGATGGCAAAAAATGCATCACATATAGCTCCTGGGCTATATGGATGCATTTAACCCCTGCCAGAATACATAGAAAAACGGGAGATAAGGCCGCCGATAAGGGGGCGGAGCCTATCTCCTCAGCACACTGGCGCCATTTTCCCTCACAGCTCCGTTGGAGGGAAGCTCCCTGTCTCTCCCCTGCAGTCACTACACTACAGAAAGGGTTAAAAAAGAGAGGGGGGGCACTAATTATGCGCAGTATTAAATATACAGCAGCTATAAGGGGAAAAACACTTATATAAGGTTATCCCTGTATATATATAGCGCTCTGGTGTGTGCTGGCAAACTCTCCCTCTGTCTCCCCAAAGGGCTAGTGGGGTCCTGTCCTCTATCAGAGCATTCCCTGTGTGTGTCCTGTATGTCGGTACGTTTGTGTCGACATGTATGAGGAGAAAAATGATGTGGAGACGGAGCAGATTGCCTGTAATAGTGATGTCACCCCCTAGGGGGTCGACACCTGAGTGGATGAACTGTTGGAAGGAATTACGTGACAGTGTCAGCTCTGTATAAAAGACAGTGGTTGACATGAGACAGCCGGCTACTCAGCTTGGGCCTGTCCAGACGTCTCATAGGCCGTCAGGGGCTCTAAAGCGCCCGTTACCTCAGATGGCAGATATAGACGCCGACACGGATACTGACTCCAGTGTCGACGGTGAAGAGACAAATGTGACTTCCAGTAGGGCCACACGTTACATGATTGAGGCAATGAAAAATGTTTTACACATTTCTGATAATACGAGTACCACCAAAAAGGGGTATTATGTTCGGTGAGGAAAAACTACCTGTAGTTTTCCTGAATCTGAGAAATTAAATGAGGTGTGTGATGATGCGTGGTTTTCCCCCGATAACAACTGATAATTTCTAAAATGTTATTGGCATTATATCCTTTCCCGCCAGAGGTTAGGGTGCGTTGGGAAACACCCCCTAGCGTGGATAAAGCGCTCACACGCTTGTAAGGGCTCTACCCTCTCCTGAGATGGCCGCCCTTAAGGATCCTGCTGATAGAAAGCAGGAGGGAATCCTAAAATGTATTTACACACATACTGGTGTTATACTGCGACCAGCAATCGCCTCAGCCTTGATGTGCAGTGCTGGGTTGGCGTGGTCGGATTCCCTGACTAAAAATATTGATACCCTAGATAGGGACAGTATATTTTTGCCTATAGAGCATTTAAAAGATGCATTTCTATATATGCGTGATGCACAGCGGAATATTTGCCGACTGGCATCAAGTCTAAGTGCGTTGTCCATTTCTACCAGTAGAAGGTTATGGACACGTCAGTGGTCAGGTGATGCGTATTCCAAACGGCATTTGGAAGTATTGCCTTATTAAAGGGAGGAGTTATTTGGGGTCGGTCTTTCAAACCTGGTGGCCACGGCAACAGCTGGGAAATCCACGTTTGTACCCCAGGTCGCCTCTCAACATGAGAAGACGCCGTATTATCAGGCGCAGTCTTTTCGTGGACAAGCGGGCAAAAGGTTCCTCATTTCTGCCCCGTGACAGAGGGAGAGGAAAAAGGCTGCAGAAATCAGCCAGTTCCCAGGAACAGAAACCCTCTCCCGCCTCTGCCAAGCCCTCCGTATGACGCTGGGGCTTTACAAGCAGAATCAGGCACGGTGGGGGGCCCGTCTCAATGAATTTCAGCGCGCAGTGGGCTCACTCGCAAGTAGACCCCTGGATCCTTCAGGTGATATCTCAGGGGTACAAATTAGAATTCGAGACGTCTCCCCCTCGCCGTTTCCTAAAGTCTGCTTTACCGATGTCTCCTTCTGACAAGGAGACAGTTTTGGAAGCCATTCACAAGCTGTATTCCCAGCAGGTGATAATCAAGGTACCCCTCCTGCAACAGGGAACGGGGTATTATTCCACACTGTTGTGGTACCGAAGCCGGACGGCTCGGTGAGACCGATTCTAAATCTAAAATCTTTGAACACTTACATACAGAGGTTCAAATTCAAGATTGAGTCACTCAGAGCAGTGATTGCGAACCTGGAAGAAGGGGACTACATGATGTCTCGGGACATCAAGGATGCTTACCTTCATGTCAAAATTTACCCTTCTCATCAAGGGTACCTCAGGTTTATGGTACAGAACTGTCACTATCAGTTCAGACGCTGCCGTAGGGATGGTCCACGGCACCCCGGGTCTTTACCAAGGTAATGGCCGAAATGATGATATTCCTTCGAAGGAAGGGAATTTTAGTTATCCCTTACTTGGACGATTCCCTGATAAGGGTAAGATCCAGGGAACAGTTGGAGGTCGGTGTAGCACTATCTCAGGTAGTGTTGCGGCAGCACGATTGGATTCTCAATATTCCAAAATCGCAGCTGGTTCCGATGACTTGTCTTCTGTTCCTAGGGATGATCCTGGACACAGTCCAGAAAAAGGTGTTTCTCCCGGAGGAGGAAGCCAGGGAGTTATCCGAGCTAGTCAGGAACCTCCTAAAACCGAGCCAAGTCTCAGTGCATCAATGCACAAGGGTTCTGGGTAAAATGGTGGCTTCCTACGAAGCAATCCCATTCGGCAGATTCCACGCAAGAACTTTCCAGTGGGACCTGCTGGACAAATGGTCCGGGTCGCATCTTCAGATGCATCAGCGGATAACCCTGTCACCAAGGACAAGGGTGTCCCTCCTGTGGTGGTTGCAGAGTGCTCATCTTCTAGAGGGCCGCAGATTCGGCATTCAGGACTGGGTCCTGGTGACCACGGATGCCAGCCTGCGAGGCTGGGGAGCAGTCACACAGGGAAGGAATATCCAGGGCTTATGGTCAAGCCTGGAGACATCACTTCACATAAATATCCTGAAGCTAAGGGCCATTTACAATGCTCTAAGCTTAGCAAGACCTCTGCTTCAAGGTCAGCCGGTGTTGATCCAGTCGGACAACATCACGGCAGTCACCCACGTAAACAGACAGGGTGGCACAAGAAGCAGGAGGGCAAATGGCAGAAGCTGCAAGGACTCTTCGCTGGGCGGAAAATCATGTGATAGCACTGTCAGCAGTATTCATTCCGGGAGTGGACAACTGGGAAGCAGACTTCCTCAGCACGACCTCCACCCGGGAGAGTGGGGACTTCACCCAGAAGTCTTCCACATGATTATAAACCGTTGGGAAAAACTCGACAGGTATTGCGCCAGGTCAAGGGACCCTCAGGCAATAGCTGTAGACGCTCTGGTAACACCGTGGGTGTACCAGTCAGTGTATGTGTTCCCTCCTCTGCCTCTCATACCCAAGGTACTGAGATTGATAAGATGGAGAGGAGTAAGCACTATATTCGTGGCTCCGGATTGGCCAAGAAGGACTTGGTAACCGGAACTTCAAGAGATGCTCACGGAGGATCCGTGGCCTCTACCTCTAAGAAGGGACCTGCTCCAGCAAGGACCCTGTCTGTTCCAAGACTTACCGCGGCTGCGTTTGACGGCATGGCGGTTGAACGCCGGATCCTGAAGGAAAAAAGGCATTCCGGATGAAGTCATCCCTATCCTGATCAAAACCAGGAAGGATGTAACCGCAAAACATTATCACCGCATTTGGCGAAAATATGTTGCGTGGTGCGAGGCCAGTAAGGCCCGACGGAGGAAATTCAACTGGGTCGATTCCTGCATTTCCTGCAAACAGGAGTGTCTATGGGCCTGAAATTGGGGTCCATTAAGGTTCAAATTTCGGCCCTGTCAATTTTCTTCCAAAAAGAACTAGCTTCAGTCCCTGAAGTTCAGACGTTTGTAAAAGGGGTACTGCATATACAGCCTCCTTTTGTGCCTCCAGTGGCACTTTGGGATCTCAATGTAGTTTTTGGGTTCCAAAAGTCACATTGGTTTGAACCACTTAAATCTGTGGAGTTAAAATATCTCACATGGAAAGTGGTCATGCTGTTGGCCCTGGCCTGGGCCAGGCGCGTGTCAGAATTGGCGGCTTTATCCTGTAAAAGCCCTTATCTGATTTTCCATTCGGACAGGGCGGAATTGAGGACTCGTCCTCAGTTTCTCCCTAAGGTGGTTTCAGCGTTTCACCTGAACCAACCTATTGTGGTGCCTGCGGCTACTAGGGACTTGGAGGACTCCAAGTTGCTAGACGTTGTCAGGGCCCTGAAAATATATGTTTCCAGGACGGCTGGAGTCAGGAAAACTGACTCGCTGTTTATCCTGTATGCACCCAACAAGCTGGGTGCTCCTGCTTCTAAGCAGACTATTGCTCGTTGGATTTGTGGTACAATTCAGCTTGCACATTCTGTGGCAGGCCTGCCACAGCCAAAAATCTGTAAATGCCCACTCCACAAGGAAGGTGGGCTCATCTTGGGCGGCTGCCCGAGGGGTCTCGGCTTTACAACTTTGCCGAGCAGCTACTTGGTCAGGAGCAAATACGTTTGTAAAATTCTACAAAATTGATACCCTGGCTGAGGAGGACCTGGAGTTCTCTCATTTGGTGCTGCAGAGTCATCCGCACTCTCCCGCCCGTTTGGGAGCTTTGGTATAATCCCCATGGTCCTTACGGAGTCCCCAGCATCCACTTAGGACGTTAGAGAAAATAAGAATTTACTTACCGATAATTCTATTTCTCGTAGTCCGTAGTGGATGCTGGGCGCCCATCCCAAGTGCGGATTGTCTGCAATACTGGTACATAGTTATTGTTACCAAAAAATCGGGTTATTGCTGTAGTGAGCCATCTTTTCTAGAGGCTCCTCTGTTATCATGCTGTTAACTGGGTTCAGATCACAAGTTGTATGGTGTGATTGGTGTGGCTGGTATGAGTCTTACCCGGGATTCAAGATCCTTCCTTATTGTGTACGCTCGTCCGGGCACAGTATCCTAACTGAGGCTTGGAGGAGTGTCATAGGGGGAGGAGCCAGTGCACACCAGATAGTCCTAAAGCTTTCTTTAGATGTGCCCAGTCTCCTGCGGAGCCGCTATTCCCCATGGTCCTTACGGAGTCCCCAGCATCCACTACGGACTACGAGAAATAGAATTATCGGTAAGTAAATTCTTATTTTTACAAGCATATATTCTAAGATTTTTAAATAATTTCCAGGGATATACCTGGGCCCGATGCAAGCGAGGACACGGATGCAAAATGCAGATGTTTGGTACTTTGCGCTTGTGCCGGACCTGTACTACGCATGTGCAGCACAGGTCCTGTGTTGTCAGACGCAGCATGGCTGCAGACGTCAAGTGGTTAACAGTCTGCAGCCATTTGAGGGAAGGTAGGGGGCAGAGATATCTGCCATTTCACAAAATGGTGGAGTGTTGCCTCAGTTTTATGGGAGTGCCAAGGCCAGGGTCTCTGTTTTGCACAGTCATTTCCTGGCCTCTGTAGACCAGGGAGCATACCACAGATGTGCATGCAAGACTGCTAATTATGTTAGTGGATAGTGTCACCCACACTCAAGACAGTTTGTTTGTGATAAAGCGGGGAACCACCACACAATAAACGTACACAGTATAGATGGGAAGCGGTTAAAATACAGCTAGTCGGTGGTCACAATGCCGGCGCCGGAATCCTGACTAGCAGTGAAATGCCGCCTCCGAAATACCCCTGCCACAGGCTATTAATATATAGCAATACATACGCTATATAATCCTATGATTTTTTAAAAAATTATATCTGATAGCTTAATGTTAATGTATTAAATAGAGCATCATTTGTTTTGCAATCTATGTACCCAAAGTTCCTACTTTGCTTTCAGGCATTCTTTTTGTTGCTGTATACATAAACATTTTCAAAAGGTAATGAAGGTCACACAGCTATTTTAATAATGTTGAATTTGGTTTCTTTTGTGTTTCAGGAGTTAAGGCCAAAGAGCTTGGATATTAAGCAGGAAGAGCTGGGGGACATGGTGGATAAGGAGATGGCATCCACCTCTGCAGCTATTGAGGATGCAGTGCGAAGGATTGAGGTGGGCAGGAGACCCTGTATTAGCAGGACTGCAGGGTGGGGCTTACCTACGTTTGTTACATGACAGATGACAACTGACTAGTGACGACAGATTATTTGACCTGTTTAGAGTCTAATGGTTAGCCTTGCTTTTATTGGTACAATTGTAGGCAAATAAGATTATAGCAAATGTAAAGAAACAGCTGTGTTATGACACCTGTAAAAATCAAACTAGTTCATTACGTAAATGGGTTTTAAGGCTATCCATTCTTCAGCACAGGTGATTTAATTAGTAGCCCAGTAATTTTGATGTAACCATCTGCTGAAGCATGGATATCCTTTAACCTGGACTGTAAAGGGGCTTTGAGGACAGAGTTTTGGAAAAGCTACAGTAAGCAAGTATGTACTACTACTCAACATAGTATGTTTCTCTTTAGATTTCATGTTGCATTTTCTAGCAGTACATATGACTTGAATCCACTGCGAAACAGGTGTATTATATATTTAACCCCTCTTCCCTCCAACCAGCAGAGAGGTAGGGTCAGTGGTCTTAGGGCACCTGCGGGCACTTTACGAATGCTGCATTTAATTGTGGCTGGAGAGATTTGATTCTCTGCAGTGTCTTTAGTACTAATTTGGGGGAGAATATCATTTTCGTTACTGTAAATAATTCCTCCTTTTAAGTGATTCTGATGCTAGAAATCTTTTTGATAAGTATTTATCCTTTTCCCCCCCCCTTTAAAATATGATTGAAACGTCAATGTATACATGAAAGACACAAATGCAAATTTATCATGACCTATTCATTATATAAATAATAAAAGAACCGGAATCCAAAATCCAGTAGAGTAACCAATTTTACAATAAGGAAGCAAGGGGGTACGGCATGATGTGGCAAACTGTGAAGAAAGATAGGAAAGAGATGACATGGTGAAAATAATAAAAAGGAGGAGAGAAAGAGCTGACCCGATGGCACTACATCCATTACCTAGGGCAGTTCAAAGCCATGGGCTTCAAGCTTACTACTTCTTCAAATTTCACCCTGTGATGCAGGCAGCCAGTTGACAAGACAAGAATATCATAATAGGGTTGTTATGCATAAACCATTATATGCACTTCAGGTGCTGTAAGCTGGGAGCAGTATAGACAGAGTATATGGGGCTTGTGCTCCAGGCACTAGCCCTACCCACTGGCCTCATAGTAGAGTACCTAACCTGACCAGCACCCCGGCCTCCGGAACAATCCCATGGAGTGAGAGAGGAATCGGGGCAGAGGGAGTACATTCATCTTCACCAAATAGATACGATCTATCCAAGAGAGAAAGTGGACAGACTGTGTTAAGATCCAATTTAATTTGAGTAAAGATGCAACAGGATAATTAGCTTGTTAGAGTTGATGGGTGTGTGTGTGTGTGTGTGTGTGTGTGTGTGTTGTACTCTGGTGTTAAATCTTCTGGGGGTGCCAATGGAAGGGGAAAGCCTCTTCAAGGGAGGTCCTGACTTTGCCAGAGACAAAGTGTTTAAAATAGATCAGTGTGGTGTCTGTAAACTACCCTTTCTTGTTTTACCTGTTGTGCTGCGGAAGCCACTCCTCTTTTAGGGTTAAAGCTCAGTTGCTATAATGGCAGAGGGAGTGGTGGTTTGATTGTGCTTAAAGTGGTTTGTTACCATTTAACTTTCCAAGCAATTCACCAATCTCAATGGCCTTTCAACCCCTGACCCAGTGAAGAAAATGGAAGACTGACTCATCCTCATGTATATACAAAACCATTGTCCCCAAATAGTTTTATTTTTATGTGTATATATATATATGTGTATATGTATGTATATATATATATATATATATATATATATATATATGTGTATATATATATATATATATATATTTTTTTTTTTTTTTTCACAAGGTATAGGCACTCACCACTAAAATCATCAAACTAGCCAAATAGGCTGGTACATAGTCGACGTTTCGGTCCCTTAATGGGCCTTTGTCAAGAAATACAGCAGTGCAACAGAATCATCCTGAGACCCATGGATGTCTCCCATGTCGCTGCGGCGAGCGCTGCCCCGGGTGGAACATGGAAGCTGAGCCGGGTGGAACGCATTGCTGTTCCCATGGTGATCAGCTCCGTCCGCCGGAAGTAGCGCTGGGCGCCGCTGCTCGAACAGGGAGTGCACTGGTCTCAGCTGATATAGGTGAGTATGATCCTATGGGGGGTATTTAAGTGTGTTGCAAAGGTTATTGTGTATGTTGGTGTTGTCCTGAGGAAGGGGCTGTGACCCCGAAAACGTTTGACCATTGTCTACCAATACAAGCTGCTTTACCTATTTATGAAGTCTCTTGAGTGCCTTTTATTTGGAGAAATAATCGTTATTGAGGAATTGCACCTGGAGCCGCTGCCTATTTACTAGAGTGCCGACATAATATGTATGTGTGTGTTTTATACACGTGTGTGTGTGTGTGTGTGTGTGTGTGTGTGTGTATGTATGTATGTATGTATGTATGTATGTATGTATATATATATATATATATATATATATATATAATAAGAATTTACTTACCGATAATTCTATTTCTCGGAGTCCGTAGTGGATGCTGGGGTTCCTGAAAGGACCATGGGGAATAGCGGCTCCGCAGGAGACAGGGCACAAAAAGTAAAGCTTTTCCAGATAAGGTGGTGTGCACTGGCTCCTCCCCCTATGACCCTCCTCCAGACTCCAGTTAGGTACTGTGCCCGGACGAGCGTACACAATAAGGGAGGATTTTGAATCCCGGGTAAGACTCATACCAGCCACACCAATCACACCGTACAACTTGTGATCTAAACCCAGTTAACAGTATGATAACAAAAGGAGCCTCTGAAAGACGGCTTCCTACAACAATAACCCGATTTTTGTAACAATAACTATGTACAAGTATTGCAGAATAATCCGCACTTGGGATGGGCGCCCAGCATCCACTACGGACTCCGAGAAATAGAATTATCGGTAAGTAAATTCTTATTTTCTCTATCGTCCTAGTGGATGCTGGGGTTCCTGAAAGGACCATGGGGATTATACCAAAGCTCCCAAACGGGCGGGAGAGTGCGGATGACTCTGCAGCACCGAATGAGAGAACTCCAGGTCCTCTTTTGCCAGGGTATCAAATTTGTAAAATATTACAAACGTGTTCTCCCCCGACCACGTAGCTGCTCGGCAGAGTTGTAATGCCGAGACCCCTCGGGCAGCCGCCCAAGATGAGCCCACCTTCCTTGTGGAATGGGCATTTACATATTTTTTGCTGTGGCAAGCCTGCCACAGAATGTGCAAGCTGAATTGTACTACAAATCCAACGAGCAATAGTCTGCTTAGAAGCAGGAGCACCCAGCTTGTTGGGTGCATACAGGATAAACAGCAAGTCAGATTTCCTGACTCCAGCCGACCTGGAAACTATATTTTCAGGGCCCTGACAACATCCAGCAACTTGGAGTCCTCCAAGTCCCTAGTAGCCGCAGGCACCACAATAAGCTGGTTCAGGTGAAACGCTGACACCACCTTAGGGAGAAACTGGGGACGAGTCCACAGCTTTGCTCTGTCCGAATGGACAATCAGATATGGCTTTGTGAGATAAAGCCGCCAATTCTGACACTCGCCTGGCCGAGGCCAGGACCAACAGCATGGTCACTTTCCATGTGAGATATATCAAATCCACAGATTTGAGTTGTTTAAAACAATGTGATTTTAGGAATCCCAAACTACGTTGAGATCGCCCAGTGCCACTGGAGACATCAAAAAGGGGTTGTATATGCAGTACTCCCTTAACAACTTCTGGACTTCAGGAACTGAAGCCAATTTCTTTCTGGAAGAAAATCGACCGGTCGAAATTTGAACCTTAATGGACCCCAATTTGAGACCCATATACACTCCTGCTTGCAGGAAATGTAGGAATTAACCTAGTTGAAATTCTTCCGTGGAGCCTTCCTGGCCTCACACCATGGAACATATTTTCACCTAAGCGGTGATAATGTTGTGCGGTCACCTCCTTCCTGGCTCTGACCAGGGTAGGGATGACCTCTTCCGGAATGCCTTTTTCCCTTAGGATCCGGCGTTCACCCGCCCTGGCGTCAACGCAGCTGCGGTAAGTCATGGAACAGACATGATTCTTGCTGAATCAAGATCCTTTCTAGTATCTCTTGAAGTTCCGGGTACCAAGTTCTTCTTGGCCCAAACCGGAACCACGAGTATAGTTCTTACTCCTCTCCTTCCTATCATTCTCCATACACTGGGTATGAAAGGCAGAGGAGGGAACACATACACCGACTGGTACACCCACGGTGTTACCAGAGCGTCCCAGCTATTGCCTGAGGGTCTCTAGACCTGGCGCTTCATGTGGGACGCCATCATAACCACCTTTGGTCTTTCCCAACGGTTTACAAACATGTGGAAACTTCCAGATGAAGTTCCCACTTTTCCGGGTGGAATTCATTTATGCTGAGGAAATCTTCCTAGTTGTCCACTCCCGGAATGAACACTGCTGACAGTGTTATCACATGATCTTTCGCCCAGCGAAGAATCCTTGCTGTCATTGCCCTCCTGCTTCTTGTGCCGCCCCGTCTGTTTACGTGGGCGACTGCCATGATGATGTCCTACTGGATCAGCACCGGTTGACTTTGAAGCAGAGGTCTTCCTAGGCTCAGAGCATCGTAAATTGCCCTTAGCTCCAGTATATTCATGTGGAGAGAAATCTCCAGACTTGACCACACTTCCTTGGAAATTTCTTCCTTGTGTGACTGTTCCCCAGCCTCTCAGGCTGGCATCCGTGGTCACCAGAACACAGTCCTGAATGCTGAATGTGCTGCCCTCTAGAAGATGAGCACTCTGCAGCCCCCACAGAAGAGACACCCTTGTCCTTGGAGACAGGGTTATCCGCTGATGCATCTGAAGATGCGATCCGGACCATTCGTCCAGCAAATCCCCCTGAAAAGTTTTGCGTGAGATCTGCCGAATGGAATCGCTTCGTAAGAAGCCACCATTTTTCCCAGGACTCCTGTGCATTGATGCACTGATACTTGGCCTGGATTTAGGAGGTTTCTGACTAGGTCGGATAACTCCCTGGCTTTCCCCTCCCGGAGAAATACCTCTTTCTGGACTATGCCCAGAATCATTCCTAGGAACAGCAGACGTATCATCGGAAAACAGCTGCGATTTTTGGAATATTTAGAATCCACTCGTGCTGTCGTAGAACTACTTTAGATAGTTCTTTTCCGACCTCCAACTGTTCTCTGGAAACTTGTCCCTTTCAGGATATCGTCCAAGTAAGGGATAATTTAGATGCCTTTCTTCTTTTAAGAATCATCTTTTCGGCCATTACCTTGGTAAAGGCCCGGGGTGCCGTGGATAATTCAACGGCAGCGTCTGAAACTGATATTGACAGTTCTGTATCACGAACCAGAGGTACCCTTGTTGAGAAGGGCAAATTTGGACATGGAGGTAATCCTTGATGTCCAGGGACACCATATAGTCCCCTTTTTTCCGGTTCTCTATCACTGCTCTGAGTGACTCCATCTTGATTTGAACCTTTTTATGTAAGTGTTCAAAGATTTCAGATTTAGACTATGTCTCACCAAGCCGTCTGGCTTCAGTACCACAATATAGTGTGGAGGACTAATACCCTTTTCCTTGTTGTAGGAGGGGTACTTTGATTATCACCTGCTGGAAATACAGCTTGTGAATTTTTTCCCAATACTGCCTCCTTGTCGGAGGGAGCCGTTGGTAAAGCAGGCTTCAGGAACCTGCGAGGAAAAAATGTCTCGACTCTCCAATCTGTACCCCTGGGATAATACTTGTATGATCTAGGGGTCAACTTGCGAGTGATCCCACTGCGCGCTGAGACTCTTGAGACTACCCCCCCACTGGTGGAGGGCTTCTTTTCCTGGGAAGGGGCTGCCTGCTGCAGTCTACTTCCCTTTCCTCTATGTCTGGGCAGATATGACTGGCCTTTTGCCCGCTTGCCCACATGGGAACGGAAGGATTGAGGCTGAAAAGACAGTGTCTTTTTCTGCTGAGATGTAACTTGGGGTAAAAAGGTTGGATTTCCCAGCTGTGGCCGTGGCCCCCAGGTCCGACGGACCGACCCCAAATAACTCCTTCCCTTTATACGGCAATACTTCCATGTGCCGTATGGGATCTGTATCACCTGACCACTGTCGTGTCCATGACATCTTCTGGGAGATATGGACAACGCACTTATCTTGATGCCAGAGTGCAAATCTGTGCATCTCGCATACATATATATAGAATGCATCCTATTAAATGCCCTATATCAATAAAATATTTTTAGTCAGGGAATTCGACCAAGCCAACCCAGCACTGCATCTCCAGGCTGATGGCGATCGCTGGTCGCAGTATAACCACCGTCTGTGTGTATATACTTTTTAGGATATTTTTCCAGCTGCCTATCAGCTGGCTCCTTGATAAGCGTGTGAGCGCCTTATCCACCCTAATGGGTGTTTCCCAACGCGCCCTAACTTCTGGCGGGAAAAGGTATAACGCCAATATTTGCTATCGGGGTAAACCCACGCATCATCACACACTTCATTTTATTTTATCTGATTCAGGAAAAACTACAGGTAGTTTTTTCACTTCCACATAATACCCTTTTTTGTGGTACTTGTAGTATCAGAAATATGTAACAGCTCCTTCATTGCCCTTAACGTGTGGCCCTAATGAGGAATACGTTTGTTTATTCACCGTCGACACTGGATTCAGTGTCCGTGTCTGTGTCTGTGTCGACCGACTGAGGTAAATGGGCGTTTTTTATAAAAAAACCCTGACGGTGTTTCTGAGACGCCTGGACCGTTACTAATTGTTTGTCGGCCGTCTCATGTCGTCAACCGACCTTGCAGCGTGTTGACATTCTCACGTAATTCCCTAAATAAGCCATCCATTCCGGTGTCGACTCCCTAGAGAGTGACATCACCATTACAGGCAATTTCTCCGCCTCCTCCAGCATCGTCCTCATACATGTCGACACACACGTACCGACACACAGCACACACACCTGGAATGCTCTGACAGAGGACAGGACCCCACTAGCCCTTTGGAGAGACAGAGGGAGAGTTTGCCAGCACACACCAAAAAACGCTATAATTACATAGGGACAACCTTATATAAGTGTTTCTCCCTAATAGCATCTTTATATATATATTTATATCGCCAATTTGTGCCCCCCCTCTCTGTTTAAACCCTGTTTCTGTAGTGCAGTGCAGGGGAGAGCCTGGGAGCCTTCTCTCCAGCCTTTCTGTGAGAGAAAAAATGGCGCTGTGTGCTGAGGAGATAGGCCCCGCCCCTTTTACGGCGGGCTCGTCTCCCGCTCTTTAGTGAAGTTTGGCAGGGGTTAAATATCTCCATATAGCCTCTGGGGGCTATATGTGAGGTATTTTTAGCCAGTATATAGGTTTACATTTGCCTCCCAGGGCGCCCCCCCCCAGCGCCCTGCACCCTCAGTGACAGCGTGTGAAGTGTGCTGAGAGGAAAATGGCGCACAGCTGCAGTGCTGTGCGCTACCTTTAGAAGACTGCAAGGGTCTTCAGCCGCCGATTCTGGACCTCTTCTAACTTCAGCATCTGCAAGGGGGCCGGCGGCGCGGCTCCGGTGACCATCCAGGCTGTACCTGTGATCGTCCCTCTGGAGCTAATGTCCAGTAGCCAAGAAGCCAATCCATCCTGCACGCAGGTGAGTTCACTTCTTCTCCCCTCAGTCCCTCGTTGCAGTGATCCTGTTGCCAGCAGGACTCACTGTAAAATAAAAAACCTAAGCTAAACTTTCTCTAAGCAGCTCTTTAGGAGAGCCACCTAGATTGCACCCTTCTCGGCCGGGCACAAAAATCTAACTGGAGTCTGGAGGAGGGTCATAGGGGGAGGAGCCAGTGCACACCACCTGATCTGGAAAAGCTTTACTTTTTGTGCCCTGTCTCCTGCGGAGCCGCTATTCCCCATGGTCCTTTCAGGAACCCCAGCATCCACTAGGACGATAGAGAAATATATATTATGTAGAGAGAGGGAGATAAGAGAGTCAGGGCATTGTCGCTGGTGGTTGAAGTAACTCCTTCTTTAATTCTCTTACAGGAAATGATGAACCAGGCTCGGAAGGACACTTCTGGAGTCAAACTGGAAGTGAACGAGAGGTCTGTTTAACTGTCAAATTGTGTCTTTACAAATACATTATGACATTACAGCAATGGCCACGTACATTCTAGAACTTTTGTTCAGAACATTTCAGAATCCTCTACTTGAAGTTGGTAATTATTCTGATTTCCTACCAAATTTAATACATTCTAAAAAAAAAATGCAGAGACTGAGCTCGCTGCATATAGTACATCTACGAGACATTTGTGGTGCACGGCCAGTCTCAGGAAGCAAGCAGTTTGATATGAAAACACTTTTTTTGTATTCCATCATAGAAAGGAGTAGAACAAATGTATAGTACATAAATAAATAAAAAAGTTGGATTTTTTTTTTTTTGTTTGGTTATATACGTGATTTCACAATTTATGGCAGTTCTTCCACTGAGGCACATCCCACCTAAAATACCAGTGCCTTAGTTGCTGCATGAAACTGGTGTGTGGAATGTCTCCCATTTGTTGCCCTCTGTTATGGTGGAGATCAGCTGCTTGGAGGAATACTTATATGGAAATGGTTCTTTACTGTTTGTGGATATGTGGATTTTAGAACTGGATTTTAATGGATTGCATTCATTTCTTATAAGAGGTGTTATTTCTTTTTCATCCACTAGGGGTCACTGGAGTACTCTTGGGATATGGACGGTGTTAGCAAGGACTGGGCACTGAATATTCAAATTTCAGTAACTCTCCTCCCCTCCATACTCCCAGAATACCTCAGTGTTTTTTCGGTGCTCACATGGACAGGAAGCACAAGTGTGGACCTCCAGAGGGGGACATACATTTTTTACTTTTAAATATTCTTGTTTTTATTTTTTATACATTACAATCCTTTCCCAGCTTACACAAAAGCTCTGGGTACGGGATTATAGAAGCTGCTGCGTGCAGCTCTTGGCGTGTCGGGACTCACAAAGGAGCCCCCTCACAGCCACAAGCAGCTCAGCTAACAACAGCTGAGACTGCAGAAAGGACTGGACGGCGCTTGCTGGAAGAAGCCCCGTCAGAGCCCAAGTACATCAGCTACCTTCAGCTGAGGCTGCAGAACAGAGCTTGCTGTAGAAGCCCGTCAGAGCACAGGAACCCAGGTATTTATTACCGGGGCGGTCAGCTCACGCTGCCGCCCCGCCGTGTGGGGGGACTGCTATGTGCGTCGCCCAAAGCATCCCGCTGCTATCAGCTCCCCACCGCCGCTCCCCTATTCCCGGCCGCCGCTCAGAGGGACGCGCTGGACGGCCGCTGCAAGCGCCGTTCTCAGCGCTCCCTGCCTGTAATGCAATCAGACCGCGGACAGCGTTCAGTGCTGCCGCGGTCTGTCCCTGTAACGGCCGGAGGCTCCGTCGCTTAGGGGAAGATAACTGCTCCCTCAGACCGCGGACAGCGTTCACTGCTGCCGCGGTCTGTCTCAATAACAGCCGGCAGCTCAGCACTGCCAGCGCTCCCTGCACACGCTAAGGGGGTAGCAGGGAGGGGGGATGCCGGCGCCTTTGATCACTCAGACCGCGGACAGTGCACAACTAGTGGGCTCATGCTGGGCAGTCAGGAGTTTCCCTGTCCCTATTACTTGTAGCGCAGCTGCAGGGGGGGGGGGGAGAGATTATGCCACAGCAGCAGCAATAGACAGCCTATGCTAAAGAAGGGGCTGCATTGTGTTATATATGCATTCGTGTAGCACTTGTTATACCATAGAAAATGTATATAAAATATATATAAAATACTGTATGTATGTATATATGGTCATGTAAGGAAATATGCTATATGTTCTTTGACTATAAGCACATGGCTGGAGGCCATTTTAATCATACTTTCTGTTTCTTTTCCAGAACGTTCCTGTCCTACAACACTGCTCCACCGGATGGCGCAGGGGTGTTGGTAGGAATTTTTGGATCAGGTTTCTTATGGTCTGGCCACGTGCACTGCACTTTGACCATATACACATTTTCGCAATTTTACTGAGGTGGAATTGGTCTGTCTTTGTCTATTTATTTGTCTGGTTACATAATAAGTAAGTCACCAGCAAAGACGGAAAAGTTGTTTCACTGCAATATCTGTACCAGTGGGTTCCCGGTGAGTTCTACCACATGCACAGTATATTTTATACTCCCATTTCATCTCCTATTTTGCAAAGATAGTTCTCATTTGCCTTATAAATTCCCAGTTTCTGCTATGTTGCAATCCTGACGATTCTATGCCAGGCCTAACTGCGCAAGATGAATGTGAGAAGGGTGAATAGACCAGCAGTCAGATAGTGTGGGTGCGTCAGTCTCTTAAGTTTACAGGGACTGAAGAGGCTCTGACAATTTATAAGGTGGTCTTTACTAGGCCACAGATCTCCAGCGTGTTTCTTATTTTTTTTTCGGAATCTCTAAATAAAATGTTAATAGGATCCTGATACACAGGTTTCTAAACCTCGCCGATTTCAGTCTAGTTACCCGTTTCCAAAGTCAATGACATCTCCATGGGAGCTATGCTAGAGTCGCTGTATACAGCAGCAGGGGTGTTGCTTCGACCGTGTTTGGTTGGCATTTGGGTAACTACGGCGTTGCTTGTCTGGATAACAGGACTCAGGTCCGCCCTACAAAACGTCCACCTTATGCTTCTCGCTGATCAAATCTGCGAAGCTGCTGATTATCTATGTACAGCTTCTACGGACGTCTGCCTAGTCGCCTTTCAGTGTCACACGCTCTGGCTGCGTCCTTAGCAGGCGGAGGCAAAGGTCGAGAGAAGAATAGAAGCATTACCTTATGCGAAGGTTGTTTGGTCCTGATTTGGACAAAGGTATTTTTCACGGAATACTCTGGACCAGCGTTCGAATCCTTTAGACCTCAGCCCTTTCGAGGCCGTGGTAGACAAACAGCCACGCCTGGTAGGCGAGGTCGAGGACGTGGTTTTCAACAAACCAACACCAGTCGTCCAGACGCTAAGGTCACCGGCAAGACAGTGGCATGACTGGCTCCCAGCCCATCTCGATTCTCCAGTTGTGGGAGCACGCTTTCAGACGTTTCATTTGGCGTGGTTCCAGACATCCACAGATGGGTGGATCCGCAATTTGGTGTTAAAAGATAAGAGTTCGACTGTCTACCGCCTCTGCGGTTTTTCAAGACAGGACTGCCTGTGTCGGACGCCAAGAGGGCGGTTCGGTAAATTGCCATTCACTCTCTGCTGGATTCAGCAGTTTTGATTCCGGTCCCTGTACACCAACAAGGTCAGGGTTATTATTCCAGTCTGTTTGTGGCCAAAGCCGGATGGCTCGGTCAGGCCAATATTGCATACTTACTACAGATTCAAGATGGAATCGCTGCGGACAGTACTTGCAGGTACACATTCCGATTTGGCCACCTCATCAGAGGTTCTTGCGTTTTGTGATACGGCAGATCCATTATCAGTTTCAGGCTCTACCGTTTGCCCTCTCGTCGGCGCTTAGGGTATTCACCAAAGTGATGTCTGTTATGATGGCTCATCTCCTATCCCTGGAAGTGATAATAGTCCCGTACTTAGACGATTTGCTCATCAAAGCTCCGTCTCACCAAATGCGCCTTCAACATGCGTTGCTAACGTACAATGTGCTGGTTCAGCACGGTTGGATTGTCATCTTCAAGAACTCACATCGGATTCCGTCTCAACGACTTCAATTCCTAGGGATGATTCTCGATACGGTAGATCGAAGAATTTGCCTACCGGAACAGAAAGTACAGACTATTCGTCATCTGGTACGATTTAGTGCCTCGGTACGTTTGTGCTTTCGCCTGTTAGGCACAATGGTGGCGGCTTTCAAAGTGCTTTTGTTCGGAAGATTTCACTCACATCCTTTTCAACTGCATGTGCTCGCACAGTGGTCGGCCTCACATCTGCAGATTCACTAGAGGGTGAGGTTGTCTCCACGGGCCAGAGTTTCTGTAGTCTGGTGGCTCCAAGTACACAATCTAACCGCAGGAAATCGGTTCGGCGTCTGGAATTGGATAGTTCTACCCACAGAGACGCGAGTCTCCGAGGTTGGGGAGCTGTAGTTCAAAATTGTCAGCTCCAGGGTCTCTGGGCGGATCACGAAAGATTGCGGTCTATAAATGTCCTAGAACTCCGGCCAATTTACAATGCGCTACGACAAGTAGTGCACATGCTTTGGTCTCAGACTGTCCAAGTGCAGTCAGACAACGCAACGGCGGTCGCGTACATCAACAAACCAGGAGGAACGAGAAGCCACATGGCATGCGGGAAGCAACTCGAATCCTCAGTTGGGCCGGCCATCACCAAGTGATATTGGCGGTAGTGTTCATTCCGAGAATGGACAACTGGGAGGCGGATTATCTCAGTCATCAGGATTTTCATCCAGGAGAATGGGCATTAAATCCAGAAGTGTTTCACATGTTGGTCCAGAGGTGGGGTTACCCTCAAGTGGACCTGATGGCATCTCGCCACAATCACCAAAAGCCCCAGTATGTGTCCAGAACGCGAGATCCAAAGGCAGTGGCAGGGGATGCTCTCACGATTGCGTGGCCGTACAGCCTCGTGTATCTGTTTCCACCGTTTCCGCTGCTCCCTCTGTTGCTAAAACGGATTTCCGCTGCTCCCTCTGTTGCTAAAACGGATCAAACGAGAGTCCGCCACAGTCATACTAGTGGCGCCTCATTGGCCTCGGAGAGCTTGGTTCTCGGATCTTCACGGGCTACTCGCAGACGATCCTTGCCCGCTTCCGCTACGTCCGGACTTGTTACAACAGGGTCCATTCCTTTACCCCGATTTAGCGCGGATGCGTTTGACGGGGTGGCTTTTGAGACCGCCCTCTTAAGAAGAGAGGGCATTCCACTATCGGTTATAGTAACCATGTTACGTGCTAGAAATCCAGTTACGACAGCTCATTATTACAGGATTTGGCGTGCCTATATAGGTTGGTGTGAAACTCGGAAGTTTCCGACATCATCTTTCAAGTTATCCCGTCTTTTGTTATTTCTACAGACGGGCTTAGATGGAGGACTGCGTTTATCTACACTAAAGGTGCAGGTATCTGCTTTGTCAATTTGCTTTCAAAGACGATTGGCTCTATTGCCGCCTGTACACACTTTTCTGCAAGGTGTCCTCAGAGTACAGCCTCCATTCATTCCACCTACAGCGCCATGGGACTTGAATCTGGTTTTAGATTTTGTACAGTCTTCATACTTTGAACCCTTACATGAAGTGGATATTAAGTTTCTCACTTTGAAAACGATTTTTCTCCTAGCCTTAGCTTCGGCAAGGCGTGTTTCAGATTGGGTGCATTGGCATGCAAGCCACTGTTTTTAGTGTTTCATGATGACAGAGCGGAGCTTCGGACGAATCCCGCTTTCTAGCCAAAGGTAGTGTCATCTTTTCACATCAATCAACCAATAGTAGTTCCTGTGTTAACAGGACATTCTGGAACTTAGGATGTGGTACGTGCATTACGCGTTTATGTATCCCGAACGTCTACAGTTTGTAAGACGGATACGTTGTTTGTTCTCTATGATGCTGCCAAAATGGGTTGGCCAGCTTCTAAGCAGACCTTATCCAGATGGATTATACTGACCATACGTCAGGCTTACCTTCATGCTAGGTTACAGCCGCCTACATCAGTAACAGCTCTTTCCACACGTTCTGTGGAAACTTCATGGGCAGCTGGTCGTGGGGCTTCTACGACGCAGCATTGCCGTGCGGCTGCATAGTCATCAGTGCACACGTTTGTGCGCTTTTACAATTTTGATACGTTTGCGGCATCAGCATCTAGCTTTGGCCGCCTAGTGTTACAGGTGCCAAACAGCTCTCCCGCCCACGAGGGAAGCTTTGGTACATCCCAAGAGTACTCCAGTGACCCCTAGTGGATGAAAAAGAAAATAGGATTTTGGTACTTACCAGGTAAATCCTTTTCTTTGAATCCATAGGGGGCACTGGACGCCCACCCAGAGCAGTTTTACCTGGTTGTGGTAAGTTCAGGGGATCTTATGGTAACACATTCTCACCGATTTATCGGTTATGGTGTCAACTGGTTAGTTGTCAGTTACGTTATGTGTCAACTTTATTGTTGTCCGTTATGTTATAATGTTATAGGTAATTCTCCATTGTTCATCCTCTCCATCCTGTTCGCCTCAGGAAAAAGCACTGAGGTATTCTGGGAGTATGGAGGGGAGGAGAGTTACTGAAATTTGAATATTCAGTGCCCAGTCCTTGCTAACACCGTCCATATCCCAAGAGTACTCCAGTGCCCCCTATGGATTCAAAGAAAAGGATTTTCCTGGTAAGTACCAAAATCCTATTTTTGAGTTGTCCCAATCTTGGCGGATATGAATTTCTGATCTGAGTGCACTACAGGAGCAGGAAGGAATTGGTTAGTTTTTAGCCAGTTTATCAGATTATTAGATATGCAATATGTTACAGACCTTGAATACACAGTATTGATCTACTGCTGTGCTAACCACTCCTATATCTGGGGTGCAAGTGGTATGTGACCACGTTGTTTAAATAAAAATGACAGAAGCTTTGCACTCACCATATAGATTATAGACCTTCCAAGCTGAAAATAGAAATCTGCATTAAAATGTACCCTCTGGGGGTTTTCTGTGCTTGAGAAATTGACAATTAATTGATTAACTTTGCTGTTACATGGAGCTTTACCCGCACGGTAAACACTGTGGGTAAATTAATATCCCCCAATGTGTATTTAATACTCTAGAAGGCCCCCATTCACTAGTGCGATATGGGCTGTTTTTATGCGATTGAGATGAATTGCTGAGAAGGATTGCATGAAAGTGTTGCATCGCATTTCCTTTTCGTGCGATGTGAGCCTCGCATCGCAGTCGCAGATCACACGGGCTGACCATTATATTTATCTCAATCGCACAGAAATAGGTTTAATAACATGAGAAAAATCACATGTAAAAAATACACTTAAGTAACAAATCGCAATCGCAGGGCTCCCGGGAAGCTGCCGGCCAGATTGCAGGAAAAAGGATCCAACTCATTGGTGAGATAAATCTCGCTAGTGGATAGGGGCCTTTATGCGTTTGGATTGTCAAATATGTCTATGCCTTAAGGGCTGTACTGACTGGGAGATTTCCCCAGAGATGTGTGCTGACTGGTCTAGCGTGATGTGCTGAGCGAGGGGGAGGACGGACATGTGGGGGGGGCTTATTTCAACCAGCGGTGAAATGATCGACCTGCTAGATTGTGCCTGCATGCATAGCGTGCATCGCTGTCACCGGCACCCCTACAAACGGAGCGATGTTCAGCTAATTTCTAAGCAATCTAGTCAGATTGCTTAGAAATTAGCTGAACATCGCTCCGTGTGTACCCCCCTATAGTCAGAGGAAGTCTGCTTGGAGATTAATGTTCTGATTAAACCCTGTAAGGCCGCATGGTTTGCTTTCAGCAGTAAGCTTATAATTAGAAAATGGTGATTATAGGCACCGTCCACAAAAAAAATTCTGACTTCTGTATTTTCTGGTGTTAATTAATGAGTTGCATCCTCTGTAGTTTTCCCTATCAAATTGTTCAGCTGAAGAAAAACATTAGTATAGAAAATATTACATCTGAGCTGTAGATACAGGTTGAGTATCCCTTATCCAAAATGCTTGGGACCAGAAGTATTTTGGATATGGGATTTTTACGTATTTTGGAATAACTGCATACCATAATGAGATATCATGGTGATGGGACCCAAGTCTAAGCACAGAATACATTTATGTTACATATACACCTTATACACACAGCCTGAAGGTCATTTTAGCCAATATTTTTTATAACTTTGTGCATTAAACAAAGTGTGTCTACATTCACACAATTCATTTATGTTTCATATACACCTTATACACACAGCCTGAAGGTAATTTAATACAATATTTTTAATAACTTTGAGTATTAAACAAAGTTTGTGTACATTGAGCCATCAAAAAACAATGGTTTCACTATCTCACTCTCAAAAAAGTCTGTATTTCGGAATATTCCGTATTTCGGAATATTTGGATATGGGATACTCAACCTGTACTTTTAACTGTTGACTCTGAAATAAATAACAATGACCAATGACATGTGGCAGGCTCATGTGACACTTGAGTACTATTCTGTGCCAAAATCTCTGAGCTGCCAGATACTGTGCATGTGATTAACCTCTTCACGACTGGAGGCGTTTCATGCTTTCATGGCCAGTCCACCTTAGCTGTGTGTGTGTGTGTGTCATCCTGTGGGTCACTGTGCCTATTTTGGAAGTCTAGGCTTCCACATAAAGCTATAAACATTATTTACTTCGAGCAATGAGAAAATTCTAAGTTGAAAAGTTGTGGAAAACAATAGACGTATTGTAATGGCTGACTAATTCCGTAGAAGCATATTACTTTGTCAGATATTACACACCAAACAGTGCAACGCTGGTTTGTATTATATGTATTCTGTATTAAATCTAACATATACCTATATTATATATACTATGTTATATTCCTTTTCACAGGATTCTCAACTCCTGCACAGACCTGATGAAGGTAAACATTTAAATTGTGACTCAGGAAAAAAAATTAGGCAAAAATCTAGCAAATTTCATAATGAGAAAAAATTGTATTTTCTGGGTACTTCATATACAATAATTCCAAAGTTGTGGGAAGTGTGTTGTATGTACATTGCAAGCCTGCAGATGTTCTTGGTTGGCTAGCCACTAGGTGTCACTGTTTCATTGATGTAACATTTATGTTTTGCTGAGCCAAAATTAATGTGGCAGATACCACTGCTATAATTACAGATAGAAAAGTTTCTCCTTACAGAATAACTTGTTTTCTTTAACATGTATAGAAAATAGTGTAATAAAAGATCATTTTAAGTGGGTAATATTTTTTTACTTGAATCTAATAGCCCATATGTAAATGTATCATTTGCATTGCTTCTAAACATCACTACACACAGCAATAGTGCCAGTGACATTTAAACTGTAAAATGGCACTACCCAACATCTCGCCAAAAGGAAGGAGAGGCCCCTGTCTTATTTACCTGTAGGTTGACTGGCTACTTTCTGCCAGGAAATGAAAATAAATCGGTATAATTTTTTTGCAAATAAATACTTCTGCTGAAGCTTAAATACTGTATTTGCATATATATGTAAATAATCTGAAGATTAGAGCGTGTTTGTGATTTGATGTATTATGTTTCATGGATAATATTTCATGGTGTTAATATTACTCTTTCTGCTATAGGCTATTAGACTTCTGGTCATAACCTCTACAGACTTACAGAAGGAGATTGTGGAGGGTGGAAGAGTAAGTGTCACATGTCCGCACACCGTTCTGATGTTGTGGCATATCCAATCTTATATCGCTTTATCTATCCCATACAGTACATGTCACTTGGCTGGAAAAAAATGAAGATTAAAAAGAAATCTACTTTTTATTTTTCATTATTATTCTACAAAAGATGAATAAGGAATCTGTTAATCTTGCTTTATTCAGACTGTTCAGAATCTTTTAAAAGTCCGTCTGGATTGCTAACAAATGTTTTAACTACCAGCTCAAGTTTAAAGAAATTGATATTTTTGTTATGAAAGTTTATTGGATGTATTCACGGGATGCGTTTATGTGACCGGCGGTCAGCTGTGTGTAGATCAGCAAACATAAGTGCACCACCACTGCATACTGTTGGCTTAGGAATGGCGTTGTATTTAATATCTACAGCAGCTGCAAAATATGTTTTAATTAGATTCTCCTTGATGCTAAGCAAACCGTTTAGTTTTAGGTTTGTAAAATAAGAAAAAGGTTAAATACAGCCCCATCTTAACACTCAAGAGTATTCCTTTAGTAGACTGTGTATATCTAATGGCCAGAACTAGAATACATGATATATTTTTATCCTAGATTTTCTGGGTCAACTTTGAACATATACTGGCAAAAACAAAGATTCCACTAGAGTTTATTTAACCTATAATAATGTCCAATTGAAAGGAGTCGCCATGGTCTTATCTGGAACAACACCTTGGGGTAGCTGATGGAAGAGAACAGTGTTTCCATATGGTAGTTTCAGAACCTCTGCTCTGCAGGAAAGATTGTAATCTAAATACAGGATTATGGAATATGGCCTAATTATAACAATCATATTGATACTGTAACTCTCTAACATTTACATGGCGTTCTTGTTGCAGGGAGCAGCGACAACACAAGAATTCTACGCTAAAAACTCCCGCTGGACGGAAGGGCTCATCTCTGCTTCAAAGGCTGTGGGATGGGGAGCCACCCAACTTGTGTAATGACCCTTTCATCTATGTAGATAAAATGTAGCACGTTAAACCTTCTTTATTCTTATGTAATCATTGCTGTTTGCAGGGAATCTGCAGATAAAGTAGTCCTGCATAAAGGCAAATATGAAGAGCTTATAGTTGGATCCCATGAGATTGCTGCCAGCACAGCACAGTTAGTGGCTGCATCCAAGGTAATTCCCACAGTGTATGATGTACTGGGCATTATGAGCAGGTAACGAGGCATTCCACCCTAATGCAATGTTTCACAACTCAAGTTGAACACGTCTTTAGATTACTTGTTTCTGTACATGCACGGCATAGGGGATGGAGTCATATGAATCTCCCCAGTGACCCCGTGACACATAACTGAATCTATTTACATATTACCCTGGTATTTCTTCTACCCTAACTCTAGAGCACTGATCATAGATGCTCAGAGGGTGATATACTGTGTCATTGTAGGTGAAAGCAGATCAGAACAGTAAGAACCTGCCAAAGCTGCAGCAGTGCTCCCGGCATGTAAATGAGATGGCCGCCAATGTCGTTGCCTCCACTAAGTCAGGCCAAGAACAGATTGAAGATAAAGGTATATTTTATGTTATTAGCCTGTGATATCACAAGCAAGCACCAGAAACTGACATTGTTCCTAATGACCTGTTTCCTCCAGATACAATGGATTTCTCTGGAATGTCTCTCATCAAACTAAAGAAAGAAGAGATGGAAAGCCAGGTAATAACTGCACCAGTTGTGTAATAGCTGTGGTGATAGTAACCATCTCTGCTATAGTGATCCAAGCAGTGGGATTGGTTAGATACACCTGCTTGTTAATACCAACATCTAATCAGCCAATTTTGTTTACAATTAATTTAATTAAAGCAAGTATATATGGTGGAAAGGTTCAGTATTAGGTCAGAACAGACACCAGAATGGGGAAGAATTGTTATCTAAGTGACTAGCGTGGATCATTTAGGATTTTCACGCACTACAGTCCTGAGTTTACAATGCCCACCATTCTTTTGATGAAAAGCGCACATCCTCTATAGCTGGTTCCACGCACATGGCAGTGAGCTCAGTGTGGCCCAGATCTGTCATCTTTGGCGTGTGGTGGGATGGGAGTTTTGCAGCATAAATGTGCAGCCAACAAATCTGCTGTAACTGTGTGATGCTGTCATATCCACATGGGCCAGAATCGCTAAGGACATTTACCAGTACCTTGCTAAATCCAAAATGTCAGCTTATTTTTTACTTTTTACAATTATTATAATACATATATGTACGTACATGTATAATTGTGTTTTCACAGTGCATAGACTTGTGTTTTCATAGTACATAGACTTGGTCTATTTGATTTTATACTATTATACTATTTTGCTCATAGGTGAAAGTCCTTGAATTGGAGAACATGTTGCAGAATGAAAGGATGCGCCTTGGAGACCTTAGAAAGCAGCATTATTCTCTGGCAGGAGGGTACGAGGAAGCTAATGAAACAGAAAAACCATTGTCAGCCCAGAAACCTGGAATTTTGAAGAAGCCAAAGCTGGCACAGAAACCCAACATTCCACCCAAGGCAGACTGTAAGGTAATGTATGACTGCACTCCGAGCACTGTAGCTCGCATTCACTCAAGCCATGTAGGAATTATCTGACCACTGAACCCCTAGATTAACATTCATATCTCAACCATGAAGCAAATGATTATATGGTTTAGTACTAGCATTCCAGTACAGTATGTACTCCCTCTGTCATTAAATGCTGCAACTCTAGCCACGTCTGTAAGACTGTGTCATAATGTGACCTGTAAAGGGAAAATCAGGCACTTGATCTGCATTCCTAAATTGGTGGCAAACTTGTCAGACACATTAAGCCTCCCGCTTAACATAAGTGCTGCATGGGAAGAAAACACCATGATGGACATATGTAGTGATGTAGAAGATCATCTGCTATTATTTGATGCATGTTGTACATCACCATCATTCACAGCCTTTCATCTATACTAATCTGATATGCAAAGTGATCTTGCTTCTGTACATGAATGTTAGATTTGTTTGTAAGTTATCCCTAAAGAAGGTATAGCAAGTATTCCTGACAGCCAAAGGAATGTGATTTTGTTGTCAGCACATTCAACTATGTAAAGAACAAAGTATTTAATAAGAATATTTCATTCATTCAGATCTAGGATGTGTTATTTTAGTGTTCCCTTTATTTTTTTGAGCAGTGTAGTATATAGTCTTCGGTCTCTTAACACGTGTAATGTTTTAAAGCCTGTGTTCTTTATAATAATATGCTCTTTTTGTTTCAGATTGATCAAGATGATGGTGTGTATCAAGCTCATTTGATAAACTACTAGCCAGTGACTCTGCGCCCTGTGAGACAGACTGGCCGCGTTCTGTCCCCATACACCGCTACATGTTCCAGGGTGTGCAGGACAACTGGGATTCTGGCGCTGTCGGCAGTTACTGTACGTCTGTGTTCTATACAGACAGTCGCTCTGCTGATACCTTTTAGGTAGTGGGTTTTACCTTCCTCCACTCAGCTGCTTATTTATACGTATACATTTTATTTAGATTTATTTTATTGTGATTTTCTATTTCTTTATAAACGAGGCTGGAGCATACTTCCTTTATGTCCATGTACATGATTCAATTTAAAGTCCATGATGGTTTATGTGTAATGCACCACTGAGGACCTCTCCTTGTACAGAACTCTTATCTGGGCCATATGATGACCATAGGATCCTCCAGCACATTACAGGACCAGGTAACTCTGTCCCAGGTCACTGTAGTGATTGGAGTGTCTAACATATACTGTACTGAAGCTCCTCCAACCATTAAATCAGTGCAGACATTTGTCCCAAAATGACACTAATACCAGCGTTAATATCCCAGAACAGTAGAACTGCTAACAGTAATCTATGATGCCCATCCAGCCATTCTCAATGGCAGAGCTTGCATTGCTGTCAGGACAAATCATTACTGTAAATCATTTTTCCCAACAACAGTCAAGCCCATTAGCTCTACGTAAAAGGTTTTTCTATAAGAAACCATCTTCAAGAAACTAGTTTTTAATTATTTTTTTTAATTTGAGGTGCATTATAGCAGCAGAAGACATATTTTATTTATATATATTATAATATATAATTATAGTATATTTTATTTTGCACATTTGCAGAGGGTGAGATAAAACTAATGATACCAGTAGGGAATGGGAATTACAGGAACTGTAGCATTGCTTTTTCAATGCCTTGTCTTCCACTGCTAATTAATTACATTGCAGTCACTTCTGATGTTTGTAATTGTAGGCAAGGAATATTCAGCTATAGATACAGTACAAACGATATTTGTTGGTCGATGTTCTCTCACACTCTGTCCTGTCTGTGCATTCAGGTAGTTTTATAATCCATTCGGCAGCTTGTGAAAATGAGATGGGGAATGGAATCCTCTAATTCTGTGGACTAACTGTCTTTTATACCGTTGATGTTGAGTACCGGATTATAAAATCACACAAGGGCACTTTTGTCTGCAGGCGGTCTTAACACATGCACCTTCGCTTTTATTTATACTAAACCAAATTGCAGACCGTTCATTTCACACACTGGCTGGAGCATTGTCCCGTTATAGATGTCTGCCTTTTTATATGTCCTTTGGGATACAGGGTTATCAACCTTAACTGTCTTTTCATACCTATGTTCTACTTTTAGGCTGAATGTGTTTTCGGTTTTGTATCTTTGTAAATGTTAAACAAGCAATAAAATGTGAACAGATGAGATTGGTCTGTATTTCATCTTTCTTCGTGCGCTTATTCTTGGCTTTAATGAAAAAATCTATTACTATGGCTTGATTAAGAGTGTAATGTAAAAATGTGAAATTTTAAGATATGTACAACTTAAATTTCAGTGTGTGATTGTGTGTGTATGTGATTGGACATTTGCTGGAAGACATTTCTTGTAGAATCGCTGTACCCTTCTCTCTCTATCAGAAAAGTATCTCTCCGATCAAAGCCAATGAGTTCTAGAACAGTTTGGACTTCCGTAATTAAGGGAGCCGTTTTCGTGATCCACTTTCTGAGAATAACTTTCTTAGCTACTGTAACAATGAGTGGGAATAGGATAAGTAATAATAGCATTTGCCTTCAGTAGCTAGAATGTGCAAATAATAATAATAAACTTAAATAAATATAAATAAATAAAAAAAATAAAAAAAAATAAGTGGTGTAGGATGGAAGGGTAAGTGGAGGTGGAACAATTGGCTAATGAAGGTCACGCAGAGCCATCTGATGCTGCATCTTCAGACACCGAAGCAAGTCACAGGAGGGGGCTATTTACACAGACTCCTGCAGCATTTGCATGTTTTAGTACACCATCTCTGAATCATGCCCACTGTCCATTTACAACTAACACTTGTTGGAAGAGACCTTGTTTGATTTAATAAGATATGCCACATGAAGTGTAGAACTAGTCCAGGCAATCGTGAAACCCCATCCCTTTGGTAACCTGCTTACTTATTCACTGGTTTGAGATACGGCACAAAGCAGATTCTTTGTCCACCAGGTTCCTAGTGTCTCCAGAATTCAAAACAAACACGTTTTCTCTACAGCAACAAAGAAGTGACCCTGAGCCACAATGTGGACAACATAATGGGACAAAGTTAAAAGCCAGCAGGGCAAACACCGATTCTTGAGCTATAAGCAAATTCATTCAGGACATGTTAGGACCAGCAGATGCAGTAGTTTCCTATTTTGGCTAGGCTGTATATGACGGTTCTCTAAGGCTACAGTATCTGCAGCTGTTGAGATATGAATTGACTATGTAGAGATGAGAGGGGTGGGGTGTAGTCTGTGCTGCATCTACGCTGCCAGTAATTTGCACTGCTGCGTTTTACCTTTGTCCCACCACTAGTGTCCACATTGTAGCTCAAGGTCACTCCTTTGTTGTGATAAAGAAATCAGCCAGATATATTAAAATAATTCACCGCATGCGCACAATGATGGATCATATCCTCTTCAACCCATGTAAAAGTCCACTGGTCTTCAGAAAAAGAAAAAATGGCCGTTACTGTACACTCTGTAGAAGGTCATTCCTGGTCACTAATAAGAATGAATGGTGGAAGCAATGATTGGCTGAGAACTCTAGTTCCCACACTCTGTCAATCAGCGCTTCCTGTTTACAGGCGCATTACAGTTGCCAGCAGGCCTCTAATGCCCAGGAATGCTAGCACTAATTGTTCCATAAGTGCCGGCATGCTGGGACCTATATAGATTCACTATAAACATCATTTTCAATTTTTTTACACCAATAACCCTGCACCCACCACCACCAGGGGTACAGAGACTAGCCCCTTGTTCTCAGCCCAGGCCTGGGGGTTCCTTGGTAGGTGGGACCACTTTATTTGCAGTGGGGGAGGATTTCTGAGGAATTCTAGGCTTGGGCTGACCAGTTTGGGCTGGTTTACAGTTTTGCAGGGCACCCTGGCTGGTTCAGTCTGGTGCTGGTTATTGGAAAACCTGGGGTATTCCTTGCCAGTTTTTCCCCATGATTTTCCAGTACTAGACCAGACTGAGAGGTCCGGGGCTGGTTATGGGTTTGGTGGGGGGGAAGACTTTTTTTTCTTTTTGTACTACACAATTGTGTCGTGTCAACAGTAAAGAAGTTACTACTGCTAAAAGCAGCCACATTGCTCCCCTACTGTCATCCACTTCTCTCTTTATTGTAATCCTAATAAAATGTATAATAAACTATAACTAACTACTTTCAATACACTCCCCAGATTCGTCAATTTCTCTGTAAAGGATGAACCTGATATGTGTTTTGCACAGAAGTGAGGCCACTTACTGTGACTTGTGGATCTGTCATTCTCCATAAAGCCATGCCCTCTAATGATGAGACCGTGCCCCCTAATTTCAGGCACGCGGCTGCGTCATGCGCATTGGTACCTCTTCCTGAGGTAAAGAAGTTGTGAGTTACGCTAAGACATATTATGTCTGATCCCTAAAAATAAACAAATTACACCTGCATGGTCATGAGGTGCTCATAGTGATATCAGATACGTGCCCAATGCTTTTTTGAAAACATTCGGCAAAACATTCACAGTAGAAGAATTCCGATGTTCACCTTGTAATGTGATACTGTGAACACTTGTAAAGACGTGTAATGTGTTCTCGTAAATGGCTCCCAGGAAGGAGTTGGCAATCAAAAAGTGATCTACTATAGTCACTTTGATAAACGTGGGGCATAGTTTGTGTGTAATTGCTTAACATGAAGGTTGTTTCTGTTGGTGGTGAGCATTGTACAAGGGGACTGCAGTAACTTTCTGGATGTGCAGTGCATAGGTAGAGTAGACACAATCTGACTAGTCAGAAATTACAGTTCACAACCAAAGCACTTTTGAAATATCAAGACATGTTATTTCCTTCACAAACTCATTATGCAGCTCAACAGAAGCCACTGGAGAGCCATGATCTTCGACGTCTACAAGTGTTATCTGCGACAGCAGGAAACTTTTTACTGACTGTGAGCTCATTTTGGGGAAGAAACACTGTCCCAAATCACTGTGTTTTAAGTGGTTTGCACAATTTTGGGAGACTGTCCCTATAAGATGAAAAGCGCTGCAACCGACCTATTTCGACCATCACAGAGGACAATGTTACTGCAATGCGGTCTATAATTGACATGGACACCAGCGTGACCATGGCCCAGTTACAGAAGGACATAGGCATTTCATCGGGATCCAGCCACTTGCTACGCCACGAAAAGCTTGGCCTGAGCAAGGTTTCTGCAAGCTAGGTACCTCATCAGCTGACTCAAGAGCAGAAGGCGGCTCTGGTGACTTGGTGCTGCAACATGCTAGCTAAGTTTAATGGCAGTCGCTCAAACTCTGGGAGCTCATCCATGGCGATGAATCCTGGATCTACAGTCTCGCCCGAGACCAGTCAGTCCAGTGGAGCCCAGTTGGAGGTGCGCCGCCACAGAAGTTCCAACGTGAGTGCAGCGTGGCCAAGACTGCTCATGTAGCTACCATACAACAGCACACCATTATTGGGGACTAGTACACCAACCAATGCCTGCTGGAAGCTATTTGCAGGTACCGTCCAAGAACTCACGCTCAGGGTGCCCTTCTCTATCACGACAATGTACCTGCCCACAAGTGGTGGATTTTCTGGCCCATAAATGCACCCAGGAGCTTGGTCATCTGCCATACAGTCCAGACATAGCCCCCTGCGACTTCGTTTTCACAAATGAACATGTGGCATGTAGAAAATATACAGTGCATATGGAAAGTATTGACAGTGCTTCACATTTTCCTCATTTTATGTTACAGCCTTATTCCACGCTGGAATAATTAAATTTTTCCCCTCAAAATTCTACACACAATACCCGATAATGACAACGTGTGAAAAATTGAGATTTTTGCAAATTAAATAAAAAAAAAAAAATAAGAAATCACATGTACATAAGTATTCTCAGCCTTTGCTCAATACTTTGTTGATGCACCTTTGGCAGCCATTACAGCCCCAAGTCATTTTGAATATAATGCCGCAAGCTTGGCACACCTATCTTTGGGCAGTTTCGCCCATTCCTCTTTGCAGCACCTCTCAAGCTCCATCAGGTTGGATGGGAAGCGTTGGTGCACAGCCATTTTCAGATCTCTCCAGAGATGTTCAATCAGATTCAAGTCTGGGTTCTGGCTGGGCTGCTCAAGGACATTCACAGAGTTGTCCTGAAGTTACTACTTTGATATTTTGGCTGTGTGCTTAGGGTTGTTGTCCTACTGAAAGATGAACAGTCACCCCAGTCTGAGGAGGTTATCGTCCAGGATGTGTCTGTACATTTCTGCATTCATCTTTCTTCTATCCTGACTAGTCTCCCAATTCCTGCCGCTGAAAACATCCCCACAGCATGATGCTGCCACCACCGTGCTTCACTGTAGGGATAGTACTGGCCTGGTGATGAGCGGTGCCTGGTTTCCCCCAAACATGAAGCCTAGCATTCACACCAAAGAGTTCTATCTTCGTCTCATCGGACCAGAGAGTTTTGTTTCTCATGGTCTGAGAGTACTTCAGGTGCATTTTGGCAAACTCCAGGCAGGCTGCCATGTGATTTTTACTAAGGAGTTGCTTCCGTCTGACTACTCGACCATACAGGCCTGATTGGTGGATTGCTGCAGAGATGGTTGGCCTTCTCTCTCCAGAGGATTGGTGTAGCTCTGACAGAGTGACCATCGGGTCCTTGGTCACCCCCTTGACTAGGGCCCTTCTCCCCTGATCGCTCAGTTTAGACGGCTGGTCAGCTCTAGGTGGTTCCGAACTTCTTCTGCTTACAGATGATGGAGGCCACTGTGCTCATTGAGAACTTCAAAGCAGCAGATATTTTTCTGTACCCTTCCCCAGATTTGTGCCTCAAGACAATCCTGTCTTAGTGGTCTACAGACAATTCCTTTGACTTCATGCTTGGTTTGTACTGAGACATGCACTGTCAAGTGTGGGAATTTATATGGACAGGTTTGTGCCTTTCCAAATCATGTCCAATCAACTGAATTTACCGCTGGCGGACTCAATTAAGCTGTAGGAACATCTCAAGGATGATCAGTGGAAACAGGATGCATCTGAGCTCAATTTTGAGCTTCATGGCAAAGGCTGTGAATACTTATGTACATGTGATTTTAGTTTGAATAAATTTGCAAATATCTCAAACTCATTCTCATTATGGGTTATTGTGTGTAGAATAGAATTTGGAGGGGAAAAAATAATTCATTCCATTTTGGAATAAGGCTGTAACACAACAAAATGTGGAAAGAAGGATTTTGGTACTTACTGATAAATCCCTTTTTTGGAAACCATAGGGGACACTGGCACAACTGCCAGACCATGGGGGTGATGGTGACTTACAGGGAGCTGGCACTTTAAATAATCTAAGAAGTGAAACAGGCTCCTCCCCCTCTATCCCCCATAATCCCTCAGTTATGAACTAGCCGAGAGGAGACTGGAACAAGATAACAGAACTATGAGGGAAGAGGGCACATAATCAAACAGAACAGCGGCAGGCATCTGAAACCGCTTGTCCGGGTGCTTCCAAGTCTTCATCAGCTGAAGTTTCTTGGAAAAAGGATAAGTGACCGATAAACGCTGCTTTCTACCAAATAAAGCAGTATATGGTGAATCCGGTTTCAAAACTTATCTTATAGCTAAAATAAGAGGTTCAACCTGAAGGTTCTTGTGGAACTTCTTCGTCTGGGTCAATAATTTCGTCCAACTCACGATCGGCCTCTTCAACTTCGTCCTGAGAGAGACCTGCCACCCTGGGGGGTGGTTCTGTAGCAATAGAAAGTACATCATTTTGAGGAATCTCCTTAACCGTCTTTCGTAAAGCAGACACCTCATTATGTAATTGTGAGATGGTTTCTTTGAGTGCTACCGCCCAGGGGGGGAAGATTAGCGTCTTGGGACAGATTAACTAACATAACCTCTAAAGCACATGCTTCACACAGGAAGGCATCGTCTGTGTGAGGGTTTGGTTTTTTTTACACTTACCACAGATAATTCGTTTTTGTGATGCCTTATTAGCTGGGCCCTGTCTGCCATTGTGACATCACATACAATTCAGAGAGAGGAATATCAGAAGGATAGAGGGAGGTATAATATTTGTACTACTCCCCTATTCTAACTCCCTCTGCCACCACCCTGTATTTTATGTGCAGGCTTTCAGGCTGGTAATCTGAAGGAATGTGCACCTGTCTCTGCTAACAGTGCTGATTCCTGAGGAGATAAGAAACGTTGTTATTCATGAGCTGCCTAGCTGAGGAAGGTGCCTTTTGCTGTGATTGGCAGTTTGAAAACCTGCCAACTCCGTCCCTTATGCACAGGCATCCATCTCAACCAGGTCCCTAAGCGCCCTTTTGAGTGGGTACCTTACACAATTAAAATCAGCCTTCTGCTGCACCCAACTCGCAAGGTGCTCCAGATGCTATCTGCCTTCTAGTTAAATGCCCTGCACCTTAGCCCCCAGATCCATTGCTTACCGCGGATCCGCTCCACTAACCTCCGCTGTAAACTCCCTCTGTCCTGCACTGAGTGAGCTATGCTGTCTCGCTGTGTACTGTCAGCACGGCAGTGCAGTGGAGAGTACGCCACAACCACTCGCGCACAATGCCCCCACAAGGAGGCTCAGTCACCCACACTGCCGCGCTGTGTACTGTCAGCACGGCAGTGTAGTGGAGACTGCGCCGCTACCGCGGCCAGTCATAGCCAGCGGGGAGGGAATGTGGGGGATGCCGCTGCGCTGGACGAGGTCCCACACAGTACCTCACATAAGGAGGCTCACTCACCCAACCGGAGCCTCAGGATGCGGCTGTCTTGGGGGAACAGTGCTTCTCAGGTTAAACGCTGTTCTCCTTGCTCTCTCGGGAGGAACAGTGCCTCTCAGGTTAAGCGCTGTTCTCCTTGTGCAGCTTGACACTGCTAGTGTGTAACCAGGACCCCACTTCTCTCATATAAGTGGCAAAGGGTTCCTGAGGTTGAAGGAACTAAGTCCCATGAAAAAAAAAAGCTAAATAAATTAAATAAATGAAAGTAAATATAGACTGAGGTGGAACTCAGCAGTGACCGCCTCCCTCGGCACAAATTTAAAACTGAGGGATGATGGGAGATTAGGAGCCTGTTTCACTTCTTAGATTATTTAAAGTGCCAGCTCACTGTAAACCACCATCATCACCCCCACGGGTCTGGAAGTTGTGCCAGTGTCCCCTAGTGGCTGACAGAAAAAAAAAAAAGTGAAGCACTGTGAATAGTTTGTGGATGCACTGTACCTGCTCAGACTTGTCCAGCGGCTTCACCAAGAGGTTTGAGCGCATGCAACTTTGCATAGACTCCTCTGGCAAATACTTTGGGAAGGGAAAAAAATAAAATAAAAATGTAATGTTCACTTTTTTTGTAAATATACTTTATGTGCATCCAGAAACTTATTGCACCTGGACAATCTCAAGTGACCACAAAACAGAAGTATAAATTTATCAGAGTATGTTCCAAATGGGACAGATTACAAACAGCTTGTCAGATCCATTCTGCTCTGATGGAAACAAGGAAAAAAAGAGGGTCAGTCTCAACTGTCAAATGCCGCCTTGTAGTCTGTAGCTTGAAGGGATACGCTGCAGTCTGAAAACCACTGCTTAGGCCTATAAATAAAAAGATATTATTGTGGGCTAAGAAGCACAGGAGGTGGACCACTAGTCAGTAGAAGAAGGTTCTTTTCACAGACTAAACGAAGTTTGGGTTCAAGAGGTGCAAGTTCATGTGACAGGAGAGCGCATGCTCCCTGTTTGCATTCAGGCCATAGTCAAGAATGGAGGAGATTCCATTATGGTCTGAGGGTATTTGAGAGATGGGACAGTTGGTGATTTTGTAAAAATTGAAGCAATCATGGAAATCCAAATGCTACCACATCATGCTACCAGGCCATCCCTTCCAGTACCCACCTTATTGGTGTGGTTTCACACTACAGCAAGATAATAACCCAAAACATACCTCATGCCTTTGCAAAAGGTATGTTCAGTGAAAACAACAACAGGTGCTGAAGAACATGGTTTGGCCACCCCAGAGTCCAGATTGCAGGCCAATTGGACTCCTTTTGTATCCTCTAAACAAGTGTGTTCAAGCTGTGCAAGGGAATACATACAATATAGTGGCTATCGCGATGCCGGCATACCGGTATCAAGGGCCCGGTGGCAATTTAATCGCCACAGGTTATATTCCCACTGCGGTGGTAGCGTGGACCCACCACCCGAGTGGGAAAACGTGGCTGCAGACGGGATTCCGGCATCGTATAGTAACCACATACCTGTGCAACTAACAAGCCAAAATCACCTTTGGGAGTTGATGCAAGACCAGGGAGCTGTACTCAGAGCAGACAGTTTAAACAAGTTTGAACAGAAAAAAATAAGATTTTACACTTACCGGTAAATCTATTTCTCGTAGTCCGTAGAGGATGCTGGGACTCCGTAAGGACCATGGGGAATAGACTGGCTCCGCAGGAGACATGGGCACTTTAAGAAAGACTTTAGACTCTGGGTGTGCACTGGCTCCTCCCTCTATGCCCCTCCTCCAGACCTCAGTTAGAGAAACTGTGCCCAGAGGAGATGGACAGTACGAGGAAAGGATTTTTGTTAATCCAAGGGCAAGATTCATACCAGCCACACCAATCACACCGTATAACTTGTGATAAACTACCCAGTTAACAGTATGAACAAACAACATAGTCTCGGTCCAAACCGATGAACTATAATATAACCCTTATGTAAGCAATAACTATATACAAGTCTTGCAGAAGAAGTCCGCACTTGGGACGGGCGCCTAGCATCCTCTACGGACTACGAGAAATAGATTTACCGGTAAGTGTAAAATCTTATTTTCTCTAACGTCCTAGAGGATGCTGGGACTCCGTAAGGACCATGGGGATTATACCAAAGCTCCCAAACGGGCGGGAGAGTGCAGATGACTCTGCAGCACCGATTGAGCAAACAGGAGGTCCTCCTCAGCCAGGGTATCAAACTTATAGAATTTTGCAAAGGTGTTTGAACCCGACCAAGTAGCAGCTTGGCACAGCTGTAGTGCCGAGACCCCTCGGGCAGCCACCCAAGACGAGCCCACCTTCCTAGTGGTAGGGTCCTTAACCGATTTTGTAACTGCAATCCTGCCGTAGAATGCGCCTGCTGCATTGTGTTACAGATCCAGCGAGCAATAGTCTGCTTTGAAGCAGGGCCGCCAACTTTGTTGGCTGCATACAGGACGACCAGTGCTTTTTTTTACTGATCCTAGCCGTTCGGGCCACGTAAATTTTCAAAGCCCTGACCACATCAAGGGACTCGGAATCCTCCAAGTCACGTGTAGCCACCAGCACGACAATAGGTTGGTTCATATGAAAGGATGAGACCACCTTAGGCAGGAACTGAGGACGGGTCCGCAATTCCGCTCTATCCATATGGAAAACCAGATAAGGGCTTTTATGTGATAAAGCCGCCAATTCCGAAACTCGCCTAGCCGAAGCCAAGGCTAACAACATGACCACCTTCCAGGTGAGATATTTCAACTCCACTGTCTTAAGTGGTTCAAACCAATGTGACTTAAGGAAACTTAACACCACGTTAAGGTCCCAAGGCGCCACCAGAGGTACAAAAGGAGGCTGAATATGCAGTACTCCCTTTACCTGAAGTACAGACTTTTGTGATGAGGCCAATTCCTTTTGAAAGAAAATGGATAAGGCCGAAATCTGAACTTTTAATGGAGCCTAATTTTAGGTCCAAATTCACTCCAGTTTGTAGGAAGTGAAGAAAACGGCCCAGGTGGAATTCTGCCGTAGGAGCATTCCTGGCCTCACACCAAGAAACATATTTTCTCCATATTCGGTGATAATGTTTTGATGTCACGTCCTTCCTAGCCTTTATTAGCGTAGGAATGACCTCATCCGGAATACCTTTTTCCGCTAGGATCCGGCGTTCAACCGTCATGCCGTCAAACGCAGCCACGGTAAGTCTTGGAACAGACAGGGACCTTGTTGTAACAAGTCCTGCCTTAGAGGAAGAGGCCACGGATCTTCTGTGAGCATTTCTTGCAGATCTGGATACCACGTCCTTCATGGCCAATCTGGAACAATGAGAATTGTTCTCACTCCTCTTTTTCTTATTATCCTCAACACCTTGGGTATGAGAGGAAGAGGAGGAAACACATATACCGACTGGAACACCCACGGTGTCACTAGGGCGTCCACCGCTACCGCCTGAGGGTCTCTTGACCTGGCGCAATACCTTTTGTAGCTTTTTGTTGAGACGGGATGCCATCATGTCTATTTGGGGTAGTCCCCACCAACTTGCAAACTGCGCGAAGATTTCCTGATGAAGTCCCCACTCTCCCGAATGCAGAGCGAAGTAAGATCTCCGCTTGACGTAGGGCGTTGTATATGGCCCTTAGTTCCAGGATGTTGATGTGAAGACAAGTCTCTTGACTTGACCAAAGTCCTTGGAAATTTCTTCCCCGTGCGACCGCTCCCCAACCTCGGAGGCTCACGTCCGTGGTCACCAGGATCCAGTCCTGAATGCCCATCCTGCGGCCCTCTAGAAGGTGAGCACTGTTTAGCCACCCCAGGAGAGATACTCTGGCCCTGGGGAACAGGGTGATCCGCTGACGCAATTGCAGATACGACCCGGACCATTTGTCCAATAGGTCCTTGCCGTATGGAATGGCTTCTTATGTTGCCAGCATCTTTCCCAGAACTTGAGTGCAATGATGTACTGACACTTGTTTTGGTTTCAACAAGTTCATGACTAGAGTCATGAGTTCCTGCGCTTTTCCCTTCGGAAGAAAAACCCTTTTCTGGTCTGTGTCCAGAATCATGCCCAAGAAGGGCAGACGAGTTGTAGGATTCAGCTGCGACTTTGGAATATTGAGAATCCAGCTGTGTTTCGCTGTAACACATTCAGTGAAAGCGATACGCTGCTCAGCAATTCTCCCGTGATCTCGCTTTTATGAGGAGATCGTCCAAGTACTGGATAATTGTGACACCCTGCTTGCGCAGGAGCACCATCATTTCCGCCATTACCTTAGTGAAAATTCTTGGGGCCGTGGAAAGCCCAAACGGCAACGTCTGAAATTGGTAATGATAATCCTGTACTGCAAATCTCAGGTACGCCTGATGAGGAGGATATATGGGGACATGCAGGTATGCATCCTTTATGTCCAGAGATACCCCAATAATCTCCCCCTTCTAGGCTGGCGATGACCGCACTGAGTGATTCCATCTTGAACTTGAACCGTTTTAAGTAAAGGTTCAGGGGTTTTAAATTTAAAATGGTCTGAGTAGTACCCCTGCCCTCTTTGAAGCAGGGGAACCCCTACCACCACTTGTTGCAGATACAATTTTTGAATCGCATGTAACACTATCTCCCTTTCCAGGGGTTGTTTCGGTAGGGCCGATTTGAAAAACCGGCGAGGAGGCACTTCTTCGAATTCCAGCTTGTAACCCTGGGAAACAATTTCTATTGCCCATGGATCCACCTGTGAGTGGACCCAGACGTGGCTGAACAGTCGAAGACGTGCCCACACAGGAGCTGACTCCCTCATGGGAGCCCCAATGTCATGCGGTGGATTTAGCAGAGGCCGGGGAGGACTCCTGTTCCTGGGAACTAGCTGTGTTGTGCAGCTTTTTCCCTCTGCCCTTACCTCTGGCAAGAAAGGACGAACCACGTGCTCTCTTGTTTTTATTGGAACGAAAGGACTGCATTTGATAATGAGGCGCTTTCTTAGATTGTGAGGGAATATATGGCAAAAAATTTGATTTACCTGCCGTAGCCGTGGAGACGAGATCCGAGAGGCCCTCTCCGAACAATTCCTCACCCTTGTAAGGCAACAACTCCCTATGCCTCCTTTAGTCGGCATCACCTGTCCATTGCATGTGCCACAGGACACGTCCAGCAGAAATCGACATAGCGTTGACTCTAGAACCCAGTAGACTAACGTCTCTTTGGGCATGTCTTGTCTATATATATATATATATATATATATATATACACACACACACACACTACGGACAATAACCTGGTATCCTTATCTAGGGTTTCAATCTCTGCTGATAAGATATCTGTCTACGCTGTTACAGCGCTATAAACCCATGCCGACACAATCGCCGGTCTGTACCAGAATGTGTGTAAATGGACTTCAAAGTACTTTTACTGCATGCTATCTGCAGGATCCCCGAGGATAGCTGTAAAGTCAGCGCTACCTTTTTGGGTAAACGTGTCAATGCCTTGTACACCCTAGGGGAAGATTCCCATCGTATCCTGGCCCCATTAGGGAAAGGATACTCCCTGAGAATTCTTTTTGGGAAGCTGCTGCTTCTTGTCTGGAGATTCCCACTCTTTTTCTTCATGAGAGGAGGGAAATTTACCTCAGCTTTCTTCCCCTTAAACATGTGTACCCTCGTGTCAGAGACAGATGAGTCATCAGTGATAAGTAAAACATCTTTTATTACAATAACCATATATTGAATACTTTTCTGCCAGTTTGGCTGTACTTTGCATTATCGTAGTCGACACAGGAGTCAGACTCTATGTTGATATCAGTGTCTATGATTTTGGACAGTGAGCGTTGTGAGACTCTGAAAATCTCTGTGACATAGGGACAGACATGGGTAGATTCCCTATCTGTTCTCTAATCTTTTGTGTAATAATTCATCTTAGCCCTTAATTTCACATATCCAATCCGACGGCGACACCACACACACACACACACATTTGTTCCATCTCCTCCATAGGAGAGCCTTTTACCTCAGACATGTCGACACACACGTACAGACACACCACACACTCAGGGAATGCTCTTATGAAGACAGTTCCCCCACAAGGCCCTTTGGAGAGACAGAGAGAGAGTATGCCAGCACACACCCCAGCGCAATATGACCCAGGAAAAACACAGCAATTTAAGGTTTACCCCGTAGCGCTGTTATTATTACCTGCGCCGAATTATGTGCCCCCCCTCTTCTTTAAAACCCTCTCTTCTACCGTGGTATAAGCAAGGGAGAGTCCGGGGAGCTTCCTCTCAGCGGTGCTGTGGAGAAAAACATGGCGCTGGTGAGTGCTGAGGGAGAAACCCCACCCCCTCGGCGGCAGGCTTCAGTCCCGCTAAAAGTGTAAAATTGGCGGGGGCTCATGCATATATACAGTGTCCAGCTGTATGTATGCTCTCTTTTGCCAAATAAGAGGTTTATATTGCTGCCCAGGGCGCCCACCCTGCACCCTTACAGTGACCGGTGTATGTGAGGTGTATGGGAGCAATGGCGCACAGCTGCCGTGCTGTGCGTTACCTCAGTGAAGCTCACAAAGTTTTCTGCCGCCTTTTGAAGTCTTCTTTCTTCTCATACTCGCCCGGCTTCTTTCTTCTGGCTCTGTGAGGAGGACGGCGGCGCGGCTCTGGGACGAACATCCAGGGCGAACCTGTGTTCCGACTCCCTCTGGAGCTAATGGTGTCCAGTAGCCTAAGAAGCAGAGCCTATCATTTAAGTAGGTCTGCTTCTCTCCCCTCAGTCCCTCAATGCAGGGAGTCTGTTGCCAGCAGTGCTCCCTGAAAATAAAAAACCTAACAAATATACTTTCTTAGCAGGAAACTCAGGAGAGCTCCCTGCAGTGCACCCATCTGCCTCTGGGCACAGTCTCAAACTGAGGTCTGGAGGAGGGGCATAGAGGGAGGAGCTAGTGCACACCGAGTCTAAAGTCTTTCTTAAAGTGCCCATGTCTCCTGCGGAGCCCGTCTATTCCCCATGGTCCTTACGGAGTCCCAGCATCCTCTAGGACGTTAGAGAAAGGAAGATGTGAAGCTCCACTGCGCCCTAAGCAGCTGCAAAAGTAAAATTCAAAATAAAGGGTCACTCTACCCCTATGAAATAGATACAACCCTAAATAAAAGGAAATCACTTCTGCGCATACTTATATACCCATGAACTTACGTAGTGATTGTTCCAACCAAACCGTTCTATTGTAAGAAGGTCTTTTCGAAGTGGTTCAATAATGCGGAGTGTTCCTCAACGACGATTCAAGACTCAGTATCTGATCCAACGTCCCTCAAAAAGAACAATAAGAAAAAACGATTGTGTGGTTCATCTTGTCTTTTGTTCATAAGGACAAGTTTCTTACGATTTGCCACAAAATGGTAGCTGTCGTACCGTACTCGCATAAAAACGTGTGTATGCCTTCCCATAAAGGTATCTTTTATTCCACCGTCATTATCTAGGTTCCAAGAGTGTAGACCTAGGTCCGTCAAGTCCTCCGAAAACGACAGAATTGGGGGGGAAACAAGGGTACCACCAATCGTCTAGTGTGTTTTGAACAAGGCACAGATCCCCTTATTCCATAGACTCTCCCCCACTATGCATATGATACTTCAATGCATATCAAGGTTTCTTTTACTTCCGTGTTCTAATTTCCCACCGCCTTCCAAATCCTCAATATTCACCCAAAGAAAACGGAGGTGGTGTGTACCCAACTTACAGTATGATGCATGAGGATGTATCCATAATGGTTTCTTTAATCTTCTCATTGATACGCTCTTCAAAGCGTCCTCTCAGAACTCATACGGGGTGGGTGATATATATATATATATATATATATATTATAATAAAATCTCGTCAGCCTGTTGCTGACATTGTTCATGTCGTTGACTTGAGTTCTGTTTAATGCCACGTTGTACGGCATGTTTGAGGTGTGAGCTGGTATGTATTTCACCTTAGTTTAACAATAAATCTTTTCCTCAAAATGTCTGTCTCCCTGGGCACAGTTCCTATAACTGGAGTCTGGAGGAGGGGCATAGAGGGAGGAGCCAGTTCACACCCTTTCAAAGTCTTAAAGTGCCCATGTCTCCTGCAGATCCCGTCTATACCCCATGGTTCTAATGGTGTCCCCAGCATCCTGTACGGACTAAGAGAATACTGGGGTCCATTTAGTACCATGGGGTATAGACAGGTTCACTAGGAGCCATGGGCACTTTAAGAATTTGATAGTGTGGGCTGGCTCCTTCCTCTATGCCCCTCCTATCAGACTCAGTCTAGGAAACTGCCCAAGGAGACGGACATACTTTGAGAGAAGGATATAAAGGATAGTGGTGAGATTCCAAATCATCACACACAACAAGAGGAAAGCCAAGCTAGCCAAACTTGGAACAGCAACAGCTGAACCAACATTACTGAACCAATTAACTGTGCAGGAAGAACGAAGCACTGGGCGGGCACCTAGTATCCTCTCAAGGACTGCGAGAAAAGGATTTACCGGTAGGTAATTAAAAGGAGATTTATGGTAAGAACTTACCTTTGTTAAATCTCTGAGGTACACTGGATTCCACAGGGAATAACATCTGGGTATAGAGTTGGATCTTGATCCGAGGCACCAACAGGCTAAAGCAAAACTGTTCCCAGGATGCACTGCACCGCCTCTTCTATATCCTCGTCTCCAGTCACTGGAGCTCAGTTCTGTTAACCAGTCCAATGCAGTAGCCGGTAAAAGAGATGATAATAGTTAGCCACATAGAACCACATTCTCACGACACGAGAAGGTACCGGCGGCTAATGCCATACAAACCCAAAGAAGCTAAGTGCGTCAGGGTGGGCGCCCTGTTGAATCAAGTGTACCTCACAGAAAGAGATTTATCAAAAGGTAAGTTATTACCATAAATCTCCTTTTCTGCAGCGGGGTACACTGGTATTCCACAGGTAATAACATCGGGGATGTCCTAAAGCAGTTCCTCATGGGAGGGGACGCACAGTAGCGGGTACAAGAACCCGGCGTCCAAACGAAGCATCCTGGGAGGGGGAAGTATCAAATGCATAGAACCTGATGAACGTGTTCACTGAGGACCACGTTGCACAATTGTTCTAGGGACGCGCCACGGCATGCCACCCAAGTAGGTCCAACAGACCGAGTAGAATGTGTCTTGATAGCAGCAGGAGCTGGAAGTCCAGCCTGCGCATAAGCTTGTGCAATCACCATTCTAATCCAACTGGCCAAAGTTTGCTTATTCGCAGGCCAGCCACGCTTGTGAAAACCAAAAAGTACAGAGAGAATCAGATCTCCTAAGAGAGACGGTTCTCTTCACATAGATACGGAGAACCCGTACCACATCCAAAGACCACTCTTTGGAGGACAACCCAAAAGAGAGAAAGGCCGGAACCACAATCTCCTGTTTAAGGTGGAAAGACAACACCACCTTAAGCAAATAACCAGGGCGAGTTCTAAGAACCGCACGGTCGCGGTGAAAAATCAGAAAGGGTGACGGACAGGATAAGGCACCCAAGTCTGAAACCCATCTAGCAGAGGCAATAGCCAGCAAAAATAAGACCTTAAGCGTAAGCCAGTTAAGGTCCACAGACTCCAGAGGTTCAAATGGAGACTCTTGTAGGGCATTCAGAACAACGGACAAATCCCAAGATGCCACACGAGGGACATAGGGAGGCTGAATCCGTAAAACACCCGAGTGAAAGTATGAACGTCAGGCAGAGACGCAATTTTTCGCTGAAACCACACGGACAAGGCTGAAATATGAACCTTGAGGGAGGCCAGACGAAGGCCTAAGTCCAGGTCCTGTTGCAGAAAAGCCAAAAGTTTGGCAGTACTGAACTTGTATACATCATAATTCTTAGTCGCACACCAGGTGAAGTAAGAATTCCAGAACCTATAATAAATCCGAGCCGAAGCTGGTTTACGGGCTTTTAACATAGTTTGAATGACCGCCTCAGAAAATCGTTTGGCCCCCAGGAGTGAAGCTTCAAGAGCCACGCCGTCAAAGCCAGTCAGGCCAGATCCGGGTAGACACAAGGGCCCTGAACGAGGAGGTCTGGGCATTGCGGGAGTAGAAGAGGACGCTTTATCGAGAGACCCTGTAGGTCTGAGAACCAATGCCGTCTGGGCCACACTGGAGCAATTAGAAGTAGTATTCCTCCTTCTTGCTTGAACTTCCTTATTACCCTGGGCAGGAGTGACCCCGGAGGGAACACATACGGCAGCCAAAAGTTCCACGGAATTGCCAGTGCGTCCACGAACGCTGCTTGAGGATTCCTTGTCCTTGCTCTGAAGACCGAAACCTTGTGATTGTGTCGAGACGCCGTCATGCAGCAGGCTTGTCTGGTTTAGAAGCAGGTTGACGGGCAGCCCAAGAATGTTTAGGTTTGGGCTTAGAGGTTTTGGAAGCGCGAGCCTGTTTCGGGTACGTCTGACCCTTTGCTTCACTTGGAGGTTGAAAAGAACGAAAGGAGGTACTTTTAGCCTTCGGAGCCGAAGGATTAGTACTTGGCAGACTTGCAGTTTTAGCAGATGCTAAGTCAGCAACAATCTTGTTCAAATCTTTCCCAAACAGTGTCTCCCTTAAAAGGGATCACCTCCAAGGTGTTTTTAGAGTCCAGCTCCACCGACCAAAACCGCAACCACAGAATCCGGCGAGCTAGAATGGACGTAGTAGACACTTTAGCCGCCAGAACACCATCAGAGGCCGCCTCCTGAATGTAATGAGAGGCTGTGGTAATATATGAAAGACACTGTCTGGCATTATCAGAAAAATTCAGAGGTAGCTCTGCTTCAACGGCTTGAACCCAGGTTTCAATACCTTTTGCAGCCCAAGCAGCTGCTATAGTGGGTCTATGTACGGCACCTGCAAGAGTGTAAATAGACTTCAAGCATCCCTTCACACGCTTATCCGTCGGTTCCTTCAGAGAGGTGATGGTAGTGACAGGCAGAGTAGAAGACACCACAAGACGAGCTACATGCGAGTCCACCGGTGGTGGTGTTTCCCAATTCTTACTTCACTCTGAAGAGAGGGGATAACGAGCTAGCATCTTTTTAGACAGGCAGAATTTTTTTCCTGGAGACTCCCAGGATTCCTGACGTATGTCAACTAAATGGTCAGAATGTGGCAAAACTAATTTAGTAACCTTCTGACGTTTGAACTTATCAGGTTTCTTAGACTTATCTGGAGGGTCAGTTTCGTCATCAATCTGAAGAATCAGTTTGATAGCCTCCAATAGGTCAGGAACATCAACCTGTGTTGTAGATTCCTCATCAGAAGCATCTGCATCAGTGTCTGATGGATCAGTATATACTCCATCTTCATCGGATGAAGTATCCGAAACATGAGTGGATTGTGACTTTTATGGAGCCCAGACGTAGACCCACATCCACTCCAGCTTATAGAAAAAGCAGGAAACGTACCAGATGGAAGTCCACCGCAGAAAATTTTCTGCTCTCACACCAAGAGACGTATTTCTTCCAAATACGATGGTAATGCTTAGACGTTACCCCTTTTCTGGCTTGGATCATAGTCAGGATAACCTTGTTAGGGATCCCTCTCCTGGCTAGAATCAGCCGTTCAACTTCCATGCTGTCAAACGGAGCCACGGTAAGAACTGATAGACGAACGGGCCCTGTTGCAGAAGATCCTCGCAAAGAGGTAGAGGCCACGGATCTTTGAGGAGCATCTCCAGAAGGTCCACGTACCAGGCCCTTCTTGGCCAGTCCGGAGCAATTAGAATTGCTTGAACCTTTTCGCTTTTTATTCTTTTTAGAATTCTTGGGATCAGAGGAAGTGGAGGAAACATGTACACCATCTGATAGACCCATGGAGTCGTCAGGGCGTCTACTGCCACCGCCTGCGGGTCTCTCGATCTGGAATAATACCGCTTGAGCTTCTTGTTGAGATGAAAGGCCATCATGTCGATCTGTGGATATCCCCATCGACTTGTCAAGTACCTGAACACTTCAGGGTGAAGGCCCCACTCCCCTGGGTGCAGGTCATGTCTGGTGAGAAAGAATGCCAGGTTGGCTTAAGGACATCCCGAACCATCGACTGGATTACTAATGCCTTTTCCAACGGAAGGAACACCCTCTGCGACTCCGTGTCCAATATCATTCCCAGAAATGGAAGCCTCCGTGTTGGCTCTAGGTGAGATTTCAGAAGGTTCAGAATCTACCCACGATCCTGGAGAAGTTTGGTTGAGAGAGCAATGCTGTCCAGCAACCTTTCCCTAGATGGTGCTTTTATCAGGAGATCGTCCAGGTATGTTCACTCCCTGTTTGTGGAGCAGAAACATCATCTCTGCCATCACCTTGGTGAACACTCTTGGTGCAGTGGAGAGACCAAATGGCAGGGCCTGGAACTGGTAATGAGAGCCCTGCAGTGCAAACCGTAGCTAAGCCTGATGAGGTGTCCAGCTCGGAATATGAAGGTACACATCCTTGATATCCAGAGACACTAGGCATTCCCCCTCCTCCAGACCTGAGATCACCGCTCTCAGAGACTCCATCTTGAATTTGAACACTCATAAGTACGGGTTCAAGGACTTGAGGTTCAAAATCGGTCTTACCGAACCGTCCGGTTTCAATAGTTGGTTGGAATAGTGCCCCTTGTTTAACTGATGAAGTGGAACTGGAACAATGACGTGCGTCTGTACCAGTTTTTGGATGGCATGTAATAAAGTTATACTTGTCTCTTGTGAAACTGGCAAGCCAGATTTGAAGAATCTGTGAGGTGGGAGCTCTTGGAACTCCAGTCTGTAGCCCTTGGAAATAAGATTTATGATCCATGGACCCTGGCACGAATTTGACCAGATCTGACTGAAGAATTGTAGGCGTGCTCCCACCTGACAGCCTTCCAGACATTGCGGTCCACCGTCATGCTGAAGTCTTTGAGGAAGCAGAGCCTGAGCTCTGTTCCTGAGCACCTGCTGTTGCTGGTTTGCGTGGTTTACCTCTTGCGCCGCTGGAGGACGTAGAAGCACCTCTGGATTTGTCGTTGAACTTGGCCGTCCGAAAGAACTGTAACTTAGAAGCTGAATAAGTCTTCTTGCTTGGGGGGGCTGCGGAAGGAAGATACGTAGACTTACCCGCAGTAGCTGTGGAGATCCATTTGTCTAATTCATCTCCAAACAAGGCCTCTCCTGTGAATGGTAGGCCTTCCAAGCATTTCCTGGAATCCGCGTCAGCAGTCCACTGGCGTAGCCATAAGCCCCTGCATGTTGATACTGCCATAGCGGTGCTGCGTGCGTTAAGCACTCCTATATCCTTTATGGCTTCCACCATAAAGTTTGCAGGGTCCTGTATATGCTGCAGGAGTAAGAAAACATCCCCCCCTAGATAAGGAATCCAACCCCTCAATTAGGTTACCTGACCATTTAGCAATGGCTTTAGTGATCCACGCACATGCAATAGTGGGACTTTGGGCCACCCCAGCAGCTGTGTACAATGATTTGAGTTTAGTCTCAATTTTACAATCAGCCGTGTCTTTCAGGGAGGCTGCACCAGGAACAGGCAATACAATTTAACTTGACAGCCTAGAGACTGATGCGTCCACTATCGGTGGATTTTCCCATTATTCCTATCCTCCAGAGGAAAAGGGAAAGATGACAGCAACCTTTTAGGGATCTGAAACTTCTTATCAGTATTAACCCATGATTCTTCGAACAGGGTATTCAATTCCTTTGATGCAGGAAAAATGACTGAGGACTTCTTTTTTTACATTAAAATAAGATTCCTCACTCTTCAGACATCTTATCGGGAATATGCAGAACATCTCTGATAAGAGCCTCTATTCCCTGTGACAGGGCTGCATAAGCCCCCCCCCCCCCACACACACTCACTCCCCTCCCCTCTGAGTCCACCTCTCCCTCCTTCATGTCTGATCCGTCAGCGTCAGACTGCAGGATATGGGCCAGAGATCGCTTTTGTGGACAAATGGGAGGTGACTGAGGTGCTGTTTTGGGGACTGAGTCTCTTTTCATAAACTCGTCCACAGTTTAAGTATTGCGTCTTTTTCTCATTGCGAGACAATTTTGTAGAAAGATGAGATCATTCCCTTAAGAGAATTAACCCATTCTGGTTCAGCCCCGCTAGCCTGTGAACCCCGAGTACCCAGTAGTGATCCCCTCGGTGAAGAGGAACACTCTGCGGTACAAGACACGTACTCTCTGCCTGACAATGTAATGTGACAGCACACACACACAGGAAAGGTTAAGCACAATTAACCCACAAAGGGCCCTTCAGGGAGACACAGAGTTGTTTGGAGCCAGCCCCCACCGCGCCCTTATTGCTAATGCCAAGCTTAGCCGGATGGCAGACCAAGTACCCTGATAGGGGACTTAGTATACCAATAATCGCTCCCCCCTTGCTATGACCCCCTGATACCGCTGAGGTAATCTGGAGTCACACTGGAGGAGCTGCGTGTCCCTGTCCTGTCAGCGTCTGTGTACACTGCAGAGGGAAAATGGCGCTGGTGAGCTGCTGGATCCTCTCAGGGTGAAGCCCCGCCCCTTCAATGGCACGCGGTCTTCTCGCTTTTTTTTTATACTGGCTGAGGAATTTGTTGCTTAAAATGGACAGAAACCGTTTTAAGGCTGTGTTGCCAGTATGGGTACCGTGTACCGAGACGCAGTTGTGTACTGTCTGGAGACGCATTCCGCCCCGTTTAGAAGCCGTGCGTCTCCGTACCCTTGTGCCGCTATAATGGCCGGCGCCCCGCTAACCAGGACTCCAGCTCAGTACTCACCACTCTTCATTCTTCTGGCTCGGGTTACGGGTGGCGGCGTGCTGCGGGAATGTACGCTCACCGTGGTGGGGCTTGCGAAGAGTCAGCGGGGAATGGGACCATTAACCCTTCAAGAGGTTGGGCCGTCCCCCTTCCCCTAAGTCCCATAAAGCAGGCAGGCTGGTGGCAACCAGTCCGGCCTGAAAATAACAAACGGATAAAATAAATGCAGAAAACTCTTCAGGAGCTTCCATAAGCGTGACCGGCTCCTCCGGGCACATTTTCTAAACAGTCTGGTAGGAGGTGCATAGAGGGAGGAGCCAGCCCACACTGTGCCCATGGCTCTTAGTGGACCCGTCTATACCCCATGGTACTAAATGGACCCCAGTATCCTCTAGGACGTAAGAGAAATTTAAGGAAATCCAAACTACATTTGTAAATTCTAAGTACTAAACATGCTTATTTGCCAAAGTAAATATATATTAATCATAAACTAGCTTCTTTTGTTCATTACTTTCCGAAAAATAATGGGATTTTAATTACCTACCGGTAAATCCTTTTCTCGTAGTCCATAAGGGATATTGGGGGAATCTAATATGATGGGGTATAGACAGGGTCCAAAGGAGCCAGTGCATTTTAAATTTCTTCAACTGGGTGTGCTGGCTCCTCCCCTCTATGCCCCTTCCCACAGGCAGTTATAGGTAAAACAGTGCCCAAAGGAGAAAGGACACGTGAGAAAAGGAACATAACAAGCAGTGGTGAGATTTATACACCACTAATACCCCTTTCACATCGCACTAAAAACCCGGTATCGACACGGCATATTGCCGTGTCGAAACGGGTAAGTGTGCAATGTGAAAGGTCCTTTGCAGAATTAGCGGGTCGCCTGACCCGGTAATTCAACCCGGTAAAAAAATAAGATTTTACTTACCGGTAAATCTATTTCTCGTAGTCCGTAGTGGATGCTGGGGACTCCGTAAGGACCATGGGGATAGACGGGCTCCGCAGGAGACATGGGTACTTTAAGAAAGAATTTTGGTTCTGGTGTGCACTGGCTCCTCCCTCTATGCCCCTCCCCCAGACCTCAGTTAGAGAAACTGTGCCCAGAAGAGCTGACAGTACAAGGAAAGGATTTTGGTAATCCAGGGCAAGATTCATACCAGCCACACCAATCACACCGTATAACAAGTGAAAACAACCAGTTAACAGTATGATAAACAACAGAGCATCAGGTCCAACCCTGATGCAACCATAACTTAACCCTTATTGAAGCAATAACTATATACAAGTATTGCAGAAGAAGTCCGCACTTGGGACGGGCGCCCAGAATCCACTACGGACTACGAGAAAAAGATTTACCGGTAAGTAAAATCTTATTTTTTCTAACGTCCTAGTGGATGCTGGGGACCATGGGGATTATACCAAAGCTCCCAAACGGGCGGGAGAGTGCGGATGACTCTGCAGCACCGATTGAGCAAACACAAGGTCCTCCTCAGCCAGGGTATCAAACTTGTAGAACTTTGCAAAAGTGTTTGAACCTGACCAAGTAGCCGCTCGGCAAAGCTGTAATGCCGAGAGCCCTCGGGCAGCCGCCCAAGAAGAGCCCACCTTCCTAGTGGAATGGGCCTTAACCGATTTTGGCAGCGGCAATCCAGCCGCAGAATGAGCCTGCTGAATCGTGTTACAGATCCAGCGAGCAATAGTTTGCTTTGAAGCAGGAACACCAAGCTTGTTGGAAGCATACAGGATAAACAAAGATTCTGTTTTCCTGACCCTAGCCGTTCTGGCTACATAAACCTTCAAAGCCCTGACCACATCAAGTAACTCGGAATCCTCCAAGTCAGTAGTAGCCACGGGCACCACAATAGGTTGGTTTATATGAAAGGATGAAACCACTTTTCGGCAGAAATTGTGGACGGGTCCGCAATTCTGCTCTATCCGCATGGAAAACCAGATAGGGGCTTTTATGTGACAAAGCCGCCAACTCTGACACACGCCTAGCCGAAGCCAAGGCTAATAGCATGACCACCTTCCACGTGAGATATTTCAACTCCACCGTTTTGAGTGGTTCAAACCAGTGGGATTTCAGGAAACTCAACACCACGTTAAGATGCCGTCAAACGCAGCCGCGGTAAGTCTTGGAACAGACAGGGCCCCTGTTGCAACAAGTCCTGTCTTAGAGGAAGTGGCCACGGGTCCTCTGTGAGCATTTCTTGCAGATCTGGATACCAAGTCCTTCGTGGCCAATCTGGAACAATGAGTATTGTTTTCACTCCTCTTTTTCTTATTATCCTCAGCACCTTGGGTATGAGAGGAAGAGGAGGAAATACATAGACCGGCTGGAACACCCACGGTGTCACCAGGGCGTCTACAGCTATCGCCTGAGGGTCTCTTGACCTGGCGCAATACCTCTGTAGCTTTTTGTTGAGGCGGGATGCCATCATGTCCACATGTGGCAGTTCCCACCGACTTGTAATCTGTGCGAAGACTTTCTAATGAAGTCCCCACTCTCCCGGGTGGAGGTCGTGTCTGCTGAGGAAGTCTGCTTCCCAGTTGTCCACACCCGGGATGAACACTGCTGACCGTGCGCTTACGTGATTCTCCGCCCAGCGAAGAATTCTGGTGGCTTCCGCCATCGCCACTCTGCTCCTTGTGCCGCCTTGGTGGTTTACATGAGCCACTGCGGTGATGTTGTCTGACTGAATCAGAACCGGTTGGTCGCGAAGCAGGGTCTCCGCTTGACGTAGGGCGTTGTATATGGCCCTTAGTTCCAGGATGTAGATGTGAAGGCAAGTCTCTTGACTTGACCACAGACCTTGGAAATTTCTTCCCTGTGTGACTGCACCCCAACCTCGGAGGCTTGCGTCCGTGGTCACCAGGACCCAGTCCTGAATGCCGAATCTGCGGCCCTCGAGAAGGTGAGCGCTCTGTAGCCACCACAGGAGTCACACCCTGGCCCTGGGGGATAGGGTGATTAACCGATGCATCTGAAGATGCGATCCGGACCACTTGTCCAGTAAGTCCCATTGAAAAGTCCTCGCATGGAACCTGCCGAAGGGAATGGCCTCGTATGATACCACCATCTTACCCAGGACACGAGTGCAGTGATGCACTGACACCTGTTTTGGTTTTAATAGGTTCCTGACCAGTGTCATGAGTTCCTGAGCTTTCTCCATCGGGAGATAAACCCTTTTCTGGTCTGTGTCCAAAATCATGCCCAGGAAAGGCAGACGAGTCGTAGGAACCAATTGCGACTTTGGAATATTTAGAATCCAGCCGTGTTGCCGTAACACTTCCAGAGAAAGTGCTACGCTGATCAGCAACTGCTCTCTTGATCTCGCTTTTATGAGGAGATCGTCCAAGTATGGGATAATTGTGACTCCTTGCTTCCGCAGGAGCACCATCATTTCCGCCATTACCTTGGTAAATATTCTCGGTGCCGTGGAGAGACCAAACGGCAACGTCTGAAATTGGTAATGACAATCCTATACCACAAATCTGAGGTACGCCTGATGAGGTGGATAAATGGGGACATGAAGGTATGCATCCTTTATGTCCAGAGACACCATAAAATCCCCCCCTTCCAGACTTGCGATGACCGCTCTCAGCGATTCCATCTTGAACTTGAACCTTTTCAGGTATATGTTCAGGGATTTTAAATTCAATATGGGTCTGACCGAACCGTCCGGTTTCGGGACTACAAACATGGTCGAATAATAACCCCTTCCTTGTTGAAGGAGGGGAACCTTGACCACCACCTGTTGAAGATACAATTTGTGAATTGCAGTTAACACTATTTCCCTCTCGTGGGGAGAAGCTGGCAGGGCCGATTTGAGGTATCGGTGAGGGGGCATCTCCTCGAATTCCAGCTTGTATCCCTGAGACACAATCTCTATTGCCCAGGGATCCAACTGGAAGTGAACCCACTTGTTGCTGAAATTTCGAAGACGTGCCCCCACCGGTCTTAGCTCCACTTGCTGAGCCCCAGCGTCATGCGGTGGATTTTGTAGAGGCCGGGGAGGACTTCTGTTCCTGGGAACTAGCTGTGTTGTGCAGCTTCTTTCCTCTGCCCATGCCTCTGGTAAGAAAGGACGCACCTCGGACTTTCTTGTTCTTCTGTGATCGAAAGGACTGCATTTGATAATACGGTGCTCTCTTAGGCTGTGAGGAAACAAATGGCAAAAAATTTGACTTTCCAGCAGTAGCTGTGGAGACCAGGTCCGAGAGACCATCCCCAAACAATTCCTCACCCTTGTAAGGTAAAACCTCCATATGCCTTTTTGAGTCGGCATCACCTGTCCATTGCCGAGTCCACAGGACCCTTCTGGCAGAAATTGACATAGCATTTATTCTAGAACCCAGTAGACTAATGTCTCTTTGAGCATCTCTCATATAAAGGACTTTAATATGCCCCAGGGTCAATAAAACAGTATCCCTATCTAGGGTATCCAACTCCTCTGATAAGGTATCAGTCCATGCCGCTACAGCACTACAAACCCAGGCCGACGCGATTGCCGGTCTGAGCAAGGTACCTGAATGTGTATAAATGGACTTCAGGGTACCCTCCTGTTTGCGATCAGCAGCATCCTTGAGGGTAGCCGTATCCTGGGACGGCAGGGCTACCTTTTTGGATAAGCGTGTTAAAGCTTTGTCCACCCTAGGGGAGGATTCCCATCGTAACCTGTCCGTTGGCAGGAAAGGATACGCCATAAGAATCCATTTGGAAATCTGCATTTTTTTATCTGGAGATTCCCAAGCTTTTTCACATAACTCATTCAGTTTGTGTGAGGGGGGAAAAGTTACCTCAGGTTTCTTTCCCTTATACATATAAACCCTTGTGTCAGGGACAGGGGTTTCCTCTGTGATGTGCAAAACATCCTTAATTGCTATAATCATATCGGAGTGATTTAGCCAACTTTGGCTGTAACTTTGCATCATCTTCATCGACACTGGAGTCAGAATCCATGTCGGTATCTGTGTCAACAATTTGGGATAGTGGGCGCTTCTGAGACCCTGACGGCCTCTGCGACATAGGATCAGGCACGGGTTGGGACCCTGACTGTCCTGAGGCTTCAGCTTTTTCTAACCTTTTATGCAAGGAATTAACATTATCATTTAAAACCTTCCAATATCCATCCAATCAGGTGTCGGCGCCGTCGGCGGAGACACCACATTCACTTGCTCCCGCTCTGCTTCCACATAGCCTTCCTCATCAGACATGTCGACACAAGCATACCGACATATCACACACACAGGGAATGCCCTTTTTGAAGACAGTTCCCCCACAAGGCCCTTTGGAGAGACAGAGAGAGAGTATGCCAGCACACACCCCAGCGCTATAACCCAGGAATAACAGAGTAACTTAATGTTAACCCAGTAGCTGCTGTTTTATATTGATTTTTGCGCCTAATTATGTGCCCCTTCCTTTTTACCCTCTTCTACCGTGTATCTGCAGGGGAGAGCCTGGGGAGCTTCCTCTCAGCGGAGCTGTGGAGAAAAAATGGCGCTGGTGAGTGCTGAGGAAGAAGACCCGCCCCCTCGACGGCGGGCTTCTGTCCCGCTTAAATATGCATTTTCTTGGCTGGGGCTCATACATATATACAGTGCCCAACTGTATATATGTTTACTTTTGCCAAAAAGAGGATCCAAATGCTGCCCAGGGCGCGCCCCCCCCCCCCCCCCGCTCCCTGCACCCTTACAGTGACCGGAGTATGTGAGGTGTGTGGGAGCAATGGCGCACAGCTGCAGTGCTGTGCGTTACCCTCAGTGAAGAACGGAGTCTTCTGACGACGATTTGAAGTCTTCTTGCTTCTCATACTCACTCGGCTTCTGTCTTCCGGCTCTGCGAGGGGGACGGCGGCGCGGCTCTGGGATCGGACGGCGAGGGTGAGATCCTGCGTACGATCCCTCTGGAGCTAATGGTGTCCAGTAGCCTAAGAAGCAGGACCTAGCTTCAGAGAGTAGGGCTGCTTCTCTCCCCTCTGTCCCACGATGCAGGGAGTCTGTTGCCAGCAGAGCTCCCTGAAAATAAAAAACCTAACAAAATACTTTCTCTCAGCGAACTCAGGAGAGCTCACTGAAAAGCACCCAGCTCGTCTGGGCACAGTATCAAACTGAGGTCTGGAGGAGGGGCATAGAGGGAGGAGCCAGTGCACACCAGAACCTATATTCTTTCTTAAAGTGCCCATGTCTCCTGCGGAGCCCGTCTATCCCCATGGTCCTTACGGAGTCCCCAGCATCTACTAGGACGTTAGAGAAAGAAGGGTTATTACCGGGTTGAATACCGTGTCAGGCGCAATGTGAATAGGAGCTGTTCCGATGCGACTCGGCTCCCATTCACAGCATAGGGAGAGGCGGTGCAGGAGATGAGCTCATCTCCCGGCGCCGCCTCCACCCCCACCCCTGCTGCGATCCCCGCTGCGATGGCAACCGACCCGGTATATTGCCGGGTCGGAAAGCCAGCAGAGGAGCGCAAATGCCGGATCCCACCCGGTAAGGACACATTTCTCTTACCGGGTAGGATCTGGCATTTGCGATCTGAATGCAGCATAACATAAAACGACCAGCAACAACTGGCAACAGAACAGCAACAGGTGAATAGGTAACCATATAAAAGAGAACCTGCAGAAAAGTCAACGCACTGAGTTGGGCACCCAATATCCCTTATAGACTACGAGAAAAGGATTTACAATACCAGCGAAGCTTCTTGTTGAGTCGAGAAGCCATAATGTTTATCTGTGGGCAGCCCCATCGGTCGATTTGCTGAAACACCTAATGGTGAAGCCTCCACTCTCCCGGGTGGAGATCGTGACGCCTCTTGGATAGGCGAGAGACCGATACGGCCACAGCCGGGAGTTCTTCCCAGAATTTTCTGCCTTCAGAAACAAATGGGAAAGTGTGCAAACCCCGTTTTGACACTTGGTATTTTTTTATCTGGATTTTTCCAGGCTAACTTAAATAGGTCATCTAACTCTGCAGAATCAGGGAAAGTGACACTGGGCTTGTTATGTGTGAAGAAAACATTGTCCTCTAGAGGGAGTTTTAACACGTCCCGTCTGGCTAAAATGAGGGGTTCAATTCCCTGTGCAGAAGGGGAATCCCCAGTAATAGTTTCCAATTCCTCCCCCTCCTCCAGTATTTCCTCATCTGAATCTGAGCGTAAAGCGGGTAACCCACGTTTTTATGGTCCTGAATTAGAGAGGGGGGCTGCCCTGCCCTTGCGGCCAGGTCTGAAACAGCCTGCTGCAATTGTTGAGTTTTTTGAGCATTAGCAGTGAGCTGAGAGGACATATCTGATAATGTTTTTTTATGGCACCTAGCCAGGAAGGCTCTTGACCCTCCTGCCCAGCCTCCTCACTGAGCTGTGAGCACTGACTACACTGTTCACATGATACTGAACCAGACGTAGGAGAGAATCTTGTGTGACATACACTGCATAATTGGGAGTTTTACCACATTTACAGTAAACACTTACATACACACCAGTAGCGGATCTTGCCACGGGCAAGCAGGACTTTTGCCCGGGGCGCCGCCTTCCGGAGGGCGCCGCACCATGGCAAGATCCGCTGCTGCTGTGCCCCCCGCTGCCCGTTGTGAAGGGAAACTAGACGCTACGCGGAGAGGACCTTTACTGTAATGATGTGCGGTGCGCGTTGACGTCATCGTGCACCGCACAGCAAAGGTCCTTAGCGTCTAGTTTTCCTTCGTGGAGAGGACCTTTGCTGTGCTGTGCGCGATGACGTCATCGCGCACCGCACATCCTACGACAGTACAGGGGACGTAACTGACCACGCCCCCTGTATGAAGCCACACACCCTAATGCCGCCCGGGGCGCAAGAAGCCCCGGAACCGGCCCTGATACACACAGACAAGTAATAGTATAGCAAGCCTGCACTTACTGTATGTGAGGTAGACAGAGAAGGGACCAGCACACCCAAGCTAAACAGCCCCATTGAGGCTGCAAGCTGATATACCACGGTGAAACACCAGTGTTTTGTCCTTTCCAGGACACAGATTAGTGTACAATAGTGGCTATCCCCCTTTGCTACACCCCTGTACCAGTTTTCCTGCGTATCCTGAGTGTCTGGAGGAGCTGTGTATGCCTGCAGCTGTAAGCAGAGGAAGGTGCCAAAACGCAGCTGGTCCTGCTCTGTGGAAGCTCCGCCTCCTGTAATGGTGCTGGAGTTTCATCTATTAGTTATATTGGCAAGAGTCTCTCTCTGAGTATAAAACATCACACAAGTGCTAGTTTTACCCACCGCTGCCAGTGTACACAGGGTGCCATAGCGGGTCCCCCCCAGGAGGGTCCCGTATGCTGCCCCCGTGTTCTGCCGCACCATGAACCGGGGCTGAGCCCCCAGTTTGTACTCACCACTGATGTCACCTTCAGGCTATCATTAGGGGTGTTCGGCGTGCTACGATTGTGACCGCAAAGGCGCAGTGCAGCAGGGAAGCGGCTCAGACACCTCAAAAGGCCAGTGACCCCCCCCCCCCCCCCCCGCCCTCCCCCTAAACTCCCACGGTGCAGGTATGCTGTTGCCCAAACAGCATACCAAAAATAATAAAGATTTAAAATAAACTGAAGAAAACTCTCTGGAGCTCCACAGTGTGCATCCTCTCCTGAGGGCACTTTTTTCTAAACTGCCTGTAGGAGGGGGCATAGAGGGGAGGAGCCAGCACACCCAGTTGAAGAAATTTAAAGTGTACTGGCTCCTTTGAACCCCGTCTATACCCATCATATTAGATTCCCCCAATATGGATGCTAGAGAGAGACTATTTGGGTGGTGTATTTAAAATTAATGAGCTGTAGATGTATCTCACCTTAAGTTACAGATACATTTTGTCTCCTCCATTGGTTCTCTTAGGTTGTACAGAAGGCTAACACACTAAAAGCCAATAAAATCTGCAGTAAAACCTGCAACAAATTTGTCCTGGGAGACAGGTAACGGCTACTGTCCAATTTAGCCACATGTGCCATGTGGATTTTATATACATAACTGGTGCAGCACCTTCCTTTGCTGTGCAGTTACAGTACAGGTTGAGTATTCCATATCCAAATATTCCAAAATGCGGAATATTCCAAAATACGGAATTTTGATTGAGATAGTAAAACCTTTGTTTTCTGATGGCTCAATGTACACAAACTTTGTTAAATACACAAAAAAGTTATTAAAAAATATTGGCTAGAATTACCTTCAGGCTGTGTATAAGGTGTATATGTAACATAAATGCATTATGTGCTTAGACTTAGGTCCCATCGTCATGATATCTCATTATGGTATGCAATTATTCCAAAATACGGAAAAATCAGATATCCAAAATACCTCTGGTCCCAAGCATATGGGATACTTGTATTGCAATGTAAAAGCCATCTACATAAAATAGATAGAAAAGGAACGTTCATGTACATCAATCACATCTGGGTTATCATGAACCATCACTACCAGTAGCCTTTAGTTTCATATCAGTTCTGATAAACGTGTGGGAGGATGACCATAAGGGCTGCTCCAACCAGTGGTTCCGGTATAAAAGATAGATAGTGTCTAGTTAGACAGTCAATAGATCGACACCATATGTTAGACAGACATTAGGTCGACATGAAAATGGTAGACACCATGTTTTTTGTATTTTTGTGTTTTGTGTGGATAGTTTTGTCATCTAGGACCCCCAATTGTAGAAAGGCATACGCTCGCCATGCTTCGGGCACGGTGGCTCGCTGCACTCGCCACAAGGTTTATAACCAACTCTATGCCGACATGGATAAAGTATGAAACATGTTACATTAAAAAAAAACATTTGTCTATCTTTTTTATGTCGACCATTTTCATGTCTACCTTTTCACCCCGTCTACCTTTTGTACTGTCTACCTTTTTCATGTCGACCTTTTGACCCTGTCGACCTAATGTCTGGCTAATAATAAGAATTTACTTACCGATAATTCTATTTCTCGTAGTCCGTAGTGGATGCTGGGGACTCCGTAAGGACCATGGGGAATAGCGGCTCCGCAGGAGACTGGGCACAAAAGTAAAGCTTTAGAACTACCTGGTGTGCACTGGCTCCTCCCCCTATGACCCTCCTCCAAGCCTCAGTTAGGATACTGTGCCCGGACGAGCGTACACAATAAGGAAGGATTTTGAATCCCGGGTAAGACTCATACCAGCCACACCAATCACACTGTACAACTTGTGATCTGAACCCAGTTAACAGCATGATAACAGAGGAGCCTCTAGAAAAGATGGCTCACTACAGCAATAACCCGATTTTTTGGTAACAATAACTATGTACCAGTATTGCAGACAATCCGCACTTGGGATGGGCGCCCAGCATCCACTACGGACTACGAGAAATAGAATTATCGGTAAGTAAATTCTTATTTTCTCTAACGTCCTAAGTGGATGCTGGGGACTCCGTAAGGACCATGGGGATTATACCAAAGCTCCCAAACGGGCAGGAGAGTGCGGATGACTCTGCAGCACCAAATGAGAGAACTCCAGGTCCTCCTCAGCCAGGGTATCAAATTTGTAGAATTTTACAAACGTATTTGCTCCTGACCAAGTAGCTGCTCGGCAAAGTTGTAAAGCCGAGACCCCTCGGGCAGCCGCCCAAGATGAGCCCACCTTCCTTGTGGAATGGGCTTTTACAGATTTTGGCTGTGGCAGGCCTGCCACAGAATGTGCAAGCTGAATTGTACTACAAATCCAACGAGCAATAGTCTGCTTAGAAGCAGGAGCACCCAGCTTGTTGGGTGCATACAGAATAAACAACGAGTCAGATTTTCTGACTCCAGCCGTCCTGGAAACCTATATTTCCAGGGCTCTGACAACGTCTAGCAACTTGGAGTCCTCCAAGTGCCTAGTAGCCGCAGGCACCACAATAGGTTGATTCAGGTGAAACGCTGAAAACCACCTTAGGGAGAAACTGAGGACAAGTCCTCAATTCCCCCTGTCCGAATGGAAAATCAGATGAGGGCTTTTACAGGATAAAGCCGCCAATTCTGACACGCACCTGGCCCAGGCCAGGGCCAACAGCATGACCACTTTCCATGTGAGATATTTTAACTCCACATATTTAAGTGGTTCAAACCAATGTGACTTTTGGAACCCAAAAACTACATTTAGATCCCAAGGTGCCACTGGAGGCACAAAAGGAGGCTGTATATACAGTACCCCTTTCACAAACGTCTGAACTTCAGGGACTGAAGCTAGTTCTTTTTGGAAGAAAATTGACAGGGCCGAAATTTGAACCTTAATGGACCCCCATTTCAGGCCCATAGACACTCCTGTTTGCAGGAAATGTAGGAATCGACCTGGTTGAAAATTCCTCCGTCGGGGCCTTACTGTCCTCGCACCACGCAACATATTTTCGCCAAATGCGGTGATAATGTTTTGCGGTTATATCTTTCCTGGCTTTGATCAGGATAGGGATGACTTCATCCGGAATGCCTTTTTCCTTCAGGATCCGGCGTTCAACCGCCCTGCCGTTAAACGCAGCCGCGGTAAGTCTTGGAACAGACAGGGTCCTTGCTGGAGCAGGTCCCTTCTTAGAGGTAGAGGCCACGGATCCTCCGTGAGCATCTCTTGAAGTTCCGGTTACCAAGTCCTTCTTGGCCAATCCGGAGCCACGAATATAGTGCTTACTCCTCTCCATCTTATAATTCTCAGTACCTTGGTTATGAGAGGCAGAGGAGGGAACACATACACTGACTGGTACACCCACTGTGTTACCAGAGCGTCTACAGCTATTGCCTGAGGGTCCCTTGACCTGGCGCAATACTTGTCGAGTTTTATAAACATGTGGAAGACTTCTGGGTGAAGTCCCCACTCTCCCGGGTGGAGGTCGTGCCACTCCCGGAATGAATACTGCTGACAGTGCTATCACATGATTTTCCGCCCAGCGAAGAATCCTTGCAGCTTCTGCCATTGCCCTTCTGCTTCTTGTGTCACCCTGTCTGTTTACGTGGGTGACTGCCGTGATGTTGTCCGAATGGATCAACTCCGGGTGACCTTGAAGCAGAGGTCTTGCTGAGCTTAGAGCATTGTAAATGGCCCTTAGCTTCAGGATATTTATGTGAAGTGATGTCTCCAGGCTTGACCATAAGCTCTGGAAATTCCTTCCCTGTGTGACTGCTCCCCAGCCTCGCAGGCTGGCATCCGTGGTCACCAGGACCCAGTCCTGAATGTGCGGCCCTCTAGAAGATGAGCACTCTGCAACCACCACAGGAGAGACACCCTTGTGCTTGGTGACAGGGTTATCCGCTGATGCATCTGAAGATGCGACCCAGACCATTTGTCCAGCAGGTCCCACTGGAAAGTTCTTGCGTGGAATCTGCCGCATGGGATTGCTTCATAGGAAGCCACCATTTTTCCCAGAACCATTTCATTGATGTACTGAGACTTGGCTCGGTTATAGGAGGTTCCCGACTAGCTCGGATAACTCCCTGACTTTCTCCTCCGGGATAAACACCTTTTTCTGAACTGTGTCCAGGATCATCCCTAAGAACAGAAGACGAGTCGTCGGAATCAGCTGCGATTTTGGAATATTGAGAATCCAATCGTGCTGCCGCAACACTACCTGAGATAGTGCTACACCGACCTCCAACTGTTCCCTGGATCTTACCCTTATCAGGGAATCGTCCAAGTAAGGGATAACTAAAATTCCCTTCCTTCGAAGGAGTATCATCATTTCGGCCATTACCTTGGTAAAGACCCGGGGTGCCGTGGACCATCCATACGGCAGCGTCTGAACTGATAGTGACAGTTCTGTACCATAAACCTGAGGTACCCTTGGTGAGAAGGGTAAATTGGGACATGAAGGTAAGCATCCTTGATGTCCCGAGACATCATGTAGTCCCCTTCTTCCAGGTTCGCAATCACTGCTCTGAGTGACTCAATCTTGAATTTGAACCTCTGTATGTAAGTGTTCAAAGATTTTAGATTTAGAATCGGTCTCACCGAGCCGTCCGGCTTCGGTACCACAACAGTGTGGAATAATACCCCGTTCCCTGTTGCAGGAGGGGTACCTTGATTATCACCTGCTGGGAATACAGCTTGTGAATGGCTTCCAAAACTGTCTCCCTGTCAGAAGGAGACATCGGTAAAGCCGACTTTAGGAAACGGCGAGGGGGAGACGTCTCAAATTCCAATTTGTACCCCTGAGATATCACCTGAAGGATCCAGGGGTCTACTTGCGAGTGAGCCCATTGCGCGCTGAAATTCATTGAGACGGGCCCCCACCGTGCCTGATTCTGCTTGTAAAGCCCCAGCGTCATACTGAGGGCTTGGCAGAGGAGGGAGAGGGTTTCTGTTCCCGGGAACTGGCTGATTTCTGCAGCCTTTTTCCTCTCCCTCTGTTACGGGGCAGAAATGAGGAACCTTTCGCCCGCTTGCCCACGAAAAGACTGCGCCTGATAATACGGCGTCTTCTCATGTTGAGAGGCGACCTGGGGTACAAACGTGGATTTCCCAGCTGTTGCCGTGGCCACCAGGTCTGAAAGACCGACCCCAAATAACTCCTCCCCTTAATAAGGCAATACTTCCAAATGCCGTTTGGAATCCGCATCACCTGACCACTGTCGTGTCCATAACCCTCTACTGGTAGAAATGGACATCGCTCTTAGACTTGATGCCAGTCGGCAAATATTCCGCTGTGCATCACGCATATATAGAAAAGCATCTTTCAAATGCTCTATAGGCAATAATATACTGTCCCTATCTAGGGTATCAATACTTTCAGTCAGGGAATCCGACCACGCCAACCCAGCACTGCACATCCAGGCTGAGGCGATTGCTGGTCGCAGTATAACACCAGTATGTGTGTAAATACATTTTAGGATACCCTTCTGCTTTCTATCAGCAGGATCCTTAAGGGCGGCCATCTCAGGAGAGGGTAGAGCCCTTGTTCTTACAAGCGTGTGAGCGCTTTATCCACCCTAGGGGGTGTTTCCCAACGCACCCTAACCTCTGGCGGGAAAGGATATAATGCCAATAACATTTTAGAAATTATCAGTTGTTATCGGGGGAAACCCACGCATCATCACACACCTCATTTAATTTCTCAGATTCAGGAAAACTACAGGTAGTTTTTCCTCACCGAACATAATACCCCTTTTTGGTGGTACTCGTATTATCAGAAATGTGTAAAACATTTTTCATTGCCTCAATCATGTAACGTGTGGCCCTACTGGAAGTCACATTTGTCTCTTCACCGTCGACACTGGAGTCAGTATCCGTGTCGGCGTCTATATCTGCCATCTGAGGTAACTGGCGCTTTAGAGCCCCTGACGGCCTATGAGACGTCTGGACAGGCACAAGCTGAGTAGCCGGCTGTCTCATGTCAACCACTGTCTTTTATACAGAGCTGACACTGTCACGTAATTCCTTCCAACAGTTCATCCACTCAGGTGTCGACCCCCTAGGGGGTGACATCACTATTACAGGCAATCTGCTCCGTTTCCACATCATTTTTCTCCTCATACATGTCGACACAAACGTACCGACACACAGCACACACACAGGGAATGCTCTGATAGAGGACAGGACCCCACTAGCCCTTTGGGGAGACAGAGGGAGAGTTTGCCAGCACACACCAGAGCGCTATATATATACAGGGATAACCTTATATAAGTGTTTTTCCCCTTATAGCTGCTGTATTGTTAATACTGCGCCTAATTAGTGCCCCCCTCTCTTTTTTAACCCTTTCTGTAGTGTAGTGACTGCAGGGGGGAGCCAGGGGAGCTTCCCTCCAACTGAGCTGTGAGGGAAAATTGCGCCAGTGTGCTGAGGAGATAGGCTCCGCCCCTTTTTCGCGGACTTTTCTCCTGCTTTTTTATGGATTCTGGCAGGGGTTAAAATTCATCCATATAGCCCTGGGGGCTATATGTTTTGTATTTTCGCCAGCCAAGGTGTTTTTATTGCTGCTCAGGGCGCCCCCCCCTAGCGCCCTGCACCCTCAGTGACCGAAGTGTGCTGAGGAGCAATGGCGCACAGCTGCAGTGCTGTGCGCTACCTTGTTGAAGACAGGACGTCTTCTGCCGCCGATTTTCCGGACCTCTTCTGTCTTCTGGCTCTGTAAGGGGGCCGGCGGCGCGGCTCTGGGACCCATCCATGGCTGGGCCTGTGATCGTCCCTCTGGAGCTAATGTCCAGTAGCCTAAGAAGCCCAATCCACTCTGCAAGCAGGTGAGTTCGCTTCTTCTCCCCTTAGTCCCTCGATGCAGTGAGCCTGTTGCCAGCAGGTCTCACTGAAAATAAAAAACCTAAAACTAAACTTTTCACTAAGCAGCTCAGGAGAGCCACCTAGTCTGCACCCTTCTCGTTCGGGCACAAAAATCTAACTGAGGCTTGGAGGAGGGTCATAGGGGGAGGAGCCAGTGCACACCAGGTAGTTCTAAAGCTTTACTTTTGTGCCCAGTCTCCTGCGGAGCCGCTATTCCCCATGGTCCTTATGGAGTCCCCAGCATCCACTTAGGACGTTCGAGAAATATGGTTTCTATCTATTGACTGTCTAACTAGACAATGTCTATCAAACGGATACCCCAACCAGTAAAGATTAGGAGGTAGGTATAGCATGCATTTCTATTACTCAACCATCTGCCTCCTTAATAAATCTATCCCATGGTGTGCAAAAATAAGGTATGTCCGTAGATACAGTATCACTCATATGTTGTTATAGAAGTAAAACTTGATTTTACATGGTGATTTATGGTTTGGCTCCTAACAATAAATGCAAAATTCTGTAACTACAACAAAATCTACCAATATCAGAATCCACGACAAATGAGAACATTTAAAATCAAATCTGTAATTTATTGAAAATATCCAGGTAAATTAACAACTGCAGTATTCGTTATACAACACAAATAAACCTTTACAGTAATTTTACACTATAAACATGAACTAATGTAGTGTCTGCATGGAGTAATGTAAGAGTCTTGTAATAAAACATGCTCTAGTATTCTCCGTTGTGGACACCACAAACCTTTTTGGTCTTCAGGTAGGTAGTGCATAAGTGGTGTAACAGATGTGCCACACAGAATGCCAAATGCCCTAACGCAAGGGATAGTCTGCGTCAGGAATGAGAAACGGGCTAGAGAATGTAAAGTAGTAAGCTTTTTTCATGCTAGTGACCCTAATAATGAAGTGGACAGAAGACATGTCAGTGACAGCTAGAGCACGTTACTTTGCTGCCTGACATATTACAGTATTCATATAGATGATACATTTCCCTGTTTATATTAGACTATAGGTACCTCCTAGGAGTTGAATAATTGTTGTTGCTTCATCTCTAAACAAAATGACTTCAGTAAACCACAAAATAAATGTATATACCCAAACATGTTATTGGTACACTACATATTGTATACTATAAAAGCAAGGAGTTATAAATTGACCAGCAACGCAGGAAAATAACCACAATGCTAAAATACTCTGTAAAATGAAAGCTAACCATTTAATTGACAGTAAATGGGGCACAAGTGGACAGACTGTGCTGCGTCAGTAGTGCAATGGTACACTTCTCTCCTAACAAGCCTCAGCTTTGCCACAAACTATTTTCAGCATTACTGCTTTATTGGATTCTTCAAATATATGGCTTTACCCTACCCCATTATTTAGTGTGGCACTTAAATGAATGGTGTTGCCGATAAATAAAAATATAAAATGCTAGCTCAAAGGTCTTAATGGTGACCATAGTGCATCAATAAACTGGCAGAATGTTTAACGTGATTTAAAAAAGGTAGAAAGTAAATGAGACATTGCTATAAAGCAGATACTACTTGAGGAAATTGTACAACAAATGGAGCTCTTACTTGCCAATCAGAGCGAAGCAATGGGCAATGCAGAACGATATGCAGTCTCTTTCTCAGAAGAGTCCAGGAGTAAGCGTTGATCTAAGGCACATCAGAGCCCCGTGCATAAGTATAACAAAAAAAAAAATTACACTGCGGTCAGGCAAAAATTGCATCCACTAAATCTGCATTTAGTTTGCACATTACAGATTTTTAGTAACATTCTAATCCCTGAATGAGCCTGTTAATGTCCTATGTATCTAAGGTAACATTACTTACTTTGTTTTTTAAATTTTATTAAGTAATTAAACAAACTGAACATCAGGTACAAGGTATACAGTGCAAACCTCACTATTCCGCACTCTGCTCAAACTTCACCTGAGGAGGTCATCGGGAACCTGAGGAGTTTGGCAATAGACAGAGCGCTTGTTATTGTCTTCTCACATCTCATGCACTGGTGGCCGACATTAATGTTACCAATGGCTGTAGCACAACAGAACTATTCATTCCAATGCAGCATTCTGGAGGATACTTCAGCATGGATAAAAAAGCAACAGTGGCACAGTAAGTAGAAATCCAGTCGGAGAAAATGATCTCAGAGTTCTGTCTGCACATTTGCTTCACAACCTAAACCTACAAAATCGGATTCTCTCAAACCACACCCCACAAAAATATTATATTAGAAGCCAAAAAGGTCTGTCATTATCTTCTGAATATGGAAAGTATGGGTGCCCAGTCACTGAAACGAAGCTGTAGACCATATCCAGCTCACAGAAGAATGGAACTGGTGTGAAGTTGGGAGCACCAATGTTTGAGTGAGGCACACTAGTGTTGTATCACTGCATGATAAAGCCAGGGTTGGGCGGGAAGCGTGGAGGTGGTCTTTGTGGAACAGCTGGCGGATACTGAGCTGTGAATGAACTGGGGTATCCAGGATATGACATCTGGGCTTCAGGCTGATACAAAGAGCGAGATGGAACGGGAGGACACGGAGATGCGGCATAAGGGAGCCCAGGAGCAGGCTGCTGCTGCTGTGCAGCCATTAGATAAGGAGTGGGATACATTCCGGCTTGGGCAGGGGGTGGAGGTGGCACAGCTCTTCTAGGCATGACTGCTGGAGACATATTGTAACCTGCCTGGAATTGTCCTGGAGGTACCTGGACGCCCTCAGGTGGCAAAATCGGAGGCTGCATAGGAGCCTGATGGAGCCTTTGTCCTTTCAGCACCAGCTCCTGTAGTTTCTCAATTTTCACACGTCGTAAATGTGATAATTTGCGTTTTGATAAATATTCATCAATGAATGAATCCAGCTGGATATCACCATCCAGAAAGTTTTCTGCCATATTCTGTGTAAAGATAAAACAAATGTTAATATAACTAAACACATTTATTTCAACGAGTAAAGGTGCACACACCAGTGATCAGGGCATATTAATGGAAAGTTACCATTCTGTGTTTGTTAAAAGGGAGGCTGGTGAAGAGGAGAAAATACTGGTTTAGGGTGGCCCTTTATGACAATCACAACATATTGGAATACAAGCATACTGCAAAAGTCAGCTGTATCTTCGTGTATCAGTATTGTAGATAAGCTTGTGAGCTGGGCCATCTAACCTGGCTGTTCTTACACAGTCCGATTTTATTAGTTTGTTCCAAATTGTAAAGCGCAACGGAAAATGCCGGTGCTAAACAAATAACGGATAATAACATTTTGACGATCCTGACACTATCCACAGGTGGCTGAGGCGTGGCCTTCCTTAGGGTTAATAGAATAAAGTCAGACACTATTGCACAAAGGGATATCTGCTGCAAACTCTCGTTTTTGTACATGGAACAGTTGAATGATACCACTCAGTAACCAGCACTCCTATACATGCATCAGCAAGACGGCTGTGTGTTCTACCTGACCAGCTGCATTGTAAGATACTTACTAGATGCCCAGGTTTCTGTTCCCCTTTCATTTTTTCTTTTAATATACCATATGAAACACATATGTATCACATTTGCATATCGCAGTAGTATTTCAAACACGTATACAAGGAGGTCATATAAAATTGTAAAACAAACTAATAATATAGGTCAAACAGTAAAAATATGTATAATAATATAGTGAGTAACCATCAGATGTATACATAGTCAGAGAGTATATCCTGTAGATATATATCTGTGATATATGCCAGAAAATATAACAAATTGCTGAAGTAGAGGTTTAGAGCGGAAGAGAGGCGGCCTGATAACCAATCTATTCCTCATACAGTTCCTTCAAACTATGAAGATATTTTTAAGGGATGCATGGATTTTGCACCTCATGTCTAAATGCAGGGAAGCAATGTAACTTTCCCACGTTTCCAGAAATTTCTTTCTATCACCTTCTAAAGTTGTCTCAATCCATTCCATGTTAAAAACATGGAAGAGTTTTTCTAGAAAAAGTCAATGTAGGGAGAGTAACGTTGATCCACAGTTGTAGGATTGTTTTGCGCGCTACCGCACTTATAATCAGTAACAATCTTTTGCCACTCGCTGTCCTTCCGGAAGCATACCAAATAATCCATGTATCAGTAAGCGGAACATAATTCACCAAATGCTCCAATGTATATTCAGTGATTGCACTGAGCCAAAAAAAAAAAAAAGTGGGTCCCAGGGTCCCCTCACTTTTAAAAATCGGGGTCCTACCTGTCCTTTTCTGGGTCCCATCGGAATGAATGTTCTTATTAATCTTATTAATTATTCAAACATAAAAACAGATTATTGATGTGGACACCACTAAAGTGTTGGAAGGGGGCGACAATGCTGCTGGGCTGTGTAGCATACAGGACACTTGCACAAGAGCTGGAGCCAGGCGTAAAAGAACAGACAGTGTGTGTAGGGGTATGGCCACATAATAGTACCAATTCGCATTGCATCACCCAGTAGTGTCTCTTACACACATTGCGCCAGGTAGAACACTTATACACATTGCGCCAGGTAGAGCATTTACACACACTGCGCCAGGTAGAGCACTTTTACCCTCTGATCGCGGGCGTCAGCAGGTGAAGGGTGTGCACACAGTCATTGCGTATGATGGTGGGGATGCCGAGGGGAGGAGTGACAATGACTGACATGTAGTCAGGGCAGGATTAAGGCTAGTGGGGGCCCCAGGCAACAACGGTATGAGGTCCCCCACCAATAAAACTGACTGTGCACACTGCTGCTGTCACTAGAGAGGGGGAGAGGGCGAAAGATTAAGACTGTGTAAGGGAGAGAAAGAGACAGAAAGGAACAAGGGAGAGAGGGAGCGAGAAAAAGGGTGTCAGAGAGGGAGCGTAAGAGTGAGAGAGAGAGGGGGAGCAAGAGAGGGAGACAATGATAGGCAGTGGGTATGCGCAGGAGAGAGTCAGGGAGGGAGAGAGCGCGAGCGGGGGGAGCAAGAGAGGGAGAGAGAGTCAGGAAGACAGGGAGGGAGAGAGAGGGTGAGAGTCAGGAAGACAGGGAGGGAGAGAGAGGGTGAGAGTCAGGAAGACAGGGAGGGAGAGAGAGGGTGAGAGTCAGGAAGACAGGGAGGGAGAGAGAGGGTGAGAGTCAGGAAGACAGGGAGGGAGAGAGAGGGTGAGAGTCAGGAAGACAGGGAGGGAGAGAGAGGGTGAGAGTCAGGAAGACAGGGAGGGAGAGAGAGGGTGAGAGTCAGGAAGACAGGGAGGGAGAGAGAGGGTGAGAGTCAGGAAGACAGGGAGGGAGAGAGAGGGTGAGAGTCAGGAAGACAGGGAGGGAGAGAGAGGGTGAGAGTCAGGAAGACAGGGAGGGAGAGAGAGGGTGAGAGTCAGGAAGACAGGGAGGGAGAGAGAGGGTGAGAGTCAGGAAGACAGGGAGGGAGAGAGAGGGTGAGAGTCAGGAAGACAGGGAGGGAGAGAGAGGGTGAGAGTCAGGAAGACAGGGAGGGAGAGAGAGGGTGAGAGTCAGGAAGACAGGGAGGGAGAGAGAGGGTGAGAGTCAGGAAGACAGGGAGGGAGAGAGAGGGTGAGAGTCAGGAAGACAGGGAGGGAGAGAGAGGGTGAGAGTCAGGAAGACAGGGAGGGAGAGAGAGGGTGAGAGTCAGGAAGACAGGGAGGGAGAGAGAGGGTGAGAGTCAGGAAGACAGGGAGGGAGAGAGAGGGTGAGAGTCAGGAAGACAGGGAGGGAGGGAGAGAGAGGGTGAGAGTCAGGAAGACAGGGAGGGAGGGAGAGAGAGGGTGAGAGTCAGGAAGACAGGGAGGGAGGGAGAGAGAGGGTGAGAGTCAGGAAGACAGGGAGGGAGGGAGAGAGAGGGTGAGAGTCAGGAAGACAGGGAGGGAGGGAGAGAGAGGGTGAGAGTCAGGAAGACAGGGAGGGAGGGAGAGAGAGGGTGAGAGTCAGGAAGACAGGGAGGGAGGGAGAGAGAGGGTGAGAGTCAGGAAGACAGGGAGGGAGGGTGAGAGAGGGTGAGAGTCAGGAAGACGGAGGGAGGGTGAGAGTCAGGAAGACAGGGAGGGAGAGAGAGGGTGAGAGTCAGGAAGACAGGGAGGGAGAGAGAGGGTGAGAGTCAGGAAGACAGGGAGGGTGAGAGTCAGGAAGACAGGGAGGGTGAGAGTCAGGAAGACAGGGAGGGTGAGAGTCAGGAAGACAGGGAGGGAGAGAGAGGGTGAGAGTCAGGAAGACAGGGAGGGTGAGAGTCAGGAAGACAGGGAGGGAGAGAGAGGGTGAGAGTCAGTCAGGAAGGGGGGGAGAGAGAGAGAAATAAAGCTGGAGAAACAATACCTGTGGGGCTACAGCAGCTCCCCTTCCCCATACACCCGCAAAATCCACGAGGGGGCGGGGCTTACTGTAGAGACAGATACAAAGCTGTCTCCATCTCAAAGACAAACTCCCGCCTGTGCTGCTGGGACTCAGAGCCGGCCAGGGTACAGGGGGCCAGACCGGGTTCAGTGTTTTCCAGCGTGTAGGGGCCACTGGACAACGGCCCTGTCTGCCTTTCCTATAATCCGGCTCTGCACATAGTGCAGCAGCTCCGGTCCCCCTCCTGCTCCTGTGCGCAGCGATGGCCACTGACAGGATCAGTCCGTCTGAGCCCAGTGTGACAGATGTAGGTGCCTGCTCACCTCTAAAATCCCACCCCCCCAGCACATGCACAGGAACTAGCACCCACCCTCTCAGCACATGCACAGTAACCAAATTCTTCTCAATAAGGGACAGCCCCAGAAATAGTGGTATGTATCAGCTATAGAGGAGTGACAGCAAGTGCAAGATGGAGATGTAGACATCCCACCCAAGAATTGTCTGTGCGGTGAGAAAAGTGCTTTGTGAAATATATTAAGGAACATCTCCTGATATTGAATTGCTGGTAATACAGACCTGGACCTATTAAGCGTTTTCATTAGATCACAAGATAAAGGAGGAATAACCCGCACCCAGCCACTCATCCCAGTGCGTCTCTCAGTGTGTTATCTGAGGCCATAAAATAGAGTAATGAGTTGAAATAGAACCCACGACTAAACGGGCTGAGTTTAGAAGGGCATCTAGACTATTTACCCAGTCATCATTCGAGAAACCCCTAATAACACTACCCGTATAACGTTTCGCTTGCAGATAAGCGAAACGGAATTTACGAAATGTGGGAAACTTTTCCGATGCCTGTGAATACTGGAGTGGATTTCTAGTGTCTTTATCAATAAAAGATCCTATATTCCGTAATCCTTCCTCGTGTAACAATTGGAATACAGTTCCCTGCCTGTCCTTACTGAAATTGTGGATTATATAAAAACGGCAAAAATAGAGTTACAGTATGTGCGTTTAAATTCCTTTTATGCCTAAGTAGATGCCACAATTTCCTCACAGACCATAACAAGGGATTATTACGGATATCTTCCGGGACCTCTGCATCATGTAGATGTAGAACACTGGTTAAAGAACAACTGTCTAGAAATCCACTTTCAATGTTGGTATTAACATAAATAACTATCATGTAACCAATACCGTAAAAATCTCAAGATCGTAGCATGATTATAAAATAGAATGAGGAAAATGTATTCCCCCATTAAGTTTTGATTGCTGTAATTTCTATTTATCCGCGGGAATGTTGATTTCAAGATAAATTTACGAAAATTTTTATTCAGCCCCTGTAAATCTTTCTGATGGAGTAAAAGTGGTAATGCTTGTAGCAAATCTAAAAGTTGTGGGAATGTCACCATCTTTATCAGGCTAGCCCTACCCATATATGATAACAAGAGGTGGCTCCACCCATCCAGCTCCCAAGTAATCTCAGTCATCATCCTAGCGATATTCAGATTATAAAATTCCGATATACGTTTAGGCAACCGTATACCCAAATATGTAATTACCTCCTTTGCCCATTTTAAAAGGTAACGTCCTTCCCCACCTTGGAATATTAAGACGTGCATGCAATAGTCAACCCTCAGACTTGGACATGGTCACTCTATAACGCGAGATTTCCCCATACTCATCAAGTTCGTCCACGAATGCAGATATTTTAAGTTCATTAGTGCCTACTGCAATCCCATGAAATACTGGCCAATCCTGCAAAATCCTAAATAGGGGATCGATGCACAATTTAAATAGTAATGGTGATAGAGGTCACCCTTGCCTGGTTCCCCTATACATAGTCAAAGGCTCGCTTCTCAACCCATCAAAAGTCTCGTGGTCAGTTGAGCATAAAAGTATTGGATCAATTTTATAAACGAGGCACCGAAATCAACATGTGGGGCCATGCCACTGTATCAAATGCCTTGTTCGTATATAGGCTGCGTAACATTCCCTCAGTACTGTCATCTTTGGACCCAGCCATCACTACAGCCACTCTTATTGCTCTAACTGAGTGTCTGTCTCTCACAAATCCCATTTGGTGAGATGTGAACAAATCCAGCACTATTAATTGTAATCAATTGGCTATAATTTGGTTAAAATTTTAAAATCCGAATTCAGTAATGAAATCGGACGATCAGATTCCGCCAGAAAAAGGTCCCTGTCTAGTTTAGGTATAAGGGAAGTATAAGCCTCTGTAAAAGAAGGAAAATCTGGTATTCTATTATATAATTCAAGTAAAGTAGGAGTAATTTCTGTTTGTAATAATTTATAATAAATACCAAAAAAAGTGTCTCCCGGAGACTTGTGAGACCGCAGACCTGTAATAACTGTCTGAAGTTAGTCTTCAGTGATATTTTTAGACAATAAATCCCTCTGATCCAGAGTCAAAACCGGAAAGCGGGCATCCGATAATATGCGATCCTGCAGCGCAAAATTCATAGTTTCCTGTTGGTAAAGAGCGCTATAATAATTATGCAAATCCTTAGTAGCGATAAGCGTTTTATTTGTGGCAGGGTCTTTGATAGTTGTTGAAGGACCTTTTCGCTCTTACTTTAGACATGCCCGCCAATAATCTCCTGGACGTTTGCCCCTTATAAAACATTTGTTTAGTATAATCCAATCCAAGGATTCTAGAAACTGTTTATGTTTTAAATAATCCTCCAAATTAGTTGCAGAATTCTGAGACTGATAAATTTGGAATGATCGTGCCACCGCTTTCTGCGGAGACCAGTACTGGTCTGTTTTCTGTTTAAGTCGAGAAATGTACTGCATAATATGGCCACGCATGACCGCCTTCGACGCACCCCCTGTGGTCAACATTATCATCCTGATAATTAGCCCATGAATGAACTAGAAATTTCTTAAAGTCTTCCAAATAGTCCAGGAAGCGCCAAAGGCAATCATTTGCAGCCACTGAAGAATGCCACATCTCCATAGTCACCAAGGCATGGTCAGATATTAATAATGTCTCCAATACTTGTGTCCTTAACTTGCGCTATCAAAGAGTTTGAAATTAAGAAAAAAACGATTCTTGACAGGGACCAATGAGCTCTGGATAAATGCGTATATGTGCGATCCGTACCATGCAAAAGACGCCAAGGGTCGCTTAGTAAATGAGTACTCATCAGATTATGCAGGTTATACCAAGACGAGGTGTAGGCGTTGTTTAGGGGGAGAGATTTATCAATTTCCGAGTTAAGTACCGAATTGAAATCTCCAGCCACAATTAGTTCATAAGTAGTACGCCGAGCCAATATCTGTGTCAACCTGGAAAAGAAGCGGGCTTGGGAATCACTAAGGCGCATAAATATTCACTAGTGTATACCTGCGGCCTTCGATTTCCGCATCAATTAATAAAAATTGACCCTCAGTGTCCACCAATGTGTCTAAAATGTTATAGCAGAGATTCCGGGTGAAAAATATTGTTACCCCCCTGGATTTGGAAGTAAATGAAGCGGTCACACAGTCACCCAACCAACGAGCTTCCAGGATGGAGCCATCCCCTTGTACCCGGTGAGTCTCTTGCAACATAACTATAACTGGCCTGTATCTACGGATATGGGCAACAACTTTTTTCTTTTTACAGGCGTACTATAAGCATTCCATGAGAGTACACTGAAATGTGGCGGCAAAGGTAGCCTATTTTATATATTCATTGAAGTAGACAATGGACATTAGGAACAGACGTAACCAAAGAGATATAATCCCTGAAAAATGCAAAAAGTATGAAAACCAGGACAGCCGCCTCTCTTCCGCTCCCTAGCAAACCCCTCGAGAATCTCAAAAGACATACAACATAACATACAGTCAAAGTCATATACAATAAATCAAACCTGTGTTTAATTTTTTTTTACATTTTAACAAAAACGGTGGTTGTCAACCACCAAAAACCCTTGAGGACCCCATCCCAACTTGGATGGGATGCTCCGATAATCTATTAAAAATCCGGTGTCTACAAACCCTCAATTCGGGGTGAGTACTGTAGGCCTTGTGAACGAACTAGCCCTTTGTAAGCTCAAACACATGTTATGGATTGTAATAGATAGAGAAGAATCAACATGCTGTATATAGTAACCACTGCACACCTTGCCCGATTACTTTACTCCATTTATCATCACAGTACATTCTGGTATCTTTATAGTATAGAGAGTATTACACTCCCATATTACGTATCCTAGAACTAGGAGAGGGGAATGGGGGGGGGGAAAAAACAGCAACAATTAACATTACCACAAATGTCTAGTCTACGTCCTGAGCGCTCACAATCCACAAATTATGCTGTTGGTATGATTACATCTCTAGATCAGGCATTGCCGGAGATCTCGGTTGACCCCTAGTTATACGATTCTTCGCTTGTTTGGGGTCTGTGAAGTAGACAGGTCGGCCATCCTCCAAAATACGTAATTTAGCCGGATATATTAGGGCAAACAGTTTGTTCTGACTACCAACTTTTTACATACTTCAGAAAGTTCTTTCCGTTTCTGCGATACCAGAACCGGAAAGTCCTGAAAAATGAGTATCCTCGCCCCGTCCATCCGTAAGGGTTGATTCATTCAATACACTGCCAATACTTTTTCCTTTGCCCTGTAATCAAGAAATTTGGTTATGGCCGGTCTAGACCTATTTCCTTGATCCTGTCTCTCCGGGTCCAGTCTATGCGCTCTTTCAGTTTCCAGGACATTAGAAGCATCATAAATCCCGAGAGCCCTGGGAATACGATCACTGAAATTCTGACAATTGAGGGACCCTAACCGATTCAGGGATCCCTACAAATCGCAGATTACATATCCGATCCCTATTTTCCAAATCATCTAGTTTTGCAGATAAGGATTGAATAGTCTGATCCCAACGATCAATGATCGCCTGCATGGTCTGAACAGATTCCTCATTGTCACTAAGTTTCTGTTCCAGGGTTACTATTCTCGCTATATTAGAATATATTTTAGTGAGTGATGTTTCTAACTGTGTGTGTAAGTCTCCAAAATTTTTGTCCAGCAAAGGCATTAGCATGCTTATAGTAACTTTTGCGTTTTCTTCAGGGGTGGGAACTGAAGGCAATGGAGAGGGCCTTTCCAAAGTACCATCTGAGGTCTCCTCAGATGCATATACTGGTGGGGTCAAAAGAGAGGCCGGAGCTACCAATTTTTTGCGGTTTCTAACCATATCTTTGTCTAGAAGTGGCTGTGAATTATGAGCTGTGGAGGGCTTTTCTAGGTATCTGTCCATGCCCCAGCCAGGGCAGCAGAAAATGATAAAATAGACTGTGTATTACGAGACAATCCCTTTTGGGAAGTTAGCGGGCTAGAGAACGTTAAAGAAAAATGCAGATATCACATAATTAAGGCCTTGTGCCCCCTACTCACTATTATTCTACATTTGCAACTGTTTTGGGCATGTATACAATTGAATTACCTCGCAAGTGTCAAGACACTTATCAGTATCTCAGTGAACTTTAGTACCAAGTATAAACACAAGGATACTTATGATGAGAGGTGTAAGTGCTCTTTTACACAAAAATAGGGCTGTATACCTGCAACCTATTAGATAACAAATAATACAGCACCTAGAAGAAGCAAGTTAATAGGAACCCCACTAGAGGGTAGTGTAACCTATGGAATCCAAAAAGTAAAATTAATACTTAAGTCATACAAAAAGAGTATGTTACTATATTAATTAGCTGAACTCATGCACATAGATAAGCTCTACGATATATAAGTACGTTAGCAAGAACACACCGTATAAACGATGCTGCAGACAGAATATATTATTGCAGAAAATCAGGAAGAGAGAGTCATCAATTACTCCCAATGTTCCGGTTCACTTTGATATCACCACATTAATAACAGCAGAACAGAACATATTAAAACTGTATGTATGTAATAAAGATGGAAAGGATATTTAGTTCCATACAAAGCACCCACAATGCTTGTTCTGCGGATCCAGGTGAAAGATACAGAGCAATAAATATCCTCTCAAGCCCTAGATGCTGGTAGGAATGTCTCTGCAGAGTGGACTATAGCAATCCCCTCCAAATGCCTGAGCACCCCACCAACAGGCAATAGCGGGATTTATACCCAGGACAGTCCAGCCGAGTCCCCAAACAGTACTGGACACAGATGTTTAAGCACCCAGTTCTCTCAGATTGGTTGTGTGGCACTTATATTTCTAAAGAGAGGAGGAAAAGGTTTGTAGTGAGGGTAAGAGGAATCAGGCAAGCGGAATGTGTAAATCAAGGGGTGGGGGAGTACACAGTAGGGGGAAATGGTAAAAAGCAGAGGATAACAGGAGGGAGGTATCAGAAGTTTGTTAGCAACTGGTGTTATAGAAGACAAACAATGGTAGCGCCTGGGTGTATATCTAAGCAGGAGCAGATCAGTGAGATTCTGCAGCCCAGCTACGATCCATCCACATAGGGTATAGTAAGCATACCAGGGTGTTGAGATGGAAGACAGCGCGGCTCAGCAAAGTTCTCCCGTCACTCCAATGTCCCGTTCCCTCGGGGTGTAAAGAAGGCAGGCAGTCAAACCCTCACTGCAGCCCATCGGAGGTCCCAATATGAGCAGCAGTAGATGAAGTCCTCAAGCGCTCGGCAGGTGTTGAGGCCCTGGGAGCGATGACCAGCAGGAAGAGCCCGACAACAGCCCCAGCCAAGTCAAACCCTGGTGGCAGCAGCAACCAAGGGGACTGAAGTGCAGGCAGCCCCACAGACGGATCCAAATAGATTAGCAGCTGTGGAAGTCAGAGGTAGCCCAGCAGCTCCGGAGAGCCACAAAGTAGCAGCACCCAATCTGCTCCAGCCCAGGACCAGAGTCGCAAGGAAGCGCTCCCCGCCATTCGGACTCCACTCCTCTGTAAATTGCAGCGCTAGAGGAACTTTTACATTTGCCACTGAACTCCGGGTCCCAGCTGACGTCCCCAGTGTACAAGTGGCGGTATGTATACGAGCACAGTCCTGGGATCAGCTTCGGCAGTTAGAAGGGAGCGTCCCAGCTGTCCACGGCCAACCAGCCCCCCGTCACAATAAACAGAAGAGCGGCAATATCCCAATATACCAAGGAATAGTAGGCAGTACACAGTTCAGGAACAAGTTATATAATGGTCCCCGTTTATTGTCTCACCCCACACCAATCTTTGCGCCTTTCCAAGGCGGTCATGCACGCCATCAATACATATGGCTGAGCTACAGTGGATAAAAGGTCAGCAGAGGCAACTTAGGTATCAATCTGCTCCACAGCACCTAGAGCAGGCATTCCCAACCACGGTCCTCAAGGCACACCAACAGTGCAGGTTTTAGTGATATCCAGGCTGCAGCACAGGTGGGTAAATCAAAATAACTGAGCTACTAATTAAGTCACCTGTGCTGAAGCCTGGATATCACAAAAACCTGCACTGTTGGTGTGCCTTGAGGACCGTGGTTGGGAATGCATGACCTAGAGAATACACCAAAGTTGAGTGCTTACCCTCAAAGTGCCTAAATGTAGAAGACTGCAGCAGATTACTTAAGCCTCAGTCCGGACAGAAATTAAAAAGCAGCCATGCTCGATGCTCCGCCCACCGGAAGCCCTTTTCATTTTTTCTAATACGCCCACCCACAGCCCCCTGTCTTTGCTTTTCTCTTTCTCTATATCTACTTTATTTTGCTATCCTTTTCCCTAGCTCCTCTTCTTCTGCTCTATGGATGGATTGACAACTCGTGAATCTCGGGTAGACACTGCTCTTGTCAACATTGGTTTAGCTTTATATTTCTTTATTTTTGGTTGTATTAGTAACCTTGTCAAAGCGGAATCAATCTGATAATTCCTTTATAGTATATTTTCATCTCTTTTCTGTGCTTAAATTCCACTTCACATAGTTATGTTCATACTTGTTAACAAGGTTTTATTTATAAAAAAAACAACAACAAAAAACACATTTTCAAAAATGTTATTAGGGGGTGCCTTCTCTAGACTGCATGTCACAGCTCCTTCCATAGATGTCTGATAGGATTCAGGCCAGGGCTCATAGAAGGCAAATTAAATACAGTGCAAGGTTCTGTTCTTATCCATTCTCGGGTGCTTTTAGCTTTGTGATTTGGGTCATTATCCTGTTGTAGGACCCATAACCTGAAACTGCCAAATGCAGCAAAGCAGCCACAAAACATAACCAATCCACCTCCATGTTTCACAGCAGGTATGTTCTTTTCATTGACTGTTTAATTTTCTGTCTTTGTACATAGACCTAATGTGACTTACCAAAAAGCTCCAGTTTTTACTCATTTGTCAAAAGGACCTTCTTACAGAAGCATTGTGCCAATATGCATTTTAGCAAATTCCAGTCTAGTTTTAGGTTTTCAATAGTGGAGTCCTCCTGTTTCTTTTTCCATGGAACCACTGTTGCTCATAGGGCATCTGATGGTGCAATCAAGAACTGATGTACCTTGACCTTGGGAGTTCAGCTTGTATCTCTTTGGAACATTTCCTTGGCTCTTTTTCAGCTATTCTCACTATCCTTCTGTTTAATATGGGATCGATTTACCTCTTGCGGCCGCTTCCGTGGACTTTAAACTTCTTAATATTTGCAGCTGTAGTCCCAGAAAGATCAAGTAGCTTGGAAATGTTAGCCTTTACCTTTAACGCGATTGTCTATAAATTTCATTCTGATCTCCTCAGACAATTTTCTCTTTTGCTTTCTCTGGTCCATGTTTCATTGTGGTGCACACAATGATACCAAACAGCAAAGTGACAGCTTTTCTCCATTTAAATAAGCTGAATGATTGATTAGAAGATTGAAGGCATATGTGATGCTAACTGAAGAAAGCAATTCATTGCAATATCACTACAGTCAAATATTATTTAAGGTGTACCAAATAATATGTCCAGGCCATTTTAGAATATCTTTGTAGAATAAGCAATAAATTATCTTTTCACAGTTGCTTTGCTTTATTTTAGGACGTACCAAAGGCATGCGGGTATACATGAGATAACGGCTTTTAATTTCATCAGGGAGGAATGAAGCATTGTTTCAATGAGCTGCAAGGTTACCAACAAATTTGAAGTGCTCCAAGTTAGGTCCTGTTTGCGTTTACAGTTGGACACACAAATGCCGGGTGCAGATTATTATCTGGTTAATTTAGAACCAAACACACACCAATATTGGCACATGCATATTGTAAGACTACAATGCACTATGTACATTTCCTTATACAAAAAAGCCACATTCATGTTTTACAGCTGAAAAACCATTTCAGAAATTTGTTTACAGCTCAAGGTATCACTGTCCCTTCATAGACACTTAGGGGGTATATCCAATTAGCAGCAATAATGCAATCGCGGATACATTTATCACACCTATCTCCTGAAAAATCTGCTTATCGCAGACTGCGCTCCCGTTTTTTCGCACCTATTCTATTCCAAAATGGAATTCACGCAATAATTCTAGCCGGCAAAACCAAAGAGAAGAATAGGAGAAAATGGGGAAATCTGGCTGTACCCCCATAAAAGCCAAACTAATACAGGAAAACATTATAGAAGTCTATTAGTGACCATAATACTAACTATTTGGTGTCATTAAATTGGGTCAAATAGCTGCTATATGCAGTTTGTTTGTTTTTGGGGTTTGTTTGTTTTTGGGGGGGGGGGGGGGGGGGTTACATGTGAAAAAATGATAGAAAGCTATTTTTTCAGCAAAATAAGTACGCTCATTATGTTTGGGGTACAAGTATATATTTGAGTCACTTTAGGGGACATTTAAGAAAAGGGGTAAAAAAAACAGACCGATTACTCTCACCTGCAAGTCTAAAAACACTTGACCCACTCAAAGCACCCCAATATACCTGTCCCATACCGTGCACTCCAATTTCCATCACTTTGCATTTTTCCCCCAAATAATGACATGTTTTGTCCAATTAAAAATAATTAAAAACATCTAAGTGCCCAATTTATCATTCAGGGGGTATCTCAGGGGTTCTGAACCAAATCCACACATTTTTACCTTAAAATAGGAATATTGCACTACTTATCACCTGCTCAGAGATGGTAAAGAGAAATTTACGATAGAAACTATGGGGTCTATTCATGAAGCAGTGAAAAGTGTGGAGAAGTGAGCCAGCGGAGAAGTTGCCCATGGCGACCAATCAGCATTGAAATAACATTTATAATTTGCATACTGTAAAATTATACAGAAAAGCGGTTTGGTTGCCATGGGCAATTTCTCCACTGGCTCACTTCTCCACACTTTTCACTGCTTCATGAATAGTCCCGTCAGGAGACTTTTCACAGCTAATTGGATACCAAGTTATCTCAAATACGAGAAAATATCCGCAATATCGCAGCTAATTGGATACCTCCCTTAGCATACCAGTGAACCATAATAAACCCAGGTGCGCTGGATTTTGTATGCCCCAGAAGATGGTATATATTTTGATAGGTTGCCAATAGGAAAGTAAATAAATCGATGTTGAATCAATCAAATCAGTATCCATGGCTCGAACACATATGCTGAACAACTTCAGTCTCCCACCTGATTAGGAAAGAGTTAGTGGTAGACACTTTAGAAACCCTACCATTAAGGCAGTCACCTACATATCTGTTTATTAAATTTTTGGGGAATTGGTAGCCTCTGATGACTGGCACACTATCTCACTTTAGATGTACAGATGTGTCCTCTCTCGTTGCTGCAGTCACGTTAAACAGATTTACTAGTTGCGAGCGCGTTTAGGAACGCCGGGGGGTCTTTTTGTGCATTTTTCCTCCAAAATACGAAATGCTACGTTACAGTGTTCTCCAGGAAAACACAGAATGCAGGCATGCCACATATCGTTTTAATCAGCAGAGTCTGCTTGTGCATCTTATTCACATATTGATGCAAATAAGACACATATGGCAAAAGAGAGACACCCAACGTTAAGGGAGTTGCACGAACACTGGTGGCTCACTCACGCCAGGAATCTAGTGGTGCATGGTGTATTGAGGCTAGATGTATGAGGACACATCTGTAATATAATATATGCACTTGTTCAAACACTATAAACATGAAAATTATTAGTACCTGTTCAAACGAGCTTTGTTCAGGATAATAAATGTTGTATATAGTTTGCAAGATATATATTAATGTCATTCTGATAGAAATTCCCCTATTTTTTTCCCTTCACAGCTTCTGAGCATGTGAAAAGTTTTGGAAAATCCATATTTTAAGGTAAAAATGTCAGGACTTGCTTCAGAACCCCTGGGAAAGCCCACTGAATGATCAATTAGGCACTCAAAGTTTCAATTAGCTTAATTTGGACAAAAACGATTTAATTGTTGGGGGTGAAAATGCAAAGTGACTAAACGGCTACGGTTAACAGACCAGAGCAATAGAAATGGGCAATAAAAGGAGAATTACCTCAGTCTCCTCCTCTATCTTGGCTCCTTCAGCCTGCAAAAGTGCCAATAATGTTTCCAGTGATGCATTCACAGACTGCTGATCTGTAACATAAAAAAAAAAAAAAAAAAAAAAAAAGGACAAATTATACTAGCTATATAAAGCAAATAATCCAGTGCCCTATACACACTAAATGAGTACCGGCGATGCAGATATTGGTGGCGGCGGGTACCTGGTGGGATGCCAGCATCGGCAAGTGTGCCAACGGGGAAGGGAACGACACCCATGCTGCATCTGCAGCTTGGTTGTCGTTAACGAAGACCACCCTCGTCTGTACATGTTCAGACGAGGGAGGGGGTCGTTAACGATGCGCGAAAGCGCGCATTGTTAACGACACTGAGTGTACACACTACACGGGATTGTAAAAGACCTCGCTTAGATTGGCCCTTCTGAGCAATATCTTTTCATTTTCATCTAGTGTGTATGGGCTTTAAAAAAAAAAAAAAAAGCATACTTGCTGAAAAAAAATAAGATTTTACTCACCAGTAAATCTATTTCTCGTAGTCCGTAGTGGATGCTGGGACTCCGTAAGGACCATGGGGAATAGCGGCTCCGCAGGAGACTGGGCACAACTAAAGAAAGCTTTAGGACTACCTGGTGTGCACTGGCTCCTCCCTCTATGCCCCTCCTCCAGACCTGTTAGGATACTGTGCCCGGAAGAGATGACACAATAAGGAAGGATTTTGAATCCCGGGTAAGACTCATACCAGCCACACCAATCACACCGTATAACTCGTGATACTATACCCAGTTAACAGTATGAAATACAACTGAGCCTCTCAACAGATGGCTCAACAATAACCCTTTAGTTAGGCAATAACTATATACAAGTATTGCAGACAATCCGCACTTGGGATGGGCGCCCAGCATCCACTACGGACTACGAGAAATAGATTTACCGGTGAGTAAAATCTTATTTTCTCTGACGTCCTAAGTGGATGCTGGGACTCCGTAAGGACCATGGGGATTATACCAAAGCTCCCAAATGGGCGGGAGAGCGCGGATGACTCTGCAGCACAGAATGAGCAAACTCTAGGTCCTCCTCAGCCAGGGTATCAAACTTGTAGACTCTTGCAAAAGTGTTTGAACCCGACCAAGTAACAGCTCGGCAAATTTGTAAAGCCGAGACCCCTCGGGCAGCCGCCCAAGAAGAGCCCACTTTCCTCGTGGAATGGGCTTTTACAGATTTAGGATGCGGCAGTCCAGCCGCAGAATGTGCAAGTTGAATCGTGCTACAGATCCAGCGAGCAAAAGTCTGCTTAGAAGCAGGAGTACCCAGCTTGTTGGGTGCATACAGGTTAAATAGCGAGTCAGTGTTCCTGACTCCAGCCGTCCTGGAAACATATATTTTTCAGGGCCCTGACTACGTCCAGTAACTTGGAATCCTTCAAGTCCCAAGTAGCCGCAGGCACCACAATAGGTTGGTTCAAATGAAAAACTGATACCACCTTAGGAAGGAATTGGGAACGAGTCCTCAATTCTGCCCTATCCATATAAAAAAAATTAGATAAGGGCTTTTGCATGATAAAGCCGCTAATTCTGATACACGCCTGGCCGACGCCAAGGCCAACAGCATGACCACTTTTCACGTGAGGTATTTTAGCTCCACGGATTTAAGTGGCTCAACCCAATGCGACTTCAGGAAATCCAACACCACGTTGAGATCCCACGGTGCCACTGGAGGCACAAACGGGTGCTGACTATGCAGCACTCCCTTAACAAAATTCTGAACTTCAGGCAGTGAAGTCAGTTCTTTTTTTGAAGAAAATCGATAGAGCCGAAATCTGGACCTTAGTGGAACCCAATTTTAGGCCCATAGTCACCCCTGACTGTAGGAAGTGCAGAAATCGACCTAGCTGAAATTCCTCCGTTGGGGCCTTCCTGGCCTCACAGCACGCAACATACTTCCGCCATATGCGGTGATAATGGTTTGCGTTCACTTCTTTCCTAGCTTTAATTAGCGTAGGAATAACTTCCTCCGGAATGCCCTTTTCCTTCAGGATCCGGCGTTCAACCGCCATGCCGTCAAACGCAGCCGCGGTACGTCTTGGAACAGACAGGGCCCCTGCTGCAGCAGGTACTGTCTGAGCAGCAGAGGCCATGGGTCCTCTGAGATCATTTCTTGGAGGAGTTCTGGGAACCAAGCTCTTCTTGGCCAATCCGGAACAATGAGTATAGTTCTTACTCCTCTCCTTCTTATTATTCTCATTACCCTGGGTATGAGAGGCAGAGAAGGGAACACATACACCGACTGGTACACCCACGGTGTTACTAGAGCGTCCACAGCTATCGCCTGAGGGTTCCTTGACCTGGCGCAATATCTTTTTAGCTTTTTGTTGAGGCGGGACGCCATCATGTCCACCTGTGGCCTTTCCCAACGGTGTACAATCATTTGGAAGACTTCTGGATGAAGTCCCCACTCTCCCGGGTGGAGGTCGTGTTTGCTGAGAAAGTCTGCTTCCCAGTTATCCACTCCGAGAATGAACACTGCTGACAGTGTTAACACATGATTTTCCGCCCATCGGAGAATCCTTGTGGCTTCTGCCATCGCCATCCTGCTTCTTGTGCCGCCCTGTCGGTTTACATGAGCGACCGCCGTGATGTTGTCTGACTGGATCAGCACCGGCCGGTGTAGAAGCAGGGTCTAGCCTGACCTAGGGCATTGTAAATGGCCCTTAGTTCCAGACATTTTTGTGTAGGGAAGTCTCCTGACTTTTCTCCGAGGGCAGCAGGCAAGGCTGATGTGAGGTAACGGCGAGGGGGAGTCGCCTCGAACTCCAGCTTGTATCCCTGTGATACTACTTGCAGAACCTAGGGATCCACCTGTGGGCAAGCCCGCTGGTCCCTGAAGTTCCCGAGACGCGCCCCCACCGCACCTGTCTCCACCTGTGGAGCCCCAGCGTCATGCGGTGGACTCAGAGGAAGCGGGGGAAGATTTTTTTATCCTGGGAACTGGCTGTCTGGTGCAGCTTTTTCCTTCTTCCCTTGTCTCTGTGCAGAAAGGAAGCGCCTTTGACCCGCTTGCTTTTCTGAAGCCGAAAGGACTGTACCTGAAAATACGGTGCTTTCTTAGGCTGTGAGGAAACCGGAGGTAAATTTTTTTCCTTCCCAGCTGTTGCTGTGGATACGAGGTCCCAGAGACCATCCCCAAACAATTCCTCACCCTTATAAGCCGGAATCTCCATGTGCCTTTTAAAGTCAGCATCACCTGTCCACTGCCGGGTCTCTAATACCCTCCTGGCAGGATGGACATTGCATTAATTCTGGACGCCAGCCGGCAAATATCCCTCTGTGCATCCCTCATATATAAGACGACGTCTTTAAAATGCTCTATGTTAGCAAAATATTATCCCTGTCTAGGGTATTAATATGATCTGACAGGGTATCAGACCACGCTGCAGCAGCACTATTCATGCTGAGGCAATTGCAGGTCTCAGTATAGTACCTGAGTGTGTATATACAGACTTCAGGATAGCCTCCTGCTTTTTATCAGCAGGATCCTTCAAGTTGGCCGTATCCTAAGACGGCAGTGCCACCTTTTTTGACAAATGTGTGAGCGCCTTATCCACCCTAGGGGATATCTCCCAACGTGACCTATCCTCTGGCGGGAAAGGGTACGCCAGCAGTAACTTTTTAGAAATTACCAGTTTCTTATCGGGGGAACCCACGCTTCTTTACACACTTCCTTCACTCATCTGATGGGGGAACAAAACACTGGCTGCTTTTTCTCCCCAAACATAAAACCCCTTTTATGTGGTACTTGGGTTAATGTCAGAAATGTGTAACACATTTTTCATTGCCGAGATCATGCAACGGATGTTCCTAGTGGATTGTGTATATGTCTCAACCTTGTCGACACTGGAGTCAGACTCCGTGTCGACATCTGTGTCTGCCATCTGAGGTAACGGGCGTTTTTGAGCCCCTGATGGCCTTTGAGACGCCTGGGCAGGCGCGGGCTGAGAAGCCGGCTGTCCCACAGCTGTTACGTCATCCAGCCTTTTATGTAAGGAGTTGACATTGTCGGTTAATACCTTCCACCTATCCATCCACTCTGGTGTCGGCCCCACAGGGGGCGACATCCCATTTATCAGCCTCTGCTCCGCCTCCACGTAACCTTCCTCATCCAACATGTCGACACAGCCGTACCGACACACCGCACACACACAGGGAATGCTCTGACTGAGGACAGGACCCCACAAAGTCATTTGGGGAGACCGAGGGAGAGTATGCCAGCACACACCAGAGCGCTATATAATGCAGGGATTAACACTATAACTGAGTGATTTTTCCCCCAATAGCTGCTTGTATACACATATTGCGCCTAAATTTGGTGCCCCCCCTCTCTTTTTAACCCTTTGAGCCTGAAAACTACAGGGGAGAGCCTGGGGAGCTGTCTTCCAGCTGCACTGTGAAGAAATAATGGCGCCAGTGTGCTGAGGGAGATAGCCCCGCCCCTTTTTCGGCTGACTTTTCTCCCGCTTTTTTCATGGATTCTGGCAGGGGTAATTTATCACATATATAGCCCTGGGACTATATATTGTGATGATTTGCCAGCCAAGGTGTTTTATATTGCCCTCAGGGCGCCCCCCCCCCCCAGCGCCCTGCACCCATCAGTGACCGGAGTGTGAAGTGTGTATGAGGAGCAATGGCGCACAGCTGCAGTGCTGTGCGCTACCTTGAAGACTGAAGTCTTCTGCCACCGATTTTCCGGAACACTTCTTGCTTCTGGCTCTGTAAGGGGGCCGGCGGCGCGGCTCCGGGAACGAACACCAAGGTCGGGTCCTGCGGTCGATCCCTCTGGAGCTAATAATGTCCAGTAGCCTAAGAAGCCCAAACTACCACCAGTTAGGTAGGTTCGCTTCTTCTCCCCTTAGTCCCTCGCTGCAGTGAGTCTGTTGCCAGCAGATCTCACTGTAAAATAAAAACCTAAAATATACTTTCTTTCTAGGAGCTCAGGAGAGCCCCTAGTGTGCATCCAGCTCAGCCGGGCACAAGATTCTAACTGAGGTCTGGAGGAGGGTCATAGTGGAAGGAGCCAGTGCACACCAGGTAGTCCTAAAGCTTTCTTTAGTTGTGCCCAGTCTCCTGCGGAGCCGCTATTCCCCATGGTCCTTACGGAGTCCCAGCATCCACTTAGGACGTCAGAGAAACCTCTTGCAATAAAATGATCACAGTGAAACATGCAAATATAGAGAAAAGAGAAGTCACAGCTTGCAGTCGTTACACAGTCAGTAAAATACAGGAGCACCACTTAATGCTGGCCAGCCATGACATAAGAAACTTGTTTCCTTTTACATATTTGTTTAACAAGTAAAATCATAATATCTATAAATAGATGTGTCATTGTCCACACCTTGTCACACAAACGGGTAAGTTACATACACCAGATTTCAAGCTGAAGGACAAAAGGTATATTGCACACATAAAGATACTGCATACTTTAATAACAGCACATTAGTGTATAGAATATAACCAATCTGTATTTCCATGCACAGAGCAGTAAGAGAATGGCTGAACCATCCCTTGATACAATCACATTATAGGCATTAGGCACCTAGCACATTACTCTAGAAAATGCACACAAGCAGTGACAAGTCTCTTTAAATAAATGTACCCAGCTTTGTCTTCTTTAACTGATGTGATTCCATGAGAGTCTGCAGCTCCAAGTATTTCTGTGTTAGAGTTGCTTTTAAGTTCTCCATCTTGGGCTGGTAAAGTAGGTTTGCTTCTGCCAAGTTCCTATTTCCAGCAAGGGTCATTTCCTTGTTCAGCTGTACACTCTGGGCCTACAGAAAGAGACAGCATCACTGCATTAATACACCAGTATTGCCACTTTTGTAGTGCTTTGGTTTGACCCTCAGTGAAGTACAAGAAAGCCAGAGGCAGAACTCTGGGAGACAACGGAGTCAGCTGCTGCCGGGCTCCTGCTTTGAAGGGGGGCACCTCTCCTCCTGTTTTGTGTGTTCAGCGACATTAATCAATTGAGTTAATTGACAGCAGCCGGTATCTCTTCCGTAGCCGACTTCCCCACTAGTCACTACACCTTACAAATCACACCCTCTTTATTATAGATATACTGGAAGCAGACACCTTACTGATGAAGCTATTTGCTCCTATAAAGGAAGCATGAGAATTCTAACTATATGACGTTATTTCTCTGACAATTACAAGTAACTTCATATAGTTAGAATTCTCATACTTCCTATGCAAGAGCAGATATCTCCACCAGTAAGATGCATGCTTCCAGTGTAACAGGTTGTGGGTTCTAATCCTGGATATGACACTTGCAAATTAATTGTCAAAGAAATAATCAGCATTGGGAGTGACTGAGCAGATCTATGTAGTGTGTGGCTAGACCAGTGGCAAACGCAGGATTTGCATGGGGGGGTTTCCAGAACTGGGCGGAGCCAATCACGGGGGTGGGGACTGAGGTGACCCAGTATATGCTGGGTCCGTAAAACTAGTGTCTGTGTGTGTGTGTGTGTGTGTGTGTGTGTGTGTGTGTGTGTGTGTGTGTGTGTGTGTGTGTGTGTGTGTGTGTATATATATATATATATATATACATACATACATATACACATATACACACATATATACATACACATACATATACATACACACATACATACATATACACGGGTGGTCTTCAGTATGCCGGCGGTCGGGCTCCCGGCGACCAGCATACCGGCGCCGGGAGCCTGACCGCCGGCATACCGACACTTATTCTACCTCGTGGGGGTCCACGACCCCTCTGGAGGGAGAATAGAATAGTGTGGCGCACGTAGCGTGGCGAGCGCAGCGAGCCCGCAAGGGGCTCATTTGCGCTTGCCACACTGTTGGTAAGCCGGCGGCCGGCCTCCCGGCGCCGGTATGCTGGTCGCCGGGAGGCCGTAGTGAACCCATATACACATATACATAGCATATTAAACATACATTACACATATACATATATATATATATACATATATATACACACATACAGTACACATATATATATATACACACACACATGTATATATATATATATATATATATATATATATCTCTCTCTCTCTCGTGTGCGTGTATGTGTATGTATGTATATACATGTGTATATATGTAGGCACATGGATATATATTATTATTATTACCACCACCAGTTATTTATATAGCGCACACATATTCCGCAGCGCTTTACAGAGAATATTTGGCCATGCACATCAGTCCCTGCTCCAGTAGAGCTTACAATCTATATTCCCTACCACATGTACACACACACATTCACGCTAGGGTTAATTTTTTATTGGGATCCAATTAACCTACCAGTATATTTTTGGATTGTGGGAGGAAACCGGAGTACCCGGAGGAAACCCACGCAAGTACGGGGAGAATATACAAACTCCACACAGTTGGGCCATGGTGGGAATCGAACCCATGACCTCAGTGCTGTGAGGCAGTAATGCTAACCATTACACCATCCGTACTACTATAATTAAAATAAAGTAAACTTTTATTGCACTTGCAAGTGCCACCAGGAAGACAGCAGGCTGCAGAGGATGCTAGACAGTCATTAATAATACTCATGCAGCTAAAAAAAAAAAAAAAACATTTTTTTTTTTTTTTAGTGGAGGGGGGTTTCTGGGTACTCTGAAACCCCCCCTGGGTGCGCCACTGTAGACCCCTACATAGATCTGCCTAGCTTCAACTGTTTTGTAGTAGCTTCATATAGTTAGTAAGTTAGAATCTGTAGGCTTGCTGTGGAGGAAGTGTGTGAGATTATATATATATATATATATATATATATATATATATATATATATATATATATATATATATATATATATATATATGTATATATGTATCTTGGTAATTTTTTCTTTAATTTTGCCTCACTTACACTTCTATTCAAGCATTATGTACAGTACATGTTTTTATTTTACACAAGTCTTGAGCTATATAGACGTTTGTATATTTTAACAGTTGCTCCTAGCAAAGTGCTAGGAGATGTTTTATAGTGCTGCTTCTCACTATTTCTATTTAAATATGTAATATTTCTTATGCTTAAATCATATGCTTATGGGGAGTAATCAATTAGCGCCAAAATTGTGTCAATTACCTATGATTGCCATTTTTGCCGCAAAATAGACTTTTCGTTGGTATGCACGCTCCCATGATTCACCCTATTCAAACGCAAATTAGCGAAAACAGGATTGCTGCAAAAATTGGTGCCGATAGTGAAAAATGGATAAATCTGTCTGTACCCCCCAAATAAACTAAACTAACATTGGACAACAGTATAAATGTTTATTATTGGTTATAACAAACATATTTCTGGTACTTAATTTAGGTCAAATGGCTGTTATATGCATTTTTTTTTACATGTACAAAAATGATAGAAAGCTATTTTTTTTCCCAGCAAAATAAGTGCTAAAATTAAACTTGGGGTACATAAAAATGGGTAAAAGTATATATTTGGGTCATTTTACTCATTACTCCCATCTGCAAGTCTAAAAACACTTGTCCCACTCATAAAGCACCCTAATATACCCATCCCATACCTAGTACCCCAATTTCAATCATTTTGCACTTTTCACCCCAAAAATGACATGTCATTATCGGCCAATTAAAAATAATGAAAAACTTCTAAATGCCTAATTAGTCATTTAGGGGTTGTTCCAGGGGTTCAGAAACAAATCCCCACATTTTCAACCTAAAAATAAGAATTTACTCACCGGTAATTCTATTTCTCGTAGTCCGTAGTGGATGCTGGGAACTCCGTAAGGACCATGGGGAATAGCGGGCTCCGAAGGAGACTGGGCACATCTAAGAAAGAATTAGGACTACCTGGTGTGCATTGGCTCCTCCCTCTATGCCCCTCCTCCAGACCTCAGTTAGGAAACTGTGCCCGGAAGAGCTGACACAATAAGGAAAGGATTTGGAATCCCGGGTAAGACTCGTACCAGCCACACCAATCACACCGTACAACTCGTGATACTATACCCAGTTAACAGTATGAATAACAACTGAGCCTCTCAACAGATGGCTCCAAACAATAACCCTTTAGTTAAGCAATAACTATATCCAGGTATTGCAGACAATCCGCACTTGGGATGGGCGCCCAGCATCCACTGCGGACTACGAGAAATAGAATTACCGGTGAGTAAATTCTTATTTTCTCTGACGTCCTAGTGGATGCTGGGACTCCGTAAGGACCATGGGGATTATACCAAAGCTCCCAAACGGGCGGGAGAGTGCGGATGACTCTGCAGCACCGAATGAGCGAACTCCAGGTCCTCCTCAGCCAGGGTATCAAACTCGTAGAATTTTGCAAATGTGTTTGAACCCGACCAAATAGCAGCTCGGCAAAGTTGGAAAGCCGAGACCCCTCGGGCAGCCACCCAAGAAGAGCCCACCTTCCTCGTGGAATGGGATCTCACTGATTTAGGATGCGGCAGTCCAGCCGCCGAATGTGCAAGCTAAATCGTGCTACAGATCCAGCGAGCAATAGTCTGCTTTGAAGCAGGAGCACCCAGCTTGTTGGGTGCATACAGGATCAATAGCGAGTCAGTTTTCCTGACTCTAGCCCTCCTGGAAACATAGATTTTTAGGGCCCTGACTACGTCCAGCAACTTGGAATCCTCCAAGTCCCGAGTAGCCGCAGGCACCACAATAGGTTGGTTCAAATGAAAAGCGGATACCACCTTAGGAAGGAATTGGGAACGAGTCCTCAATTCCGCCCTATCCATATGAAAAATCAGATAAGGCTTTTACATGACAAAGCCGCCAATTCTGACACACGCCTGGCCGAAGCCAAAGCCAACAGCATGACCACTTTCCACGTGAGATATTTTAGCACCACGGTTTTAAGTGGCTCAAACCAATGCGACTTTAGGAAATCCAACACTACGTTGAGATCCCAAGGTGCCACTGGAGGCACAAAAGGGGGCTGAATATGCAGCACTCCCTTAAACAAAAGTCTGAACTTCAGGCAGTGAAGCCAGTTCTTTTTGGAAGAAAATTGACAGAGCCGAAATCTGGACCTTAATGGAACCCAATTTTAGGCCCATAGTCACCCCTGACTGTAGGAAGTGCAGAAATCGACCCAGCTGAAATTCCTCCGTTGGGGCCTTCCTGGCCTCACACCACGCAACATATTTTCGCCATATGCGGTGATAATGTATTGCGGTCACATCCTTCCTAGCTTTAATCAGCGTAGGGATGACTTCCTCCGGAATGCCCTTTTCCTTCAGGATCCAGTGTTCAACCGCCATGCCGTCAAACGCAGTTGCGGTAAGTCTTGGAACAGACAGGGCCCCTGCTGCAGCAGGTCCTGTCTGAGCGGCAGAGGCCATCGGTCCTCTGAGATAATTTCTTGAAGTTCTGGGTACCAAGCTCTTCTTGGCCAATCCGGAACAATGATTATAGTTCTTACTCTCCTTCTTATTCTCCTCAGTACCTTGGGTACGAGAGGAAGAGGGGGGAACACATAAACAGACTGGTACACCCACGGTGTCACTAGAGCGTCCACAGCTATCGCCTGAGGGTCCCTTGACCTGGCGCAATATCTTTTTAGCTTTTTATTGAGGCGGGACGCCATCATGTCCACCTGCGGTCGTTCCCACCGGTGTACAATCAGCTTGAAGACTTCTGGATGAAGTTCCCACTCTCCCGGGTGGAGGTCGTCTGCGCTGAGGAAGTCTGCTTCCCAGTTTTCCACTCCCGGAATGAACACTGCTGACAGTGCTATCACGTGATTCTCCGCCCATCGAAGAATCCTTGTGGCTTCTGCTATTGTTATCCTGCTTCTTGTGCCGCCCTGTCGATTTACATGGGCGACAGCCGTGATGTTGTCTGACTGAATCAGCACCGGTTGTTTTTGAAGCAGGGATTCTGTTTGACTCAGGGCATTGTAAATGACCCGTAGTTCCAGAATATTTATATGCAGGGAAGTTTTTGTCCTTGGACGTTTTCCTCCCTGAGTGACTGCCCCCCACCCTCGGAGGCTTGCATTCGTGGTCACAGGACCCAGTCCTGTATGCAGAATCTGCGGCCTTCACGAAGATGAGCACTCTGCAGCCACCACAGCAGAGACACCCTGGCCCTTGGTGACAGGGTGATCCACCGATGCATCTGAAGATGCGATTCGGACCACTTGTCCAATAGATCCCACTGGAAGATCCGCGCATGGAACCTGCCAAAGGGAAACGCTTCGTAAGAGCTACCATCTTTCCCAGGATTCGCGTGCAGTGATGCACAGACACCTGTTTTGGTTGCAGGAGGTCCCTGACCAGAGATGATAATTCCTGGGCCTTCTCCTCCGGGAGAAAAACATTCTTCTGTTCTGTGTCCAGAATCATACCCAGGAACAGCAGACGCGTCGCGGGAATCAGCTGCGACTTTGGGATATTCAGGATCCAGCCGTGCTGATGCAGCACTTCCTGAGATAGTGCTACGCTGACTAGCAACTGCTCCTTGGACCTCGCCTTTATCAGGAGGTCGTCCAAGTACGGGATAATTATAACTCCCTTCTTTCTAAGGAGTATCATCATTTTGGCCATTACCTTGGTAAATACCCTCGGTGCCGTGGACAGACCAAACGGCAACGTCTGGCATTGGTAATGACAGTCCTGTACCACAAACCTGAGGTACTCCTGGTGAGGTGGGTACATGGGGACACCCTCTTCCAGGCTTGTATAACCGCCCTGAGCGATTCCATCTTGAACTTGAACTTCCTTATATAAGTGTTCAAGAATTTTACATTTAGGATGGGTCTCACCGAACCATCTGGTTTCGGTACCACAACATTGTGGAATAGTAACCCCGCCCCTGTTGAAGGGGGGGTACCTTGATTATCACCTGCTGAAAGTACAGCTTGCGAATAGCGTCCAGTACTACCTCCCTTTCTTTGGGAGCAGCCGGCAAGGCAGATTTGAGGTAACGGCGAGGGGGAGTGGCCTCTAACTCCAGCTTGTATCCCTGAGATACCACTTGTAGAACCCAGGGATCTACCTGTGAGCGAACCCACTGGTCGCTGAAGTTCCGGAGACGCGCACCCACCGCACCTGGCTCCGCCTGTGGAGCCCCAGCGTCATGCGGTGGACTTTATAGGAAGCGGGGGAGGATTTTGGTTCCAGGGAACTGGCTGTCTGGTGCAGCTTTTTCCCTCTTCCCTTGCCTCTGGGCAGAAAGGAAGCGCCTCTGACCCGCTTGCCTTTTTGTGGCCGAAAGGACTGTACCTGATAATACGGTGCTTTCTTAGACTGTGAGGAAACCTGAGGTAAAAATGTCGACTTCCCAGCTGTTGCTGTGGATACTAGGTCCGAGAGACCCTCCCCAAACAATTCCTCACTCTTATAAGGCAAAACCTCCATGTGCCTTTTAGAATCAGCATCACCTGTCCACTGCCGAGTCCATAATACTCTTCTGGCAGAAATGGACATTGCATTAATTTTAGATGCCAGCCGGCAAATATCCCTCTGTGCATCTCTGATATATAAGACAACGTCTTTAAAATGCTCTATGGTTAGCAAAATAGTATCCCTGTCTAGTATATTATCTGACAGGGTATCGGACCAAGCTGCTGCAGCACTATACACTGAAGCAATTGCAGGTCTCAGTATAATACCTGAGTGTGTATATACAGACTTCAGGATAGCCTCCTGCTTTCTATCAGCAGGCTCCTTTAAGGCGGTCGTATCCTGAGACGGCAGTGCCACCTTTTTTGACAAGTGTGTGAGCGCCTTATCCACCCTAGGGGACGTCTCCCAACGTAACCTATCCTTTGGCGGGACAGGGTACGCCATCAGTAACGTTTTAGAAATTACTATTTTCTTATCGGGGGAACCCCACGCTTCTTCACACACTTTATTCAATTCATCTGATGGGGGAAGAACCACTGGATGCTTTTTCTCCCCAAATATAATACCCTTTTTTGTGGTAACTGGGTTAATGTCAGAAATGTGCAACACATTTTTCATTGCAGTAATCATACAACGGATGGCCCTTGTGGATTTTACATTTGTCTCATCGTCGTCTACACTGGAGTCAGACTCTGTGTCGACATCTGTGTCTGCCATCTGAGGTAGCGGGCGTTTTTGATCCCCTGATGGCCTTTGAGACGCCTGGGCAGGCACGGGCTGAGAAGCCGGCTGTCCCACTGCTGTACGTCATCCAGCCTTTTATGTAAGGAGTTGACACTGTCGGTTAATACCTTCCACATATCCACCCACTCTGGTGTTGACCCCGCAGGGGGTGACATCACACTTATCGGCACCTGCTCCGCCTCCATATAATCTTCCTCATCAATCATGTCGACACAGCCGTACCGACACACGCACACACACAAGGAAATGCTCTGACTGAGGACAGGACCCCACAAAGTCCTTTGGGGAGACAGAGAGAGAGTATGCCAGCACACACCAGAGCGCTATATAATGCAGGGATTCACACTACACACAGTGATTTTTCCCCTATAGCTGCTATAAATATACAGTTTGCGCCTATATTTAGTGCCCCCCCCTCTCTTTTTCACCCTATTGAGCCTGGAAACTGCAGGGGAGAGCCTGGGGAGCATCCCTCCAGCGGAGCTGCGAGAGGAAATGGCGCCAGTGTGCTGAGGGAGATAGCCCCGCCCCCTTCTCGGCGGACTTCTCCCGCTTTAAGGATATTTTTGGCAGGGGATTTTACACATATATAGTCTTACTGACTATATTATGTGTTTTATGCCAATATAAGGTACTCTTATTGCAGCCCAGGGCGCCCCCCCCCCCCCAGCGCCCTGCACCCATCAGTGACTGGAGTGTGTGGTGTGCATGGGGAGCAATGGCGCACAGCTGCAGTGCTGTGCGCTACCTTAATGAAGACCGGAGTCTTCAGCCGCCGATTTCCTGGACGTTCTTCTTGCTTCTGGCTCTGCAAGGGGGACGGCGGCGCGGCTCCAGGACCGGACGACCGAGGCTGGGCCTGTGTTCGATCCCTCTGGAGCTAATGGTGTCCAGTAGCCTAGAAACCCAAGCTAGCTGCAAGCAGGTAGGTTCGCTTCTCTCCCCTAAGTCCCCCGTAGCAGTGAGTCTGTTGCCAGCAGATCTCACTGAAAATAAAAAACCTAAATATATACTTTCTTTTCTAGGAGCTCAGGAGAGCCCCTAGTGTGCAACCAGCTCGGCCGGGCACAGAATTCTAACTGAGGTCTGGAGGAGGAGCCAGTGCACACCAGGTAGTCCTAATTCTTTCTTAGATGTGCCCAGTCTCCTTCGGAGCCCGCTATTCCCCATGGTCCTTACGGAGTTCCCAGCATCCACTAGGACGTCAGAGAAATAGGGATTTTCCCCAAGTTTATCACCTGCTCAGAGTTGGTGATTTGAAATTAGCGGTAAAATTACAGCTAAAATATTTTCGCGGACAACTGAATAGACACTTTGGCGAATTTAAAGTGAAAACACATTTTTGCTGGTAACTGAATTCCCCCCTATGTCTTGCAAAATTGTATAAAGTGCTTTTGCTTCAATAAATAAAAAGATTTTGTAAATAAGTGCTTCCCATGGCAGGCCATAAATTGGCTGTCCACAATGGTAATTATCAAATTACTACATGTGAGGCAGCCGAGAATAGGTTCTAAGCAACTATTGGTTGCTATGGACACGTCTATTGCCAATTAATATCTCTACAAAATACAAATTTTGGCATACAACTTGCTGTCAATTAAAAATATACAATCCCACATTATACAATCCACACTGCTACTCTATAAACCAAGTTTCCTTCTAGCATGACAACGTGCTATACTGGCCTGAAAGAGCACAACTGCCTTACTGCATTATGACATGTAGTTATTTCATGTATATTATTCAGCTGGGTAGCATGCAGCATATATTAGATAGGTAGAAAAAAGGTCATACATAAAAAAGGGACAAAGATAGGAAAAGCTAGGGAGGGCCCTGCTCATCAGAATCAGAATCCGCTTTATTGGCCATGTGTACTTGCGTACACTAGCAATTTATTGTGGTACAATGCATCGCCAAGCAGCAACATGAAGGGGGAATACATAGCATAAGAAGGGGGAAAAACGTAGCATACATTACAAACATTACACGTATGAGTTGATACTGCACATTGCAACTGTACAATAGACTCGACATATTAGACATGTAAAAACGAAGGCTGCTTGGCAAAGCAGCACCGAGGCAGCCATCCACGGCGTCAACTAGAACTCAAACAATGCACATAATACCGAAGATTTAAGTAATACATCAAAAGATAAACCACACAGACAATAAAAAAATGAGAGCAACAACATACTAATTGGAATTGGACATAATAGAGTCTGCATTAGGATGAACAGTATAGGTTGGAGTAGGGTAAGCAGTAATAAAGAGATGAGTTTTTCGTGATACAACAAAACCGATTCATTTGACTGCACCGATTGCTTTGATATAATGCAACACTTGTATATCTACTGTATGTGCGATTGGGTCTGAATCTGTATAGAAAGCAGAACAGAACTTGGCGTGACAAAAAGCTGTGGCTTCTGCATTGCAGCACTTCCTATACAGATTCAGACTCCGTTGCACACCGATATACAAGTGTTGCATATCAAATTAAAATCAGTTTAGTTTTGCAAAGCGGTTTTGTTGCATCACATTTTTCATAACTATTTTATAGTTTTGGATGGCTCTCTTCAGACTTTCCCCAACTCCGTTTTTTGTGCCTTCTTATTTCCTGTTCCTCCCAGCTGGCCTACTTCTATTTGATGTAATAGAGCCTCACCTCAAAGAATCAGAATCAGCTTTATTGGTCAGGTATACTTACGTATACTAGGAATTTGTCTTCGGTTTGCTATACAACAGCCAAGTAGGTAACAGGTGTGTGTGTGTGTGTGTGTGTGTGTGTGTGTGTGTGTGTGTGTGTGTGTGTGTGTGTGTGTGTGTGTGTGTGTGTGTGTGTGGGCAAGTAAGGTTACACAGATAGGTATACCGTAGGGACACAAGTGAGTTACATGTACGTCTAGTCAGTCAATGTTCAGGAGTTCAGCAGGCGGACAGCTTGGGGAAAGAAACTTTTGAGGCTTCTGGTGGATCTGGCGGGGACAGCCCTGTAACGCCTGCCTGAAGGAAGCAAGTTAAACATGCTGTGGCCGGGGTGTAGCTGGTCTTTTACTATCTTCATTGCCCGCTTTTTAGCTCTGGACAAGTACAGGTCCTGGACTGAGGGAAGGTCGGCCCCGATGATCTTCTCTGCGGTTCTGACCACCTTTTGGAGCCTGCATATGTCCCTCGCGCTGGCGGAGCTGTACCATACGAGTATCGAGGAGCACAGTACAGACTCCACAATCGCGGAGTAGAAGAGGAGCAGGAGCTTCTGTGGGATGTTGAACTTCCTTAGTTGCCTGAGGAAGAACAACCTCTGCTGCGCTTTCCCAACAGTGGCGTCAGTGTTGAACCCCCATTTAAGGTCCCTGGAGATTGTGGTCCCTAGAAACTTGGAGTCCACTAGCGATGGAAAGTCTGTCTCCCCAGGGAGGCCCCGTGCAGTGAGAATCACTTGTAGCTAACAGTCCTAGCCAACCACAGATTTCAGCAGAGTTGTCTGCGCTGTGTTTCAGTGCACAGCTGTTATATCACACCGATTAGAATATCTGCATCTGTTATAACCATTTACCTCCTTGCAAAACAGGCAGGTCTCCCCTCACTGTCGTGCAAAATCTATAGACTAAATTAAGCAGCAGTTTTTAAATAAATGTAATTCTACAGAAACTCGCGCAATTCTGCACGAGGCTCCTTCTTACTCTGCATATATTTAATATTCAGTTTTATCATCATCAAATGCATACTACTACTACTACTACTACTACTACTACTGTTGCATGTAATCTCACAGTAAAAAGTGTAAAGGTGCATGCACACTGTGCGGTATTTTAGTCAATATCGCTCATTGTCCCCCTTCTGAGTGATTTTGACTAAAATATCGCACAATGGGGTCGATCCAATTCACTGACAGTTGAATAGCGCCGGGAGTTTGCTCCCGGCGCTATTCAATACAGCGACGAGTGACCCTCAATTGTCGGGAATTCTTCTCTCATCCAACCCGACAAAAGTGCTGCCGCGAGGCTGATTCTGTCGGGAATCAGCCTCGCGCCGGGGAGTTAAGTCGGAGAATGCCCGTTCTCCCGACAATTCAACCTGTTTAGTCGGCGAGAACGGGCCATCGCCGACTTAACTGGAGCTGAATTGAATAGCGTCGGGAGCTAATTCCCGGCGCTATTCAGCTGTCGCTGAATAGAATTGATCCCAGTGTGTAACGACAGCCGATGCACGTTCCCGGGGTCGTTACCGACCCCCTCTGACATCTGTGCATGCAGCTCAATTTTGGCTGTGTCGGCCAAAACTGTATGTATGGGCTGGTCACGGCGTGACGTCACTGAGCGATATCGTTTGCGGAATCGCTCAGTGTGTATGCACTGTGTTGGGTGGCCCGGGAGGGAAGGGAGCACACTGTGTGATATCGCTCATGGAGCGTACCACACAGTGAGTATGCACCTTTAATCTATTTACAGAGGTTACCTTATTAAACAAACCTAACATAAATACAAATGGAACTATTTGCACCATAGTTGCCTACCCTCCCGCATTCTGCAGGAGGCTCCCTGAAATAGTAGTAATCTCCCTGACTCCCTGAATAGACCAGCAATCTCACTGATTGCACCGTACCCATAATGCAGCTGTTAAATTCAATCCACCTGAATAATAAGATTTCACTCACCGGTAAATCTATTTCTCGTAGTCCGTAGTGGATGCTGGGGACTCCGTAAGGACCATGGGGATTAGCGGCTCCGCAGGAGACTGGGCACAACTAAAGAAAGCTTTAGGACTACCTGGTGTGCACTGGCTCCTCCCACTAAGACCCTCCTCCAGACCTTAGTTAGGATACTGTGCCCGGAAGAGCTGACACAATAAGGAAGGATTTTGAATCCCTGGTAAGACTCATACCAGCCACACCAATCACACCGTATAACTCGTGATACTATACCCAGTCAACAGATGGCTCAACAATAACCCTTTAGTTAGGCAATAACTATATACAAGTATTGCAGACAATCCGCACTTGGGATGGGCGCCCAGCATCCACTACGGACTATGAGAAATAGATTTACCGGTGAGTAAAATCTTATTTTCTCTAACGTCCTAAGTGGATGCTGGGGACTCCGTAAGGACCATGGGGATTATACCAAAGCTCCCAAACGGGCGGGAGAGTGCGGATGACTCTGCAGCACCGAATGAGCAAACTCTAGGTCCTCCTCAGCCAGGGTATCAAACTTGTAAACTCTTGCAAGAGTGTTTTAACCCAACCAAGTAACAGCTCGGCAAATTTGTAAAGCAGAGACCCCTCGGGCAGCCGCCCAAGAAGAGCCCACTTTCCTCATGGAATGGGCTTTCACAGATTTAGGGTGCGGCATTCCAGCCGCAGAATGTGCAAGTTGAATCGTGCTACAGATCCAGCGAGCAATAGTCTGCTTAGAAGCAGGAGCACCCAGCTTGTTGGGTGCATACAGGATAAATAGCGAGTCAGTTTTCCTGACTCCAGCTGTCCTGGAAACATATACTTTTCAGGGCCCTGACTACGTCCAGAAACTTGGAATCCTCCAAGTCCCAAGTAGCCGCAGGCACCACAATAGGTTGGTTCACATGAAAAACTGCTACCACCTGAGGAAGGAATTGGGAACGAGTCCTCAATTCCGCCTTATCCATATAAAATACAGATAAGGGCTTTATACAAAGCCGCCAATTCTGATACACGCCTGGCTGACGCCAAGGCCCACAGCATGACCACTTTCCACGTGATGTATTGTAGCTCCACGGATTTAAGTGGCTCAACTCAATGCGACTTCAGGAAATCCAACACTACGTTGAGATCCCACGGTGCCACTGGAGGCACAAACGGGGGGTTGACTATGCAGCACTCCCTTAACATAAGTCTGAACTTCAGGCAGTGAAACCAGTTCTATTTTGGAAGAAAATCGATAGAGCCGAAATCTGGACCTAAATGGAACCCAATTTTAGGCCCATAGTCACCTCTGACTTGTAGGAAGTGCAGAAATCGACCTAGCTGAAATTCCTCCGTTGGGGCCTTACTGGCCTCACAGCACGCAACATATTTCCGCCATATGCGGTGATAATGGTTTGCGTTCACTTCTTTCCTAGCTTTAAATAGCGTAGGGATAACTTCCTCCGGAATGCCCTTTTCCTTCAGGATCCGGCGTTCAACCGCCATGCCGTCAAACGCAGCCGCGGTACGTCTTGGAACAGACAGGCCCCCTGCTGCAGCAGGTCCTGTCTGAGCGGCAGAGGCCATGGGTCCTCTGAGATCATTTCTTGGAGTTCTGTGCACCAAGCTCTTCTTGGCCACCCGGAACAATGAGTATAGTTCTTACTCCTCTCCTTCTTATTATTCTCATTACCCTGGGTATGAGAGGCAGAGAAGGGAACACATACACCGACTGGTACACCCGCGGTGTTACCAGAGCGTCCACAGCTATCGCCTGAGGGTCCCTTGACCTGGCGCAATATCTTTGTAGCTTTTTGTTGAGGCGGGACGCCATCCTGTCCACCTGTGGCCTTTCCCCACGGTGTACAATCATTTGGAAGACTTCTGGATGAAGACCCCACTCTCTCGGGTGGAGGTCGTGTCTGCTGAGAAAGTCTGCTTCTCAGTTGTCCACTCCGGGAATGAACACTGCTGACAGTGCTAACACATGATTTTCCCCCCATCGGAGAATCCTTGTGGCTTCTGCCATCGCCATCCTGCTTCTTGTGCCGTCCTGTCAGTTTACATGAGCGACCGCCGTGATGTTGTCTGACTGGATCAGCACCGGCCGGTGTTGAAGCAGGGGTCTAGCCTGACTTAGGGCATTGTAAATGGCCCTTAGTTCCAGAACATTTATGTGTAGGGAAGTCTCCTGACTTTTCCATAGGCCTTGGAAGTTTCTTCCCTGTGTGACTGCCCCCCAGCCTGGAAGGCTGGCATCCGTGGTCACCAGGACCCAGTCCTGTATGCCGAATCTGCGGCCCCCTAGAAGATGAGCACTCTGCAGTCACCACCACAGCGACACCCTGGCCCTTGGAGACAGGGTTATCCGCCGATGCATCTGAGGATGCGACCCGGACCACTTGTCCAACAGATCCCACTGGAAGATCCTTTCATGGGACCTGGCGAATGGAAATTCTTCGTAAGAAGCTACCATCTTTCCCAAGGCTCGCGTGCATAGATGCACCGATACCTGTATTTGTATTAGGAGGTCTCCGTCTAGAGACGCCAACTCCTTGGACTTCTCCTCCGGGAGAAACCCTTTTTATCCTGTTCTGTGTCCAGAACCATACCCAGGAACAGTAGACGCGTCGTAGGAACCAGCTGCGACTTTGGAATATTCAGAATCCAGCCGTGCTGTTGTAGCACTTCCCGAGATAGTGCTACTCCGACGAACAACTGCTCCCTGGACCTCGCCTTTATAAGGAGATCGTCCAAGTACGGGATAAGTACTTCGGCCATTACCTTGGTAAATACCCTCGGTGCTGGGGACAGACCAACGGCAACGTCTGGAATTGGTAAGGACAATCCTGTACCACAATTTTGAGGTACACCTGGTGACGCGGGTAAATAGGGACATGCAGGTAAGTATCCTTGATGTCCAGTGATACCCTGAAATTTTCCAGGCTTGCAATAATCGCCCTGAGCGATTCCATGTTGAACTTGAACCTTCGTATATAAGTGTTCAAGGATTTCAATTTTAGAATGGGTCTCACCGAACCGTCTGGTTTCGGTACCACAACATTTTGGAATAGTAACCCCGGCCTTGTTGAAGGAGGGGTACCTTGATTTCACCTGCTGGAAGTACAGCTTGTGAATTGCCGCCAGTACTACCTTTCTCCGAGGGCAGCAGGCAAGGCTGATGTGAGGCAACAGCGAGGGGGAGTCGTCTCGAACTCCAGCCTGTATCCCTGTGATACTACTTGCAGAACCTAGGGATCCACCTGTGGGCAAGCCCACTGATCCCTGCAGTTCCCGAGACGCGCCCCCACCGCACCTGTCTCCACCTATGGAGCCCCAGCGTCATGCGGTGGACTCAGAGGAAGCGAGGGAAGATATTTGATCCTGGAACTGGCTGACTGGTGCAGCTTTTTTTTTTTTTCTTCCCTTGTCTCTGTGCAGAAAGGAAGCGCCTTTGACCCGCTTGCTTTTCTGAAGCCGAAAGGACTGTACCTGAAAATACGGTGCTTTCTTAGGCTTTTGTGAGGAAACCTGAGGTAAACAATTTTCTTCCCAGCTGTTGCTGTGGATACGAGGTCCCAGAGACCATCCCCAAACAATTCCTCACCCTTATAAGGCAGAATCTCCATGTGCCTTTTAAATGCAGCATCACCTGTCCACTGCCGGGTTTCTACTACTCTCCTGGCAGAATGGACATTGCATTAATTCTGGATGCCAGCCGGCAAATATCCCTCTGTGCATCCTTTATATATAAGACAACGTCTTAAATATGCTCAATGTTAGCAAAATATTATCCCTGTCTTAGCTTATTAATATTATCTGACAGGGTGTCAGACCACGCTGCAGCAGCACTATTTATGCTGAGGCAATTGCAGGTTTCAGTATATAACCTGAGTGTGTAAATACAGACTTCAGGATCGCCTCCTGCTTTTTATCAGCAGGTTCCTTCAAAGTGGCCGTATCCTAAGACGGCAGTGCCACCTTTTGACAAACGTGTGAGCGCCTTATCCACCCTAAGGGATATCTCCCAACGTGACCTATCCTCTGGCGGGAAAGGGTACGCCATCAGTAACTTTTTAGAAATTACCAGTTTCTTATCGGGGGAAACCACGCTTCTTTACACACTTCATTCATTCATCTGATGGGGGAACAAAACACTGGCTGCTTTTTCTCCCCAAAAATAAAGCCCCTTTTATGTGGTACTTGGGTTCATGTCAGAAAATGCGTAACACATTTTTTTTTTTTTTATTGCCGAGATCATGTAACGGATGTTCCTAGTGGATTGTGTATATGTCTCAACCTCGTCGACACTGGAGTCAGACTCCGTGTCGACATCTGTGTCTGCCATCTGAGGTAACGGGCGTTGTTTGAGCCCCTGATGGCCTTTGAGACGCCTGGGCAGACGCGGCTGAGAAGCCGGCTGTCCCACAGCTGTTACGTCATCCAGCCTTTTATGTAAGGAGTTGACACTGTCGGTTAATACCTTCCACCTATACATCCACTCTGGTGTCGGCCCCACAGGGGGCGACATCCCATTTATCGGCCTCTGCTCCGCCTCCACGTAACCTTCCTCATCCAACATGAGGACACAGCCGTACCGACATACCGCACACACACAGGGAATGCTCTGACTGAGGACAGGACCCCACAAAGTCCTTTGGGGAGACCGAGAGAGAGTATGCCAGCACACACCAGAGCGCTATATGATGCAGGGATTAACACTATAACTGAGTGATTTTTCCCCAAATAGCTGCTTGTATACATATATTGCGCCTAAATTTAGTGCCCCCCCTCTCTTTTTAACCCTTTGAGCCTGAAAACTACAGGGGTGAGCCTGGGGAGCTGTCTTCCAGCTGCACTGTGAAGAGAAAATGGCGCCAGTGTGCTGAGGGAGAAGCCCCGCCCCCTTTTCGGCGGACTTTCTCCCGCTTTTTCTGTAATACTGGCAGGGGTAATTTTACATCTATATAGCCTCTGGGACTATATATGATGTATATTTGCCAGCCAAGGTGTTATTTATTGCCCTCAGGGCGCCGCCCCCCCCAGCGCCCTGCACCCATCAGTGACCGAAGTGTGAGGTGTACATGAGGAGCAATGGCGCACAGCTGCAGTGCTGTGCGCTACCTTGGTGAAGACCGAAGTCTTCTGCCGCCGATTTTCCGGACCTCTTCGTGCTTCTGGCTCTGTAAAGGGGACGGCGGCGCGGCTCCGGGAACGAACACCAAGGTCGGGTCCTGCGGTCGATCCCTCTGGAGCTAATGGTGTCCAGTAGCCTAAGAAGCCCAAACTACCACCTGTTAGGTAGGTTCGCTTCTTCTCCCCTTAGTCCCTCGCTGCAGTGAGTCTGTTGCCAGCAGATCTCACTGAAAATAAAAAACCTAAATATACTTTCTTTCTAGGAGCTCAGGAGAGCCCCTAGTGTGCATCCAGCTCAGCCGGGCACAAGAATCTAACTGAGGTCTGGAGGAGGGTCTTAGTGGGAGGAGCCAGTGCACACCAGGTAGTCCTAAAGCTTTCTTTAGTTGTGCCCAGTCTCCTGCGGAGCCGCTAATCCCCATGGTCCTTACGGAGTCCCCAGCATCCACTTAGGACGTTAGAGAAAAATAAATATGTAGTGTGGTTCCCCAAGCAGTAATAGTACTTGACTTTCCTATAGCCCCATGGCCATAAAGGTCACTTGATGGCTATAGTTTATTCATCTGGCTATATTTGCTCTAGGTGTCGGGGATTGGGGAATTGTGATAATCCATCGGAAATGTTTGGGTCCTTTTACACACAATCCAAAAAGAAAAGCAATTTTTCTTCTTTCCCTTCTATAAAATGATTGGATGGAATGACAGACACCAGACAAAAACATTCCTCTATCTATCTATTTGCATCTTAAAGACAGGAAAGCTGCAGCAGCTTTCTGGCCAATTGCATTGATAACTGTTGATATCACTTACACTTTTTTTCAGGCTCTTATGAAAGAAGAATCATCTGTCACTACAACAGGCTGAGGGACAGCAGGAAGCATTCACGGTTCACTCCCATCATGGCCACTGCAGTATACAAAAGCTGCTCAGTACTAGCTTGCACTGCTCTTTCCTACTTTACGGATTCACAGAGGTGCCAATGCTATAGCTACTGTAGGCAGATCAGCACCATATAGAAACCAGGGTTTCACGAACTTAAAACAGAATTAAACATTACTAAAGATATTTAAGAAGTATGAAAATGGGGCTAAGGGACTTGTATTCAAAATGAGGCATTTACAGGCATTTGCATTGCTAAATAACTGAGCTTAGATGCCTGATTTCACAGATTCTCACCTAACAGCCAGAGAAACACTCTACGAGCAAAGTGCATATTTTGAGTTAAAATGTGTTGTACAACTAATTGAATATTCTGCTGAAACCCAGACTAAAAGATGGCGAGAAGAAACACTTCTGCTGGTCATGTGATGCTACAGTCATGTGAGAGGCCTCATGCAAATTACATTTTTGACAAAACCATGCACACTACATATTTACATTTTGCCATACTTAAATTGTAGATTACGGAAATAAAACTATTTTTAATTATATGCCGCAGTAAGTGTGTATTTTGTAAAACGATGCATGCAAGGTATGTGTTTTAGTCATGCTAAGGATAATCGGGATGTAGTTACTATCCCAGCGGTTGAGATCCCGGCAGTCAGAATACAGACGACGGGATCTTGACCACAAAGAATGCCGGCAGTGGTGCCAGGGCTATTCCCACTCGTGGGTGTCCTTGGTACCCGCAAGGGGCTTTCTAGCAGCCGGGATGCAGTTTCCTTTTTGTTGTAAGGACATGGCAACAAGTGTTTTTAATAACACTTCACACTGCAAACTTAATTTTGGCGTGTGTGATGCACACCATACATTGTTCTAGGGCCATGTTCATTTAGCCGGTGCTAATTTTATCATTTTATTGTCACAGCATGTGATGTTAGAGACATTTTGACAATGTCTTAGTCTGGTGACAAACAGCAAATAATACTACGGTATTCCCTTCCCAATAGATTTATATAGATCATAAATGGGAGGCATTTGATATGCCGGCTGTCGGGATCCCGGCGCCGGTATGCTGGGCGCCGCGATCCCGACAGCCGGCATAACATAGTAGACCCATCATAAATACATACACGCACATTATCAGGACGTGGGGGGGGGGGGGGGGGGGTTAGGACATAATTAACAATTTTCGAAGAGTCTGAAAATGTGATAACTTCATACGAGAAATGCACCAGGAAAGATACTACCTTACTATGATTTATTCAGCTAACAAATGAGTCAACATGAAGAAGCCTCCGCTTAACTGCTTCCATATCAAAGAAGGAAATGAGACCCAGATGCCGCTGATTAAATATTTCATTATATCATCATCACCATCAGGAGGAGGTGCTAGAAACCCTATATGAAAGCAGAATCTTTCGCAGGTCGGGTCTGACGACAGTTGCCAAATCTCCCATGCGTAAGCGTTCCAGAAAATTCAACAAAGCCATACAACAGATTGATATTAGAGATATTAAAGAAACATTAGAGTTCTGGAACAATGGCAACGGCAGACAAGACAGAGGAGAGTCATTTGGCCTTAATGCACAAAGCTGTGGTTGGCAATGCTTAAAAACAGTATATTACTACACGGATTCTTTTACAGCCTGGATACCGCACAGTTCAACTAGTGTTCACTCTAGGCTGTTTTAGCAGGGCGCCGCGCCCTGCCCGTTTTTTAAAAGGCAAAACCCGCCCTGCCCCTTTTGCAGCGCCCTACTAGAACAGCCGCCCGCCTTCTGCCCTCCCAGCATGTAAAGATGCCGTGCGCATGCGCGCGCCATCCATTCACGCATTGGGAGAGAGCTGGGGGAAGCCCAGCACCAACGGAGGTGCTGGGCACGCCCCCAAAAGTGACGTCGCCGGCCACAGACGCCCTCTATAGTAGCGTCTGTGGGCCGCACCACCCACTAAAATGACGGGGGCGTGGTCACACCCCCTAATTTGCATGGCCGCGCCCCTGTTTCAATGTGCCCCCTAACTCCGGCGCCTGCCCCTGTCTCATCCTAGGGGGAACACTAGTTCAACCATTGACTCCTCTTAAATCAGAGTACTCTAAAGCACACGATGTGGAATGGAACTTGCTGGCATCACAAATTTTCCCTCGCACCCTACAGAGGTGTAAGGGCAAACTTGTGATGTTGGCGTGCATCATATGTGCACAGGCGGGCATCAACACCCTGAGGCACATCATGCCCAAACTGAATTTCCCCCAATATGAGGCCATCTATCTGACAACATGGCCAAACCTGGATCATGCAACAAGACAAGGATGCTCAGCACATCAGAATCAATGACTAATGGGCCAGACAGACTGTGTGACTTCGCCGCCGAGCTGCCCGACCACCGATACAGCAGATGGGCGACCCGGCGTAGGGGGGGGGGGGGGAGGTGACGGAGGGAGTGAAGTTTCTTCACTCCCCCCGTCACCCGGCACCATAGCAATGCATGCTAATATGGACATATTGGCTTGTATGCATAAGCGACGGGGTACCAACGATTAACGAGCGCAGGGCCGCGCATCGTTATTCGTTGGTGCCTACACACTGCACGATATGAATGAGTTCTCGTTCATTATCGAACGAGAACGTTCATATCGTGCAGTGTTGTTTGCCAGTGTGTAGGGCCCCTTAGAGTGTCCAAATCCATGCTTCAAACCACTGACATGCTGTAGCAATTCCATTACAGAGCGACGCATAAATGAAAGCCTTCTAACAGCGGTAAACAGAAGTAGAGCTGACAGGCGGAGTGGGCAACAAGACCTCAAATACAATACAAGAGTTATACAGTTATTGGTGACAATGGTAGATCACCAGCTACTGAATCACTGGGTGGCTTATTCATGGTAACTTGTTTTTTGATGGCTAAATAATGATAAAGTAAAATTTGTTACATTATTTGTAACATGAAATTACTACGTTTGAGGTATTGGTGAAAACTAGATGATTGTTAACTGTCCTGTTACATTAAAACACAGATGTGAAGAACGGTATAGAACACCACCAGAGCCTCTTATGAATATGTCACACCGATGATGAAGATGAAGATGAAGGTTCCAATCAGAGATCACAAAAACATTTCAAGACCTTATTGAAGATCTTCCCCAGATCAGTGTCTTGTATCGCTGGGTATCCGTTTAGATGGTCGACAATGTTAAGGTCGACACTCATTAGGTCAACACTGACATGAAAGGCCGACATGAGTGTTTCAATTTGTTTTCCTTTTTTGGAACTTTTTCATACTATACGATCCACGTGGACTACGATTGGGAATGCTAACCTTGCTTGAAGCATGGAGAGCGAAGCGGTACACTAATTGGGGTTCCCAGTCACTTTACGCAGAAAAAAAAACAAAAAAAACCTCATGTCAACCTTTTCAATATCGACCAATAGTGGTCGACCTAATGAGTGCCGACCATTCATACCAGAACCGCATCGCGGTACACATGAGACGAGCAGGGAATAATAACTTTAACAGTAATTCAGAAGCTGCTGCACTGCTAAGGACCACCATGAAGCAGAGAACAGGCACAGGTCCAGACCTGCAGAACAGGCGCAGACTAAACACCTGACCAACAGCTCTGTTAAATGCCAGAGAAGATATTTAAAAAGACAAGTGGACCACAGTCATACATCATTTGGCGAGGGCTCTCTGACCCAGTACAGATGTAGCAGGCTGCATGTTTCCCGAAATATGCAGAGACTGTACAGTCACTGCCTGTGCACGGTACAGATCACAACTGTGGTGGCTGCCACCATAACCATGGAGGATAGTGAAACTGAGGGGCAGGGCTCTGCCTGTTACCAGCATCCTGTGCACAATCGAAGGCTCTTAGGAGTTACTTTTTCTTTACTTTCCATGTTCTCCTGTCTAATCTTTGGCCTGCTAGCGTCTCTGCTTCTCGGTATGTGTCACTTTATAAAGAGTTCTGTCTTATGTTTTAGCAACTGTTCTTCATGTAGACGGCAATCCTTTCTTTTACCATATAAAAGTCAGTGCCTACAATATAGGAAGATCTTCTTTAGGTGTATGCATGCTACTTCTGTTTCAGCTCTACTTTGTGCTCTTTATCTCTGTCCTTATAGCCGTTTGGAGCTTTGTAGGTCTGTTTCCCAGTGACGTCTGCCATGTCTATACTAAAATCTATTGTCCCTCTGTGTAATGGGTACCTCCTGCAGTACTTATACATGCTGTCTGTCTGACTTCCCTCTTAATAGGACCAGGATATCTATCATGATGCCTATATGCTTGTCTTTGCACACCTAGATGTTTGCCCTGCTGTGTATTTGCCCGTTTCTATCTATCTGAGCTGACCTTTTGTCTATTTGGCCTTCTGTGAACCTGTTCTCTGCTTTAGAGATGGTGATTATTATATACACACATCCGTGACGCCTTCTGACACCCTGCCACTCCTCCAGGTCAGTGTCATATGTCACTGTATGCATGACACTGATCATCTGACACTCCAGTGCGCATTGTTACAGAATGCTGGAGTGGGCCTGCTGCATTACTGAGGAGGCTCATAGCCTGTCTCTTACTAGTCTCTACTAATCAATTTACCATTGTGTTGTATTATCAAATTAATGCTATTCACCATATTTGGAGAGAAATACCCCTTAAAAAACTGTTGAGATATTTTACTATATGGAAACAGGTGCAGTGCAATCACTATGTATTAGGGAACATGGACTGATGTAGACCTAGACAGATGTGACTAAGGAGGAAATTACTGCTGTGTATCAAATAGCAAACAGAAAAGCTTATTTATCGATTGAATCACGACGGGTGGGTGATACAAGTGATGAGGTTTCTAGTGACCACACCTAGTCACCGAAGCTAGCATTACAGTGATCCCTGAACCTTGATATTAGAGATCAGGTGAGTAATGAACCACAAAACACGTGTCTATACGTAAGCATAGAAAGAACAGTATAAACAACTGGATATGATAACTATGCCACATAAAGGGCAGCAAGATAAACGGGTCCAACTGTGTACGTATGATTACCAAATCAGGACTTGAAGGAGTTCTCACTTGAAATAATCCCTTTAAAGAAATCCCTTTCCATACAACAATAGTAGTTTTGTAGGGTCTAATGGGCCCTACACACTGAAAGATTTAAGTGAACGATATGAACATTCTCGTTCATTAATGTACAAGAACTCATTCATATTGTTCAGTGTGTAGGCACCAACGATGCGTGGCCCCACGCTCGTTCATCATTGGTGCCCCGTTGCTTATATATGCAGGCCAATATGGACACTTGGGGGGGGGAGTGAAGAAACTTCACTTTCCTCGTCACCTCTCGCCGATATTGGCGGTCGGGCAACTCGGCAGCAGGTCGCCGAATCTGTAAGGCCCATAAGACCTTCACTGTTTGCTATATTTAGCAGTGTAACAGCAAGCACACATTCCGGGACCTTTTGTTAATCACTGTTGCTAAAAAAAAAAAAAAAAAAAAAAAAAAAAAAAAGGGATATTCATTAATAGGCAATGCACCAGAAATCCCCTGCTACAGAAGTGGCCAGGCAGCATACAGGGTGATAAGCAAAGTACCCAACTCAATGAACCTGTTAAATACAGCAAGTGATGGGGATTCTGCGGATGGACCTCCATCAAAGGACTACTTTTAGAAGATAGTAGATTTAGTGTGTTGATTTTCGTGGTGGGGGGGGGGGGGGGGGGGGAGCATTTAAATAAAGTCAGTAAATGTTCTTTCTCTGGGGGTGATTCAGATCTGACCGCTGGGCTGCTAACTTTCCTGTCCTGCATTCAGACAGTCGCTGCCTCCAGGGGGAGTGTAAATTCACCATGAAAGCGTGCGATCCCATGTGTACGCCGAGCTGCAAGAATCCACTGTGTGCAGTCTCTGCGCAGCCCAGAACTTACTCCTACAGTGCGATGAGAACAGGCTGATCAGGGCCGGAGCCGACGTCAGACACCCTTCCTGAAAACGCTTGGGCGCGCCTGCGTTTTTCCGGACACTCCCAATAACCTGTCAGTTACCGCCCATAAATGGCCCCCTCCTGTCAATCACCTTGCAAACATCCATGCGATCGGATTTTTCGCACCATCCTGTTGCTGACCAGCGATGCCCTTAGTTGATGTCCGACACGCGTGCGCATTGCGGTGCATGCGCAGTTAGGACCTAATCGCCCGCTGTATGAAAACGCACAGCAGCAATCAGGAATCAGACCCTTTATTTCTATAAAAGCACTGGACATGTGCTGCTTAGGTATCAATTAATTAAAATAGATGGAGGTTTGGAAAACATTACCAAACTTAGAAGTTAGAGTCAAAATGTTAGAAGCCAACAAATCTGTAAGAACAGACAAAGTGAACCATACTAATGGAAAAAGAGGTGGCCATCCCACATTTACATGTGTGGCTCTATATAAAATGGGATGCACATCTTACTATGTCAACACCATGTCGACCTTTATGATGCCGACATGGAAGATGCCAACATACTCAGAATGCTGACAGATAGATGTAGACTATGGGAGCGGATGTCTAGGATTACGCACTGGGGGAGGGTTAGAGGTTTGCGCTACCGACTGCCCGAACTGCTGCAGGATCAGCTGAAACTCAAGGTCTGCTTACCGCCACAACAGAAGACAAAGCTGGAGCCGCCAGACAAGGTAGATCACATCGCTGGACCACCAGGAATGTGCTGTCTACATTCCATTTGTGTCATAATTTCATGCTTGTTGACCTGTTGCATATAGACATTAAGAGGCCCCTTTAATTGTTTTGGGTGTCTAAAAATCCCATCTAAAATGGAATTTTGTAGATGCCCAAACAATTGTCACAATTATTTACAGTTTCATATAATTCAGTAGTGTTTGGGCGCCCATGCATATCGCACATGTCATGCCCAAACAGACCGGGTTTAGCTGCCTAAAACAACTAAACCTGTCTAAACTCCCTGCTTTGGACGCCCAAAGAAGCGAGTTTCAACACTTTTTCTTGCATCTCAGGAGGCTGCGAGAAAATATGTGAGCTCTACGGCAATTGCTGGCGTTGGAGGCCCTCTACTGGCCCCCAACAAAAGACAACTGAACCGGCCCCTAAGATCATGAATGTCAACAAATTATACCGAACCCCTATAAAATACTGTACAGCCATTGCAAACATAAGTAAACAAAAAAGCACGATCCAAGGAAGGTAGTGATGGCAGATTTATGGACTGGACACTTGTCCTACAACAAAATACTGCATCTGCAGTTATAAATAACTAAATAGCATAACTTGTGATTGATCCTAGAAGTTAATAAAGCTTATTATAAGATATTTTTTCATCTTCTACTCTCCCTATTAATTTGGTTAAGACCGTTAAAAAGACTTGCACACCTCAGCTACAAATCAAAAGAAAAAAAAAAAAAAAAAAAAAAAAAAAGAAGGAGAGAAGGGCGCCCCGTAACCTTCAACCCTAAGAGAACTTCCTAATGCTGCACAATTTGGAAAAAGGGGAGATTGCCAACCCCTAAAAATACAAGTACAAATAGAAAGACCAATCTGTGCGCAAAAGGATCACAATTAAAACATATAGGGGTATATGCAATTCACGGCGAATCGCGGCAATTTTTCGCCGTTTTTTAATTCGACTCAATTCGCCAGGTGAATTCCGGCAGGTGGCTGCCGGAATTCACCATATTCAATGAAAAACGGATTCGCCAGAATCGCGGGCGAAAATCGGCCGATTTGGCCGCGATTTTAAAAAACGGGAAAAAACGGGAAAAACACGAAAAAAAAATGGCCTGGGGTCCCCCCTCCAAAGCATAACCAGCCTCGGGCTCTTCGAGGTGGTCCTGGTTCTAAAAATGCAGGGGAAAAATTGGGCAGGGATCCCCCGTATTTTTAAAACCAGCACCGGGCTCTGCGCCTGGTGCTGGTGCCAAAAATACGGGGGACAAAAAGAGTAGGGGTCCCCCGTATTTTTAACACCAGCATCGGGCTCCACTAGCTGGACAGATAATGCCACAGCCGGGGGTCACTTTTATGCCGTGCCCTGCGGCCGTGGCATTAACTACCCAACTAGTCACCCCTGGCCGGGGTACCCTGGGGGAGTGGGGACCCCTACAATCAAGGGGTCCCCCCCCCCAGCCACCCAAGGGCCAGGGGTGAAGCCCGAGGCTGTCCCCCCCCCATCCAATGGGCTGCGGTTGGGGGGGCTGATAGCCTTTTGTGATAATAAAAAGATATTGTTTTTTCCAGTAGTACTACTACAAGTCCCAGCAAGCCTCCCCCGCAAGCTGGTACTTGGAGAACCACAAGTACCAGCATGCCGGAGAAAAACGGGCCCGCTGGTACCTGTAGTACTACTGGAAAAAAAATACCCAAATAAAAACAGTACACAGACACCTTGATAGTAAAACTTTATTACACACTACCGACACACACATACTTACCTATGTTGACACGCCGACTGCCACGGTCTCCGACGATCCGAGGTACCTGTGAAAAAATTATACTCACCTTCCAGCGTCCAGAGGTAAATCCAGGTCCAGAGATAATCCACGTACTTGGCAAAAAAAAAAAAAACGAACACCGATCCACCGGACTAAGAAAGGGGTCCCATGCTTTCACATCAGACCCCTTTCTCCCGAATGCCGGGACATCACGTGACTCCTGTCACTGAAGTCCCTTCAGCCAATCAGGAAGCGCTACTTCCGTGGCGCTCACCTGATTGGCTGTGCGCTGTCTGTGCTGTGACAGCGCATCGCAAAGCCGCTCCATTAGTTTCAATGGTGGGAACTTAGCGGCTAGCGGGGGGGGTTAACCCGCGGTCAGCGGCTGACCGGCGGGTGACCTCACCGCTAGCCGCTAAGTTCCCACCATTGAATATAATGGACGGGGCTGTGCGATGCGCTGTCTGAGTTCAGACAGCGCACAGCCAATCAGGTGAGTGCGCTTCCTGATTGGCTTTAGAGACCTTTCTGTGACAGCTGTCACTGACAGGTCTCTCTGCATTCGGGGTAAGGGGTCTCATGTGTCAGCATGGGACCCCTTTCAGTCCGTTTGGTCGGGTATTTGCGGTTTGTTTTTTTTCTACAAGTACGTGGATTTATCTCTGGACCCTGGTTGAGGTGAGTATATTGATCTTTTATTTTCAGGTACCCCTGGATTCTACATGGAGAAGAGGACCGATGTCGGCGTGTGAACATAGGTAAGTATGTGTGTGTCGACGTATGAAATAAAGTTTTACTGTCGACGGTGTGTGTGTCCTGTTTTTATTTGGGTATTTTTTTTCCAGTAGTACTACAGGTACCAGCGGGCGCGTTTTTCTCCCGCATGCTGGTACTTGTGGTTCTCCAAGTACCAGCTTGCGGGGGAGGCTTGCTGGGACTTGTAGTACTACTGGAAAATAAGAATTTACTTACCGATAATTCTATTTCTCGGAGTCCGTAGTGGATGCTGGGGTTCCTGAAAGGACCATGGGGAATAGCGGCTCCGCAGGAGACAGGGCACAAAAAGTAAAGCTTTCCGATCAGGTGGTGTGCACTGGCTCCTCCCCCTATGACCCTCCTCCAGACTCCAGTTAGGTACTGTGCCCGGACGAGCGTACACAATAAGGGAGGAATTTTGAATCCCGGGTAAGACTCATACCAGCCACACCAATCACACTGTACAACCTGTGATCTGAACCCAGTTAACAGCATGATAACAGCGGAGCCTCTGAAAAGATGGCTCACAACAACAATAACCCGATTTAGTTAGCAATAACTATGTACAAGTATTGCAGATAATCCGCACTTGGGATGGGCGCCCAGCATCCACTACGGACTCCGAGAAATAGAATTATCGGTAAGTAAATTCTTATTTTCTCTATCGTCCTTGTGGATGCTGGGGTTCCTGAAAGGACCATGGGGATTATACCAAAGCTCCCAAACGGGCGGGAGAGTGCGGATGACTCTGCAGCACCGAATGAGAGAACTCCAGGTCCTCTTTTGCCAGGGTATCAAATTTGTAGAATTTTACAAACGTGTTCTCCCCCGACCACGTAGCTGCTCGGCAAAATTGTAATGCCGAGACCCCTCGGGCAGCCGCCCAAGATGAGCCCACCTTCCTTGTGGAATGGGCCTTAACAGATTTAGACTGTGGCAGGCCTGCCACAGAATGTGCAAGTTGAATTGTGCTACCAATCCCACGAGCAATCGACTGCTTAGAAGCAGAAGCACCCAGCATTGTTGGGTGCATACAGGATAAACAGCAAGTCAGATTTCCTGACTCCAGCCAACCTGGAAACTATATTTTCAGGGCCCTGATAACATCCAGCAACTTGGAGTCCTCCAAGTCCCTAGTAGCCGCAGGTACCACAATAAGCTGGTTCAGGTGAAACGCTGACACCACCTTAAGGAGAAACTGGGGACGAGTCCGCAGCTTTGCTCTGTCCGAATGGACAATCAGATATGGCTTTGTGAGATAAAGCCGCCAATTCTGACACTCGCCTGGCCGAGGCCAGGACCAACAGCATGGTCATTTTCCATGCGAGATATATCAAATCCACAGATTTGAGTTGTTTAAACCAATGTGATTTTTTTAGGAATCCCAAAACTACGTTGAGATCGCCCAGTGCCACTGGAGACATCAAAGGGGCTGTATATGCAGTACTCCCTTAACAACTTCTGGACTTCAGGAACTGAAGCCAATTTCTTTCTGGAAGAAAATCAACAGGCCGAAATTTGAACCTTAATGGACCCAATTTGAGACCCATAGACACTCCTGTTTGCAGGAAATGTAGAAATCAACCTAGTTGAAATTCTTCCGTGGAGCCTTCCTGGACTCACACCCTGGCACATATTTTCACCTAAGTGGTGATAATGTTGTGCGGTCACCTCCTTCCTGGCTCTGACCAGGGTAGGGATGACCTCTTCCGGAATGCCTCTTTCCCTTAGGATCCGGCGTTCACCCGCCTTGGCGTCAACGCAGCTGCGGTAAGTCCCGGAACAGACACGGTTCTTGCCGAATCAAGACCCTTCTTAGTATCTCTTGAAGTTCCGGGAACCAAGTCCTTCTTGGCCAAACCGGAGCCACGAGTATAGTTCTTACTCCTCTCCTTCCTATCATTTTCAATACATTGGGTATGAAAAGCAGAGGATGGAACACATACACCGACTGGTACACCGACGGTGTTACCAGAGCGTCCCAGCTATTGCCTGAGTGTCTCTTGACCTGGCGCTTCAGGTGGGACGCCATCATAACCACCTTTGGTCTTTCCCAACGGTTTACAATCATGTGGAAACTTCCAGATTAAGTTTCCACTTTTCCGGGTGGAATTCATTTATGCTGAGGAAATCTTCCAGTTGCCCACTCCCGGAATGAACACTGCTGACAGTGTTATCACATGATTTTCCGCCCAGCGAAGAATCCTTGCTGTCATTGCCCTCCTGCTTCTTGTGTCGCCCCGTCTGATAACGTGGGCGACCGCCATGATGATGTCCTACTGGATCAGCACCGGTTGACTTTGAAGCAGGAGTCTTCCTAGGCTCAGAGCATTGTAAATTGCCCTTAGCTCCAGTATATTCATGTGGAGAGAAGTCTCCAGACTTGACCACACTTCCTTGGAAATTTTTTTCCCTGTGTGACTACTCCCCAGCCTCTCAGGCTGGTATCCGTGGTCCCCAGAACACAGTCCTGAATGCTGAGTGTGCTGCCCTCTAAAAGATGAGCACTCTGCAGCCCCCACAGAAGAGACACCCTTGTCCTTGGAGACAGGATTATCCGCTGATGCATCTGAAAATGCGATCCGGACCATTCGTCCAGCAAATCCCCTGAGATCTGCCGAATGGAATCGCTTCGTAAGAAGCCACCATTTTTCCCAGGACTCCTGCGCATTGATGCACTGATACTTGGCCTGGTTTTAGGAGGTTTCTGACTAGGTCGAATAACTCCTTGGCTTTTTCCTCCCGGAGGAACACCTTTTTCTGGACTATGCCCAGAATCATTCCTAGGAACAGCAGACGTATCGTCGGAAAACAGCTGCGATTCTTGGAATATTTAGAATCCAGTCGTGCTGTCGTAGAACTACTTTAGATAGTGCTCTTCCGACCTCCAACTGTTCTCTGGAACTTGCCCTTTTCAGGATATCGTCCAAGTAAGGGATAATTTAGATGCCTTTTTTCTTTGAAGAAACATCTTTTCGGCCATTACCTTGGTAAAAGGCCCGGGGTGCCGTGGATAATTCAAACGGCATCGTCTGAAACGGATATTGACAGTTCTGTACCACGAACCAGAGGTACCCTTGTTGAGAAGGGCAAATTTGGACATGGAGGTAATCCTTGATGTCCAGGGACACCATATAGTCCCCTTTTTTCCGGTTCGCTATCACTGCTCTGAGTGACTCCATCTTGATTTGAACCTTTTATGTAAGTGTTCAAAGATTTCAGTTTAGACTATGTCTCACCAAGCCGTCTGGCGTCAGTACCACAATATAGTGTGGAAAAATAATACCCTTTTCCTTGTTGTAGGAGGGGTACTTTGATTATCACCTGCTGGATATACAGCTTGTGAATTGTTTCCAATGCTGCCTCCCTGTCGGAGGGAGCCGTTGGTAAAGCAGACTTCAGAAACCTGCGAGGAGAAGATGTCTCGACTCTCCAATCTGTACCCCTGGGATAATACTTGTACTATCTAGGGGTCAACCTGCGAGTGATCCCACTGCGCGCTGAGACTCTTGAGACTACCCCCCCACCTTGAGTCCGCTTGCATGGCCCCAGCGTCATGCTGAGGACTTGGCAGACGCGGTGGAGGGCTTCTTTTCCTGGGAAGGGACTGCCTGCTGCAGTCTACTTCCCTTACCTCTATGTCTGGGCAGATATGACTGGCCTTTTGCCTGCATGCCCTCATGGGAAAGGAAGGATTGAGGCTGAAAAGACGGTGTCTTTTTCAGCTGAGATGTAACTTGGGGTAAAAAGGTTGGATTTCCCAGCTGTTGCCGTGGTCCCCAGGTCCGATGGACCGACCCCAACTAACTCCTTCCCTTTATACGGCAATACTTCCATGTGCCGTATGGGATCTGTATCACCTGACCACTGTCGTGTCCATGACATCTTCTGGGTGATATGGACAACGTACTTATCTTGATGCCAGAGAGCAAATATCCCTCTGTGCATCTCACGTACATATATATAGAATGCATCCTATTAAATGCTCTATATGAATAAAATATTTTCAGTCAGGGAATCCGACCAAGCCAACCCAGCACTGCATCTCCAGGCTGGTGGCGATCGCTGGTCGCAGTATAACCACCGTATGTGTGTATATACTTTTTAGGATATCTTTCCAGCTTCCTATCAGCTGGCTCCTTGAGGGCGGCCGTATCTGGAGACGGTAACGCCACTTGATAAGCGTGTGAGCGCCTTATCACCCTAAGGGGTGTTTCCCAACGCGCCCTAATTTCTGGCGGGAAAGGGTATAACGCCAATATTTGCTATCGGGGTAACCCCACGCATCATCACACACTTCATTTTATTTTATCTGATTCAGGAAAAACTACAGGTAGTTTTTTCACTCCCACATAATACCCTTTTTTTGTGGTACTTGTAGTATCAGAAATATGCAACACCTCCTTCATTGCCCTTAACGTGTGGCCCTAATGAGAAATACGTTTGTTTATTCACCGTCGACACTGGATTCAGTGTCCGTGTCTGTGTCTGTGTCGACCGACTGAGGTAAATGGGCGTTTTTAACGCCCCTGACGGTGTTTCTGAGACGCCTGGACCGGTACTAATAGTTTGTCGGCCGTCTCACGTCGTCAACCGACCTTGCAGCGTGTTGACATTCTCACGTAATTCCCTAAATAAGCCATCCATTCCGGTGTCGACTCCCTAGAGAGTGACATCACCATTACAGGCAATTTCTCCGCCTCCTCACCAACATCGTCCTCATACATGTCGACACACACGTACCGACACACAGCACACACACCGGGAATGCTCTGACAGAGGACAGGACCCACACTAGCCCTTTGGGGAGACAGAGGGAGAGTTTGCCAGCACACACCAAAACGCTATAATTATATAGGGACAACCTTATATAAGTGTTTTCCCTTATAGCATCTTTATATATATCTCAATATCGCCAAAATCAGTGCCCCCCCTCTCTGTTTTAACCCTGTTTCTGTAGTGCAGTGCAGGGGAGAGCCTGGGAGCCTTCTCTCCAGGCTTTCTGTGAGAGAAAATGGCGCTGTGTGCTGAGGAGATAGGCCCCGCCCCTTTTTCGGCGGGCTCGTCTCCCGCTATTTAGTGAATCTTGGCAGGGGTTAAATATCTCCATATAGCCTCTGGGGGCTATATGTGAGGTATTTTTCGCCAAAAAAGGTTTTCATTTGCCTCCCAGGGCGCCCCCCTCCCAGCGCCCTGCACCCTCAGTGACTGCCGTGTGAAGTGTGCTGAGAGGAAAATGGCGCACAGCTGCAGTGCTGTGCGCTACCTTTAGAAGACTGTCAGAGTCTTCAGCCGCCGATTCTGGACCTCTTCTTACTTCAGCATCTGCAAGGGGGCCGGCGGCGCGGCTCCGGTGACCATCCAGGCTGTACCTGTGATCGTCCCTCTGGAGCTGATGTCCAGTAGCCAAGAAGCCAATCCATCCTGCACGCAGGTGAGTTCACTCCTTCTCCCCTAAGTCCCTCGTTGCAGTGATCCTGTTGCCAGCAGGACTCACTGTAAAATAAAAAACCTAAGCTAAACTTTCTCTAAGCAGCTCTTTAGGAGAGCCACCTAGATTGCACCCTTCTCGGCCGGGCACAAAAATCTAACTTGAGTCTGGAGGAGGGTCATAGGGGGAGGAGCCAGTGCACACCACCTGATCGGAAAGCTTTACTTTTTGTGCCCTGTCTCCTGCGGAGCCGCTATTCCCCATGGTCCTTTCAGGAACCCCAGCATCCACAAGGACGATAGAGAAAAAACAATATCTTTTTATTATCACAAAAGGCTATCAGCCCCCCCCATCCGCAGCCCATTGGATGGGGGGGGGGGGGGGGGGGGGACAGCCTCGGGCTTCACCCCTGGCCCTTGGGTGGCTGGGGGGGGACCCCTTGATTGTAGGGGTCCCCACTCCCCCAGGGTACCCCGGCCAGGGGTGACTAGTTGGATATTTAATGCCACGGCCGCAGGGCGCTGTATAAAAGTGATCCCCGGCTGTGGCATTATCTGTCCAGCTAGTGGAGCCCGATGCTGGTGTTAAAAATACGGGGGACCCCTACTCTTTTTGTCCCCCGTATTTTTGGCACCAGCACCAGGCGCAGAGCCCGGTGCTGGTTTTAAAAATACGGGGGATCCCCTGTCAATTTTTTCCCCGCATTTTTAGAACCAGGACCAGCTCGAAGAGCCCGAGGCTGGTTATGCTTTGGAGGGGGGACCCCACGCCATTTTTTTTAAGGATTTTACCGTTCCAGCAATAAAAAAAAAAAAAAAAATTATATATTATATATATAATATATATATATATATATATATATATATATATATATATATATATATATATATATATATATATATATATATATATATATATATATATATATATATATATATATAATATTTGTGCCTCCCAAAAAAAAAAAAAAAAAGTACCTAATCCCTTCTAATATAAATAGATATGCTATTCCTAAAAAAAACACACCAAAAAAAACATGTTTAAATTTTTTTTTATTGTTTTCACCCTCCAAAGTGTGGCGGATTGAAAATGACGAATTTGCTGTCTAAAAGCACTGCTGTCGAATTTCCAAACTTGAATTGAATATGCTTTGGTCGAATTGCAGCACTTGTATCATTGCAGAAAAGTCGAATTTGCAAAAATTCGAATTTCAAAAAGTCGAATTTTGAAAGTCCGTTTTTTGGTCGGAAAGCACTGAATTGCATAGGCGAATTTTTTTTTTGGTCGAAAATGACCCGAAATTCGACAATTTCGGGAATTCGACCGCAATTGCATATACCCCATAATATTTTATTAATAATCCAATGTTGGATAAAATCGAATAAAATTTCTCTAACGTCCTAGTGGATGCTGGGGACTCCGTAAGGACCATGGGGAATAGACGGGCTCTGCAGGAGACAGGGCACTCTAAGAAAGAATTAGGACTACTGGTGTGCACTGGCTCCTCCCTCTATGTCCCTCCTCCAGACCTCAGTTAGAATCTGTGCCCGGTCAGAGCTGGGTGCACTTTAGTGAGCTCTCCTGAGCTTGCTAATAAGAAAGTATTTTATTAGGACTTTTTTATTTTCAGAGAGATCTGCTGGCAACAGACTCTCTGCTACGTGGGACTGAGGGAAGAGAAGCAAACCTACTAACTGCGGATAGGTTGCGCTTCTTAGGCTACTGGACACCATTAGCTCCAGAGGGATCGAACACAGGAACTCAACCTTGGTCGTCCGTTCCCGGAGCTGCGCCGCCGTCCCCTCGCAGAGCCAGAAGGCAGAAGCCGGCAGGTGAAGCAAGAAGACATCAAAATCGGCGGCAGAAGACTCCTGTCTTCATATGAGGTAGCGCACAGCACTGCAGCTGTGCGCCATTGCTCCCACACTAACCCACACACTCCGGTCACTGTAGGGTGCAGGGCGCAGGGGGGGGGGGCGCCCTGGGCAGCAATTAGGTACCTCTTGGCAAAAGCAGCATATATGCAGTTGGGCACTGTATATATGCATGAGCCCCCGCCATTATTTTACACAAAATCGCGGGACAGAAGCCCGCCGCTGAGGGGGCGGGGCTTCTTCCTCAGCACTCACCAGCGCCATTTTCCCTCCACAGCTCCGCTGAGAGGAAGCTCCCCAGGCTCTACCCTGCAGAAGAAGAGGGTGAAAAGAGAGGGGGGCACATAAATTGGCGTAAAAACAATATATACAGCAGCTACTGGGTTAACACTACGTTACTGTGTGATTCCTGGGTCATATAGCGCTGGGGTGTGTGCTGGCATACTCTCTCTCGGTCTCTCCAAAGGGCCTTGTGGGGGAACGGTCTTCAAATAGAGCATCCCCTGTGTGTATGGTGTGTCGGTACGTGTGTGTCGACATGTCTGAGGTAAAAGGCTCCCCTAAGGAGGAGATAGAGCAAATGTGTGTGTGAGGGTGTCTCCGTCGACAACGCCGACACCTGTTGGATGTGTGTAATTAAGTGCTAAGTGAATTTATTGCACAAAAGATTAGAGAACAGACAGGAAATCTACCCATGTCTGTCACTCTGTCGCAGAGACCTTCAGTGTCTCTCAATGCTCACTATCCAAAATAATAAACACTGATGTCGACACGGAGATTGACTCCAGTGTCGACTACGATAATGCAAAGTAACAGCCAAAATGGCAGAAAAGTATTCAATATATGATTATTGTAATAAAAGATGATTTGCATATCACTGATGACTCATCTGTCTCTGACACAAGGGTACACATGTTTCAAGGGAAGAAAGCTGAGGTAAATTTCCCTCCTCTCATGAGGAAAAAGAGCCGGAATCTCCAGACAAGAGACTGCAGTTTCCCACAAAGAATTCTCAGGCAGTATCCTTTCCCCACTAGGGCCAGGATACGATGGGAATCTTCCCCTAGGGTGTCACGTTTGCCCAAAAGGTAACCTGTCGTAACAGCTATTCTCAGGGATCCTGCAGATAGCGTGCACATTCTGGTACACTACTCAGACCGGCGATTGTGTCGGCATGGGTTTATAGCGCTGGGGCAGCGTGGACAGGTACCTTATCAGCAGAGATTGAGACCTTAGTATAGAGAGAGAGAGAGAGAGAGAGAGAGAGAGAGAGAGAGAGAGAGAGAGAGAGAGAGAGAGAGAGAGAGAGAGAGAGAGATGTTAATGCTGTCTTAAGAGATATATATGCCCAAAGAGACATGAGTATACTGGGTCCTAGAGACAAAGCTGTGTCGATTTCTGCTTGACGTGTCCTGTAGAATATGCAATGGACAGATGATGCCGACTTAAGAGGCATATGGAAGGCTGAGGATTGTGTGGAGAAGGGTTCTCGGACCTGGTCTCCACAGCTATAGCTGGTAATTCTGATGTTTTGCCTTATATTCCTGCACAGCCTAGGAAAGCACGACATTATCAAATGCAGCCTTTAGATGCGTAAGTTCAGCCACAAGTGGGTTAACTCCCTGTTAGATCCCTGGGCAATAGATATTGTGTCTCAGGGATGCAAGCTGGACTTTGAGAAGATGCCCCCTCACCGACGGCCCTGCCGGCTTCCCCCCCACGAGAGGGAAACAGTGTTAACTGCAATTCACAAATTGTATCTTCAGCAGGTGGTGGTCAAGATTCCCCTCCTTCAACAAGGACCATGTTTGTAGTACCGAAACCGGACGGTTCGGTCAGACCCATATTGAATTTAAAATCCCTGAACATATACCTGAAAAGGTTCAAGTTCAAGATGGAATCGCTCAGAGCGGTCATCGCAAGCCTGGAAGGGGGGGATTTTATGGTGTCTCTGGACATAAAGGATGCATACCTTCATGTCCCCATTTATCCACCTCATCAGGCGTACCTCAGATTTGTGGTACAGGATTGTCATTACCCATTCCAGACGATGCCGTGTGGTCTGTCCACGGCACCGAGAATATTAACCAAGGTAATGGCAGAAATGATGGTGCTTCTGCGAAAGCAAGGACTCACAATTATCCCATACTGGGACGATCTCCTCATAAAGGCGAGGTCCAGAGAGCAGTTGCTGATCAGCGTAGCACACTCTCGGGAAGTGTTGCAACAGCACGGCTGGATTCAGAATATTCCAAAGTCGCAGCTGATTCCTACGACGCGTCTGCCCTTCCTGGGCATGATTCTGGACACAGACCAGAAGAAGGTTTTTCTCCCGGCGGAGAAGGCTCAGGGGCTCGTGACTCTGGTTACAGGCCTCTTAAAACCAAAACAGGTGTCGATGCATCAATGCACGCGAGTCCTGGGAAAGATGGTGGCGTCATACGAAGCCATTCCCTTCGGCAGGTTCCATGCGAGGACCTTTTAGCGGGATCTGTTGGACAGGTGGTCCGGATCGCATCTTCAGATGCAGCGGCTGATCACCCTATCCCCCAGGGCCAGGGTGTCTCTTCTGTGGTGGCTGCAGAGTGCTCACCTTATCGAGGGTCGCAGGTTCGGCATTCAGGACTGGGTCCTGGTGACCACGGATGCAAGCCTCCGAGGGTGGTGGGCAGTCACACAGGGAAGAAATTTCCAAGGGCTGGGAAGAAATTTCCAAGGGTTGTGGTCAAGTCAGGAGACTTGTCTGCACATCAATATCCTGGAACTAAGGGCCATATACAACGCCCTAAGTCAAGCGGAGCCTCTGCTTCGCAACCAACCGCTGCTGATTCAGACAGACAACATCACCGCAGTGGCTCATGTAAACCGCCAAGGCGGCACAAGGAGCAGGGTGGCGATGGCGGAAACCACCAGAATTCTTCGCGGGGCGGAGAATCACGTAAAAGCACTGTCAGCAGTGTTCATTCCGGGAGTGGACAACTGGGAAGCAGACTTCCTCAGCAGGCACAACCTCCACCTGGGAGAGTGGGGACTTCATCAAGAAGTCTTCACACAGATTACAAGTCGTTGGGAACTGCCACAGGTGGACATGATGGCATTCCACCTCAACAAAAAGCTACAAATGTATTGCGCCAGGTCAAGAGACCCTCAGGTGATAGCTGTGGACGAACTAGTGACACCGTGGGTGTTCCAGTCGGTTTATGTGTTTACTCCTCTTCCTCTCATACCCAAGGTGCTGAGAATCGTAAGAAAAAGAGGAGTGAGAACAATACTCATTGTTCTGGATTGGCCAAGAAGGACTTGGTACCCGGAACTGCAAGAAATGCTCACAGAGGACCCATGGCCTCTGCCTCTCAGACAGGATCTGTTGCAACAGGGGCCCTGTCTGTTCCAAGACTTACCGCGGCTGCGTTTGACGGCATGACGGTTGAACGCCGGATCCTAACAGAAAAAGGCATTCCGGATGAGGTTATTCCTACGCTAATAAAGGCTAGGAAGGACGTGACGGCTAAGCATTATCACCGTATATGGCGCAAATCTGTTGCTTGGTGTGAGACCAGGAATGCCCCTACAGAGGAATTCCAGCTGGGCCGTTTCCTTCACTTCCTACAGTCGGGAGTGACTTTGGGCTTAAAATTGGGGTCCATTAAGGTCCAGATTTCAGCCCTATCCATTTTCTTTCAAAAGGAACTGGCTTCTCTTCCTGAAGTTCAGACGTTTGTAAAGGGAGTGCTGCATATTCAGCCCCTTTTGTGCCACCAGTGGCACCTTGGGATCTTAACGTTGTGTTGAGTTTCCTGAAATCACACTGGTTTGAGCCACTTAAAACCGTGAAATTAAAATATCTCACGTGGAAGGTGGTCATGCTGTTGGCCTTAGCTTTGGCTAGGAGTGTGTCAGAATTGGCGGCTTTGTCACATAAAAGCCCCTATCTGGTTTTCCATATGGACAGAGCAGAATTACGGACTCGTCCGCAATTTCTGCCAAAAGTGGTGTCATCTTTTCATTTGAACCAACCTATTGCGGTGCCTGCGGCTACTCGTGACTTGGAGGATTCCAAGTTACTAGATATAGTCAGGGTTTTGAAGAATTATGTAGCCAGAACGGCTGGAGTCAGGAAAACTGACTAGCTGTTTATCCTGTATGCATCCAACAAGCTGGGTGCTCCTGCTTCAAAGCAAACTATTGCTCGCTGGATCTGTAACACGATTCAGCAGGCTCATGCTGCGGCTGGATTGCCGCATACAAAATCAGTAAAGGCCCATTCCACTAGGAAGGTGGGCTCTTCTTGGGCGGCTGCCTGAGGGGTCTCGGCATTACAGCTTTGCCGAGCAGCTACTTGGTCGGGTTCAAACGCGTTTGCAAAATTCTACAAGTTTGATATCCTGGCTGAGGAGGACCTTGTGTTTGCTCAATCGGTGCTGCAGAGTCATCCGCACTCTCCCGCCCGTTTGGGAGCTTTGGTATAATCCCCATGGTCCTTACAGAGTCCCCAGCATCCACTAGGACGTTAGCGAAAAATAAGAATTTACTCACCGCTAATTCTATTTCTCGTAGTCCGTAGTGGATGCTGACGACACGTAGGGACCAGCTGTGACTTTGGAATATTTAGAATCCAGCCGTGCTGTTGTAGCACCTCCCGAGATAGTGCTACCCCGACCAACAACTGCTCCCTGGACCTCGCCTTTATCAGGAGATCGTCCAAGTACGGGATAATTAAAACTCCCTTCTTTCGAAGGAGTATCATAATTTCGGCCATTACCTTGGTAAAGACCTTCGGAGCCGTGGATAGACGGAACGGCAATGTCTGGAATTGGTAATGACAATCCTGTACCACAAATCTGAGGTACTCCTGGTGAGGATGGTAAATGGGGACATGCAGATAAGCATCCTTGATGTCCAGTGATACCATGTAATCCCCCTCGTCCAGGCTTGCAATAACCGCCCTGAGCGATTCCATCTTGAACTTGAATTTATATATGTGTTCAAGGATTTCAAATTTAAAATGGGTCTCACCGAACCGTCCGGTTTCGGTACCACAAACATTGTGGAATAGTAACCCCGTCCTTGTTGAAGTAGGGGCACCTTTACTATCACCTGCTGGGAATACAGCTTGTGAATTGCCTCTAACACTGCCTCCCTGGCTGAGGGAGTTGTTGGCAAGGCAGATTTGAGGAAACGGCGGGGGGGGGGGGGGGGGGGGGGGGGAAGACGTCTCGAATTCCAGCTTGTACCCCTGAGATACTACTTGAAAGATCCAGGGATCCACCCGTGAGCGAGCCCACTGAATGCTGAAATTTTTGAGGCGGGCCCCCACCGTACCTGGCTCCGCCTGTGGAGCCCCAGCGTCATGCTGTGGACTTGGAGGAAGCGGGGGAGGACTTTTGCTCCTGGGAACTGGCTGTATGCTGCAGCTTTTTCCCTCTACCTCTGCCTCTGGGCAGAAAGGACGCGCCTTTAACCCGCTTGCCCTTATTGGGCCGAAAGGACTGTACCTGATAATACGTTGCTTTCTTTGGCTGTGAGGGAACATGGGGTAAAAATGTAGACTTCCCAGCTGTTGCTGTGGAAACGAGGTCCGAGAGACCATCCCCGAACAACTCCTCACCCTTATAAGGCAAAACTTCCATGTGCCTTTTAGAATCTGCATCTCCTGTCCACTGCCGAGTCCATAACCCTCTCCTGGCAGAAATGGACATTGCACTTATTTTAGATGCCAGCCGGCAAATATCCCTCTGTGCACCCCTCATGTATAAGAGTGCGTCTTTTATATGCTCTACGTTTAGCAATATAGTGTCCGTCTAGGGTATCAATATTTTCTGACAGGGAATCTGACCACGCAGCTGCAGCACTGCACATCCATGCTGAAGCAATAGCTGGTCTCAGTATAACACCTGTGTGTGTATATATAGACTTCAGGATAGCCTCCTGCTTTCTATCAGCAGATTCCTTCAGGGCGGCCGTATCCGGAGACGGTAGTGCCACCTTCTTTGACAAGCGTCTGAGCGCTTTATCCACCCTAGGGGATGTTTCCCAACGTGACCTATCCTCTGGCAGGAAAGGGTACGCCATTAGTAACCTCTTAGAAATTACCAGTTTCTTATCGGGGGAAGCCCACGCTTCTTCACACACTTCATTTAATTCCTCAGATGGAGGAATAACAACAGGTAGTTTTTTCTCTCCAAACATAATACCCTTTTTTGTGGTACCCGGGGTAACATCAGAAATATGCAACACATTTTTCATTGCCTCAATCATATACCGTGTGGCCCTATTGGAAGATACATTAGTCTCATCGTCGTCGACACTGGAGTCAGTATCCGTGTCGACATCTGTGTCTGCCATCTGAGGTAGCGGGCGTTTTAGAGCCCCTGATGGCTTTTGAGACGCCTGGGCAGGCACAGGCTGAGAAGCCGGCTGTCCCATATTTGGCATGTCATCAAACCTTTTATGTAAGGAGTCGACACTGTCGCGTAATTCCTTCCACAGAACCATCCACTCAGGTGTCGACCCCGCAGGGGGTGACATCACATTTATCGGCATTTGCTCCGCCTCCACATAAGCCTCCTCATCAAACATGTCGACACAGCCGTACCGACACACCGCATACACACAGGGAATGCTCTGACAGAGGACAGGACCCCACAAAGCCCTTTGGGGAGACAGAGAGAGAGTATGCCAGCACACACCAGAGCGCTATATAACACAGGGATCCCACTATAAATGAGTGTTTTCCCTTATAGCTGCTTATATTATATATATACTGCGCCTAAATTCAGTGCCCCCCCCCCCCTCTCTTTTTTACCCTTATGTAGCGTGACACTGCAGCGGAGAGCCAGGGAGCGTCCTTCCAGTGGAGCAGTGAGGGAAAAATGGCGCCAGTGTGCTGAGGGAGATAGCCCCGCCCCTTTTCCGGCGGACTTCTCCCGCTTTTTCTGGAATTCTGGCAGGGGTATTTTTACACCTATATAGCCTTCCTGACTATATATGGTGTAGATTTGCCAGCCAAGGTGTATTATATTGCCCTCAGGGCCGCCACCCCCCCCCCCCCCCCAGCGCCCTGCACCCATCAGTGACCGGAGTGTGAGGTGTGCATGAGGAGCAATGGCGCACAGCTGCAGTGCTGTGCGCTACCTTGTTGAAGACAGAAGTCTTCTGCCGCCGATTTTCCGGAACACTTCTTGCTTCTGGCTCTGTAAGGGGGGCGGCGGCGCGGCTCCGGGACCGAACATCGAGGTCGGGTCCTGTGGTCGATCCCTCTGGAGCTAATGGTGTCCAGTAGCCTAAGAAGCCCAAGCTACCACCAGTTAGGTAGGTTCGCTTCTTCTCCCCTTAGTCCCTCGCTGCAGTGAGTCTGTTGCCAGCAGATCTCACTGTAAAATAAAAAACCTAAAATATACTTTCTTTCTAGGAGCTCAGGAGAGCCCCTAGTGTGCATCCAGCTCAGCCGGGCACAAGATTCTAACTGAAGTCTGGAGGAGGGTCATAGTGGGAGGAGCCAGTGCACACCAGTAGTCTAAAGCTTTATTTTAGTTGTGCCCAGTCTCCTGTGGAGCCGCTATTCCCCATAGTCCTTACGGAGTCCCAGCATCCACTTAGGACGTCAGAGAAATAAGATTTTACTCACCGGTAAATCGATTTCTCGTAGTCCGTAGTGGATGCTGGGCGCCCGTCCCAAGTGCGGACTTCTTCTGCAATACTTGTATATAGTTATTGCTTAACTAAGGGTTATGTTATGGTTGCATCAGGTTGTCTGATGCTCTGTTGTTGTTCATACTGTTAACTGGGTAAGTTATCACAAGTTATACGGTGTGACTGGTATGAGTCTTACCCTGGATTCCAAAATCCTTTCCTTGTACTGTCAGCTCTTCCGGGCACAGTTTCCTTAATTGAGGTCTGGAGGAGGGACATAGAGGGAGGAGCCAGTGCACACCAGTAGTCCTAATTCTTTCTTAGAGTGCCCTGTCTCCTGCGGAGCCAGTCTATTCCCCATGGTCCTTACGGAGTCCCCAGCATCCACTACGGACTACGAGAAATAGATTTACCGGTGAGTAAAATCTTATTATAATCCTTAGGCGTGACCACATAAAAATTGGTATAACAAATATCACTACTTAATTTAAAAAACCAAGACCATCTGTTTTATATACCTAGTAAATTGAAGAACCAACAACAGATATAAAAGTAGCAGTCTCTTGAAGATTGTAACTGTTCCTGAACTGGTATTAATGTAACAATTTAGAATGTAATTCCCACATCACAGTCTCGATTCTGTACAATGAATTGATAATTGTAAATGTCCGCACTGGCTAGCCAGCCTGTATTAACTAGAATGCGTTTTAGCTCTCCAAAATTCATCTGAAAAGCCAGTTAATAATGTGTAAGATACCCGTGACAAAGTTCTGTGAAAATAAATGCTGAAGTGAGAATCACCATGCAGCTGAAAACCGCTTACATACCGTCCCAGTCAGGTAACGTAATGGATCGTTTGTGATATAATAGAGAATGTACCGTACAGCTGAGCGGCTCCTGTCATCACGTGCCGCTAGTGCAGATAGCTGTATATTCAGGATAACAATATAGACAGCCGTCTCGTCCTGCTTATAGCCGATGCCCGTAATAGCTGTCTTGCCGGTATACCACCGGACCTCCGCTGCCTGCGATCCACGCACCGGCGTTTGCTGTGCTTCCCAAATAGCACAGCTGGGTAATCCTTTGAAGCCGAGATCTTAATTTTTAAATTAAGTAGTGATATTTGTTATTCCAATATTTATGTGGTCACTCCTAAGGATCATATTTTATTCGATTTATCCAACATTGGATTATTAATAAAATATTATATGTTTTAATTCTGAACCTCAGCTACAAGTGTGGATTCTAGCACCCTGCACCTATCACAACCTATACAGGTCCTCTTTCCTGCCTGGGGTGTCACTCTCTGCTCTTTTGCTTTAGCATACTCTGGTCTGTATCGCAGCACTGAGATACAGACCAGAGTGTGCTAGAAGCACCACAGCAGAGAGCAACACCCTAGCAGGAAAGAGTACCTGTACGGTTTGTGGCGGCTGCAGGGTGCTAGAATGAAAACTATAAACTATTCTACATTTTACTTCAGACACAGATGCTGAATGTGGCTGGAGAGACTGACTCTGACTTTCCACAGCTTCTTCCTGCATCAGCGTCAGAGCCTCATAAAGTGCACAGACATGGTAACGGGAGCACAAGCATGAGACGCATCCGTAGTCAAAATATACCCTTTGTATACACTGTTCATGCTATCTCCCAGAGAGAAAAGTATTGTTGAACACTAATACCCTTTTCAGACATACTTTAAAATCCTGGGTTTTTGCACATAAACGTGCAACAACCCGGGATTGTTGTAGGTCTGAAAGGCACCAACCCGGGAACACGTTCTCGGGTCGGCGCCCCTGCTATTCACCAGTGTTTTTCCCAGGACTTTCATCCCGGGTATAGTGTGAATGGTGCAACCCGGAATTTGACTGCCAGGTCGCACTCTGATAGGCTGTGCGGGCTGCCTGGAGGGAGCAGCATCCGTGATGCAGGGAAGGGGCATTATATAGGGAAGGGGCAGCACCAGATATACAGGGAAGGGGCAGGTGCCCTGATGCAGAGAGGGAGCTGTGGGCCACGTGTGTGATTGATTGATGATTGTGTACGAGTGTGACATGCATGTATGCAGCCTGGCTTGCAGTGCCAGCTTGTGTATCAAAAGCCGGGCGTTTCCCTGATCTGAGGTGTAGTGTGAAAAGGGGTCCCCAGTAAAAGCTGGGATTTTGCTGAAGTGAGCAGGGAAATTCCTGGGTTGTATGTCTGAAAGTGGTATTATTTTTAAGAAGCACAGGGTTCACAAGGCAACAAGTGAAAACATTCTGTAGTTCCTCCTGAGTTCATATTGGAGAGGTGAAATTGTTAGAGCAAATACAGATGTGTACTCATACATCCAGCTTCAATACACCATGCTACGTGAGATGCTTGGCATGAGTGAGCCACCAGGTCCTGTGCAACTTTGCCACCGTCTGGCATAAGCGTTTCTATAATGGGTGCAGTGTGTGCGGTGCACACGGGCGCCTAGGTGCGGTGGGGCCCACACTGCACCCATGTAGTATACTTACCCCTCCGCGATGGCATCCGTGCAGTTCGGGCACAAATCACTTGAAACATGGGCACAGACTGCCAGAGAGGAGGGGGCCCACAAAGGAGGCTGCATGCGGGTCCCCTACTCCTTTGAATAAATCAAGCTTTTTGGAAAAGGAATACAGCTTGTGCGATCATCTCAAACATATTAACAAGCACCATGGAACGCTTCCAATTTGATCGCACATGTCTATAGTTAACCAAAATAAACAGTGATCCTGTCATTAAGCATTAGAAGTTGTGGCCAGCTTTACATGGTAATAAATGAATATAAGATCCTACACTTTAATCAGACCTTTGCTTGCTGGGTGTCTAAAACAGAGATAAAGTACATTATGCATAGAATGTTATGTGTTCACCTGTGCAAAAAGTTTGTTGGAGATGGTTCATTTATAGGCGGCAGAGCTCCCAGCCCAGGTCTACAGGCGGCAGAGCTCCCAGCCCAGGTCTACAGGCGGCAGAGCTCCCAGCCCAGGTCTACAGGCGGCAGAGCTCCCAGCCCAGGTCTACAGGCGGCAGAGCTCCCAGCCCAGGTCTACAGGCGGCAGAGCTCCCAGCACAGTCCTACAGGCGGCAGAGCTCCCAGCACAGTCCTACAGGCGGCAGAGCTCCCAGCACAGTCCTACAGGCGGCAGAGCTCCCAGCCCAGGTCTACAGGCGGCAGAGCTCCCAGCCCAGGTCTACAGGCGGCAGAGCTCCCAGTCCTACAGGCGGCAGAGCTCCCAGCACAGTCCTACAGGCGGCAGAGCTCCCAGCACAGTCCTACAGGCGGCAGAGCTCCCAGCACAGTCCTACAGGCGGCAGAGCTCCCAGCACAGTCCTACAGGCGGCAGAGCTCCCAGCACAGTCCTACAGGCGGCAGAGCTCCCAGCACAGTCCTACAGGCGGCAGAGCTCCCAGCACAGTCCTACAGGCGGCAGAGCTCCCAGCCCAGTCCTACAGGCGGCAGAGCTCCCAGCACAGTCCTACAGGCGGCAGAGCTCCCAGCACAGTCCTACAGGCGGCAGAGCTCCCAGCCCAGGTCTACAGGCGGCAGAGCTCCCAGTCCTACAGGCGGCAGAGCTCCCAGCACAGTCCTACAGGCGGCAGAGCTCCCAGCACAGTCCTACAGGCGGCAGAGCTCCCAGCACAGTCCTACAGGCGGCAGAGCTCCCAGCACAGTCCTACAGGCGGCAGAGCTCCCAGCACAGTCCTACAGGCGGCAGAGCTCCCAGCACAGTCCTACAGGCGGCAGAGCTCCCAGCACAGTCCTACAGGCGGCAGAGCTCCCAGCACAGTCCTACAGGCGGCAGAGCTCCCAGCACAGTCCTACAGGCGGCAGAGCTCCCAGCACAGTCCTACAGGCGGCAGAGCTCCCAGCACCATTCTGTTTGTACCATTTACCTCCGACCCCCTTTTGCTTTAGACGGAAGACTATGAATGTGATCTAATAAATGAAACTTACAATTGTTACCAAGAACGATGCTTTAAACTACACGTTTAGAAAAGGCAAAAAAACAAATGCATGATTCAATCCTTTAAAAACCACATTGGTCGCAAAGATACAAACCGCACACCCACACTCTGTGGTGCAAGGCAGAGCATTTCTCCCAACATTAACATTTCCTAATTATACAGAAGATTAAAACCATAACATAAACTGAATAGGCCTCCACCTTAATAGAGATGTTTTCACAGTGCATGATTCACAACAAAAAAATAATGTGCTGTCTGATCTTTATTTAATAGAACAGCAGCTTTCTAGAACAGATGCCACCTCAAGTACTACAGATTAACCCAATTCTGTGTGTGTTAATGTTTTGCAATGGAGAGACCCTTGGGAAATACCAGGGATAATAAGCAAGCTCCCAACCATTTACCTTTTACATTCAGTCCTAAACCCACTTGTAGCTTTTGTCTTCATATTATTTGGTATTCTGGGTCCCGAATATCTCCATACAGAGAGACTTTCACCAGGCCAGCAAAAAAAGGTTCCTGAAATACTTGTATACAGTATTATGTCTGTGAATGGTAACTCACATTGGTATAATGGCAAATGCCCTACAACACTTACACGTGTTATGCATGTTAAATAATGGCCACACTGTCACGGTTTTATTTGACTTAGGTCTGATTTAATGTGGGAATAAAATAGAGTGTTGCAGAATAACTTGATTCTCCGGACTCTATACCCTGCTATGTTACTTGTATTATGTGTCCTTAATGTCCCGCTTGTAATGAATAAAGAAATATAATTGATTAAAAATAATAATAATCATTAAATAAATGAGCAGGAACAAGTCTGCTCCAGTAATGGCAAAAGGGATTAAATAGTAACCGGTGTTCATTAGACAGAGTGGCTGCCAGAGTCTGTACAAGCAACTGGTTCTATGCAAACCAGCACAGCATGCGATATTTCCAGAAATGGAGAATCAGCACAAGCAGACGGAAGTCTGTGTTATTACAGTACCTGGCTAACGTCACCACGGAAGGAGGGATCAGTTACACCTAACTTTACATACTGGGGGTGGGGGGGTGGGGAGAAGTGACAGTAAAGTATGAACCCTTTTGTAAAAGATGATTTGACATTTTTGTGATGTCACTATTTCCTAATGAATGGACAAGCTGTATTCTCACTACTAGAATTTGAGGCTATACAGTTATTCCACTGTTAACAGGCTGGTGACACACACGCACATTATATATATCTATATCTATATCTCAAGAAGACTAAACATATATGAGCAGCCTCGCTGAAACAGGTTTCAACACTACAAATTCTTATGATTACAGCAAAACTCACCCAATATACAATGGCTCAAACCAGAATCTAAATCACATAATGCTATCTAAAAATGAAGTTGTGGTCTGTGAGGGACAAGACAAGTTATCTGTATACTGTGGACAGAGTACCTGTCAGTAATCCAACTGAAAGACACTACAGTCACACTCAGAATAGTCCATATTAAAGCTCTGCCTCCAAAGAAAAGCAATCAGAACGTCAGATATCTTCTACATATTGTAACCGATACATACATGTGAATGCTCATAGTAACTTTTCTAAAAATGGAACATATAAATGTAATTGTAGTATATCGGAATGCTACCATGTAATAAAGTACATCAATTGAAGAACATAAGTGAACACATGTCTGTATCAGAGGTTAGTAGCACAAATGTAGAGAATAGACCTACCCAGACCACTGAAGATACCCAAAGCGATATCAAAAGCAATGCCACAGTCCCTCAGGGTTCCCAGAGCAATGCCATACAGACCCTCAGGGTTCCCAAAACACTGCCACACAGACCCTCAGGGTTCCCAAAACACTGCCACACAGTCCCTCAGGGTTCCCAAAACACTGCCACACAGTCCCTCGGGGTTCCCAAAACACTGCCACACAGTCCCTCAGGGTTCCCAAAACACTGCCACACAGTCCCTCAGGGTTCCCAAAACACTGCCACACAGTCCCTCAGGGTTCCCAAAACACTGCCACACAGTCCCTCAGGGTTTCCAAAACACTGCCACACAGTCCCTCAGGGTTCCCAGAGCAATGCCACTCAGTCCCTCAGGGTTCCCAGAGCAATGCCACTCAGTCCCTCAGGGTTCCCAGAGCAATGCCACTCAGTCCCTCAGGGTTCCCAGAGCAATGCCACTCAGTCCCTCAGGGTTCCCAGAGCAATGCCACTCAGTCCCTCAGGGTTCCCAGAGCAATGCCACACAGACCCTCAGGGTTCCCAGAGCAATGCCCCACAGATCCTCAGTGTTACCAGAGCAATGCCACACAACCCTCAGGGTTCCCAGAACAATGCCACACAGTCCCTTTGGGTTCCCAGAGCAATGCCATATAGACCCTCAGGGTTCCCAAAGCAATGCCATACAGTCCCCTAGGGCCCCCAGAATAAGTATCACTGGTATACACAAAGTCAGCAGCCACCCACCTCATCCATTTCTTGGGCCATCTTCCCCAGCTTGGCGTCATTCTCCAAAAGCTCGTTGAGCTCAGTGAGGGTCAGATGATTGAACTTGCTGCTGTCGACCGCCATTGTCGGCCGGCCCTGGATCGCCTCCTGAGTTGGCTGGTGTGTGGCGACGGCGGCGGCCTGGCTGTCCCGGGTCCCGTCACTCAGCTCTGTGTCTGGCCGCCTCGAATGGCGACGTCCTCAGCGACCCTCCCCTATCCCCGCCTACAGGAAGAGCATTGCAAAAGCAGCAGCTGTCAGCTGAGCCACCCACACTGGTCACATGTCTCCCCTGTCACAGCACAGCGCGCGCTCTGGCAGCGGCGTCCTGCTACCCCAAGAGACGTCAGCACGTCGCAGCGCACAGCGCTTCCGGGCTGCCAGCATTGCCAGGAGTGGGGAGCGGCGTGTGGGAGAGATGACACCACGTGGCCTTATCCATACTTTCCTACCTGACCCTCTACATGAGGGAGAAAATGCTCTGTTCCTGGACTTTCCTGGTAATGTATGATTGCCATCACCTGTGGTGAAACACCTTTCTGATCAATTAACTAGCTCACCACAGGTGATGGCAATCATACATTACAAGGAAAGTCCAGGAACAGAGCATTTTCTCCCTCATGGAGAGGGTCAGGTAGGCAAGTATCATACCTCCCAACTGTCCCGATTTTCGCGGGACAGTCCCGTTTTTTGGGAACTGTCCCGCGGGCCGCAGTGTCCCGCGTGGGGGGGGGCTGTTGGGAGGCTCATGCACTCGCTGCCCTGCTTTAGCAGAGCAGCGGTGAATAGACAGCGTCTATTCAGTGGCGACAGGAGGAGAGGGGGCATGCCAGTAGCTCACAGAGTGCAGGGCATGCCCCCTCAGTGAAAAAATGGGGCATGGCTTGCGATTGTGGGTCCTCCCGTGAAGCCACGCCCCGTTTCCCCATAGACCACACCCCTTTTTGGGAACGCATGCGGCTTTCCCGTGCGTGTGTCCCTCTTTGAGCCAGGGCAAAGTTGGGAGGTATGAAGTATGCCTTATACTCCATGCTGGTGGTGAGATTACCCCGCATACTGCACACACGGTAACACAGTGCAAGCATCACTGGTTATTACGAGAAGCGGGTACACGCTTAGCCAGGGAAATGAGGTGTGATAGTTACCAACTATTTCACGGAATGGGACGAATAACATACCATTCAACTGTACCTTTTTAGCAGGTACAGTAACTTTTTTTTATGGTCTGTACCATACTTGCCTACCTGACCCTCTCCATGAGGGAGAAATTGCTCTGTCCTGGACTTTCCTGGTAATGTATGATTGCCATCACCTGTGGTGAAACACCTTTCTTATCAGTTAACTAGCTCACCACAGGTGATGGCAATTATACATTACCAGGAAAGTGCAGGAACAGAGCACCGATTTTTGGCTCTCCAAACATCCATTGAAAGTATAGGAAAAGCCATTTACCCATGACCACGCCCCCTTTTCGAATTTGTACCGATTTTTATGTGTAAAATGTTGGAGGATATGGAATAACCTCTGTGGTGTAAAACCATCTGTAAGGGAACCATCAATGGTTTTACCCATCGATGGTCATCCCTGCATTACTATAAAGTGAACTGTTGGCCAATCACAGCCTGGGGGCGTTGCTTTGTGGGTGTCATAGAGTGGGGCTAAGCTCCGTGCCCTGGCACTTTGAGGGGAAAAAATAAAAAATTTGGTAGCACTGAACCGTTGATGACGGGAAACCATCTGGTTCTCCCCTATCAATAGTAAAAATATTCAACATCGGTCATAGACCATCAATGATTTTGAATCATTGATGTACGATGGCCATCCTTACAGTGTAGACCCAGAGCAAAGCAATGCACTGGGGCCCCTACCCATTCTCCAGAGGTGGGGATGCTATTAGCTTTGATGTCCCGCAGGCGGTAGGGGGGTGTTCTATCTTCCACTCAGCATGTAGGACCTGGAGCAGAATTTTCTGCTAATTACTCCTTTACTGCACAGATTGTGGGAGATGGGGTGGGAGTAGGGTTGCCACCTCATGCATCATCGATTCCTGGAGATCCACCCCCCCCCCCTCCCCCTTCCCTCACCACCACCCTGACACCAAGCAATGTTCATGTAAATAAAATGATGTACCATATTTATAAAATAGTAATTATATATTTTATTAGAAACACACCAAATTTTGAAAAAACGACTTTCATATAGACAAAAAGTCCAGAACAGTTTGGAACGCACCTTGGAATTTTCTATGGTCTTTCTACATGGGTGTTTGACTAATGGAGACATACTATACCATCATTTTCTATTTCTCTGACGTCCTAAGTGGATGCTAGGACTCCGTAAGGACCATGGGGAATAGCGGCTCCGCAGGAGACTGGGCACAACTAAAAGAAAGCTTTTGGTCTAACTGGTGTGCACTGGCTCCTCCCTCTATGACCCTCCTCCAGACTTCAGTTAGAATCTTGTGCCCCGCTGAGCTGGATGCACACTAGGGGCTCTCCTGAGCTCCTAGAAAAGAAAGTATATTTAATTTTTTTATTTTCAGTGAGATCTGCTGGCAGCAGACTCACTGCTACGAGGGACTAAGGGGAGAAGAAGCGAACCTACCTGTTTGCAGCTAGCTTGGGCTTATTAGGCTACTGGACACCATTAGCTCCAGAGGGATCAAACACAGGACCCGACCTCGATCGCCGCCGTCCCCCTTACAGAGCCAGAAGCATGAAGATGGTCCGGAAAATCGGCGGCAGAAGACTTCGGTCTTCAACAAGGTAGCGCACAGCACTGCAGCTGTGCGCCATTGCTCCTCATGCACACCTCACACTCCGGTCACTGATGGGTGCAGGGCGCTGGGGGGGGGGGGCACCCTGAGCAGCAATATTAATACCTTGGCTGGCAAAAAATCACAATATATAGTCCCAGAGGCTATATATGTGATAAGTACCCCTGCCAGAATCCATAAAAAAAGCAGGAGAAAAGTCAGCCGAAAAAGGGGCGGGGCTATCTCCCTCAGCACACTGGCGCCATTTTTCCCTCACAGCGCCGCTGGAAGGATCGCTCCCTGGCTCTCCCCTGCAGTTTCAAGCTACAAAAGGGTAAAAAAGAGAGGGGGGGCACTAAATTTAGGCGCAGCAATATATATATATATAAGCAGCTATAAGGGAAAACACTCAGTTATAGTGTTAATCCCTGTGTTATATAGCGCTCTGGTGTGTGCTGGCATACTCTCTCTCTGTCTCCCCAAAGGGCTTTGTGGGGTCCTGTCCTCTGTCAGAGCATTCCCGGTGTGTGTGCGGTGTGTCGGTACGGCTGTGCCGACATGTTTGATGAGGAGGCTTATGTGGAGGCGGAGCAGATGCCTATAAATGTGATGTCACCCCCTGCGGGGCCGACACCTGAGTGGATGGCTATGTGGAAGGAATTACGTGACAGTGTCGACTCCTTACATAAAAGGTTTGATGACATGCCAAATATGGGACAGCCGGCTTCTCAGCCTGTGCCTGCCCAGGCGTCTCAAAAGCCATCAGGGGCTCTAAAACGCCCGCTACCTCAGATGGCAGACACAGATGTCGACACGGATACTGACTCCAGTGTCGACGACGATGAGACTAATGTAACTTCCAATAGGGCCACACGTTACATGATTGAGGCTATGAAAAATGTGTTGCACATTTCTGATGTTACCCCAGGTACCACAAAAAAGGGTATTATGTTTGGAGAGAAAAAACTACCAGTAGTTTTTCCTCCATCTGAGGAGTTAAATGAAGTGTGTGAAGAAGCGTGGGCTTCCCCCGATAAGAAACTGGTAATTTCTAAAAGGTTACTAATGACGTACCCTTTCCCGCCAGAGGATAGGTCACGTTGGGAAACATCCCCTAGGGTGGATAAAGCGCTCACACGCTTGTCAAAGAAGGTGGCACTACCGTCTCCGGATACGGCCGCCCTAAAGGAGCCTGCTGATAGAAAGCAGGAGGCTATCCTGAAGTCTGTATATACACACACAGGTATTATACTGAGACCAGCTATTGCTTCAGCATGGATGTGCAGTGCTGCAGCTGCGTGGTCAGATTCCCTGTCGGAAAATATTGATACCCTAGACAGGGACACTATATTGCTAACTGTAGAGCATATTAAAGACGCAGTCTTATACATGAGAGATGCACAGAGGGATATTTGCCGGCTGGCATCTAAAATAAGTGCAATGTCCATTTCTGCCAGGAGAGGGTTATGGACTCGGCAGTGGACAGGTGATGCAGATTCTAAAAGGCACATGGAAGTTTTGCCTTATAAGGGTGAGGAGTTGTTCGGGGATGGTCTCTCGGACCTCGTTTCCACAGCGACAGCTGGGAAGTCTGCATTTTTACCCCATGTTCCCTCACAGCCAAAGAAAGCACCGTATTATCAGGTACAGTCCTTTCGGCCCCATAAGGGCAAGCGGGTTAAAGGCGCGTCCTTTCTGCCCAGAGGCAGAGGTAGAGGGAAAAAGCTGCAGCATACAGCCAGTTCCCAGGAGCAAAAGTACTCCCCCGCTTCCTCCAAGTCCACCGCATGACGCTGGGGCTCCACAGGCGGAGCCAGGTACGGTGGGGGCCCGTCTCAAAAATTTCAGCAATCAGTGGGCTCGCTCACGGGTGGATCCCTGGATCCTTCAAGTAGTATCTCAGGGATACAAGCTGGAATTTGAGACGTCTCCCCCCCGCCGTTTCCTCAAATCTGCCTTGCCAACAACTCCCTCAGGCAGGGAGGCAGTGCTAGAGGCAATTCACAAGCTGTATTCCCAGCAGGTGATAGTCAAGGTGCCCCTACTTCAACAAGGACGGGGTTACTATTCCACAATGTTTGTGGTACCGAAACCGGACGGTTCGGTGAGACCCATTTTAAATTTGAAATCCTTGAACACATATATAAAAAAATTCAAGTTCAAGATGGAATCGCTCAGGGCCGTTATTGCAAGCCTGGACGAGGGGGATTACATACCTGCATGTCCCCATTTACCATCCTCACCAGGAGTACCTCAGATTTGTGGTACAGGATTGTCATTACCAATTCCAGACGTTGCCGTTTGGTCTATCCACGGCTCCGAGGGTCTTTACCAAGGTAATGGCCGAAATGATGATACTCCTTCGAAAGAAGGGAGTTTTAATTATCCCGTACTTGGACGATCTCCTGATAAAGGCGAGGTCCAGGGAGCAGTTGTTGGTCGGGGTAGCACTATCTCGGGAGGTGCTACAACAGCACGGCTGGATTCTAAATATTCCGAAGTCACAGCTGGTCCCTACGACACGTCTGCTGTTCCTGGGGATGGTTCTGGACACAGAACAGAAAAAAGTGTTTCTCCCGGAGGAGAAGGCCAAGGAGCTGTCATCTCTAGTCAGAGGCCTCCTAAAACCAAAACAGGTGTCGGTGCATCACTGCACGCGGATCCTGGGAAAGATGGTAGCTTCCTACGAAGCAATTCCATTCGGCAGGTTCCATGCAAGAACTTTTCAGTGGGACCTGTTGGACAAGTGGTCCGGATCGCATCTTCAGATGCATCGGCGGATAACCCTGTCTCCAAGGACCAGGGTGTCTCTGCTGTGGTGGCTGCAAAGTGCGCATCTTCAAGAGGGCCGCAGATTCGGCATACAGGACTGGGTCCTGGTGACCACGGATGCCAGCCTTCGAGGCTGGGGGGCAGTCACACAGGGAAGAAACTTCCAAGGACTATGGTCAAGTCAGGAGACTTCCCTACACATAAATATTCTGGAACTGAGGGCCATTTTCAATGCCCTAAGTCAGGCAAAACCCCTGCTTCAAAACCAGCCGGTACTGATCCAGTCAGACAACATCACGGCAGTCGCCCATGTAAACCGACAGGGCGGCACGAGAAGCAGGACGGCGATGGCAGAAGCCACAAGGATACTCCGATGGGCGGAAAATCACGTGTTAGCACTGTCAGCAGTGTTTATTCCGGGAGTGGACAACTGGGAAGCAGACTTCCTCAGCAGGCACGACCTCCACCCGGGAGAGTGGGGACTTCATCCAGAAGTCTTCCAACTGATTGTAAACCATTGGGAAAGGCCACAGGTGGACATGATGGCGTCCCGCCTAAACAAAAAGCTAGAAAGATATTGCGCCAGGTCAAGAGACCCTCAGGCGATAGCTGTGGACGCTCTAGTGACACCGTGGGTGTACCGGTCGGTTTATGTGTTCCCTCTTCTTCCTCTCATACCAAAGGTACTGAGGATAATAAGGAGAAGAGGAGTAAGAACTATACTCATTGTTCCGGATTGGCCAAGAAGAGCTTGGTACCCGGAACTTCAAGAAATGATCTCAGAGGACCCATGGCCTCTGCCGCTCAGACAGGACCTGCTGCAGCAGGGGCCCTGTCTGTTCCAAGACTTACCGCGGCTGCGTTTGACGGCATGGCGGTTGAACACCGGATCCTGAAGGAAAAGGGCATTCCGGAGGAAGTCATTCCTACGCTGATTAAAGCTAGGAAAGAAGTGACCGCAAACCATTATCACCGCATTTGGCGAAAATATGTTGCGGGGTGTGAGGCCAGGAAGGCCGCAACGGAGGAATTTCAGCTGGGCCGTTTTCTGCACTTCCTACAGTCAGGGGTGACTATGGGCCTAAAATTGGGTTCCATTAAGGTCCAGATTTCGGCTCTATCGATTTTCTTCCAGAGAAAACTGGCTTCACTACCTGAAGTTCAGACTTTTGTTAAAGGAGTGCTGCATATTCAGCCCCCTTTTGTGCCTCCAGTGGCACCTTGGGATCTCAACATGGTGTTGGATTTCCTAAAGTCACATTGGTTTGAGCCACTTAAAACCGTGGAATTGAAATATCTCACGTGGAAAGTGGTCATGTTATTGGCCTTGGCTTCGGCCAGGCGTGTATCAGAATTGGCGGCTTTGTCATGTAAAAGCCCTTATCTGATTTTCCATATGGATAGGGCAGAATTGAGGACTCGTCCCCAATTTCTCCCTAAGGTGGTATCAGCCTTTCATCTGAACCAACCTATCGTGGTGCCTGCGGCTACTAAAGACTTGGAGGCTTCCAAGTTGTTGGACGTAGTCAGGGCCCTGAAAATTTATGTTTCCAGGACAGCTGGAGTCAGAAAGACTGACTCGCTATTTATCCTGTATGCGCCCCACAAGTTGGGTGCACCTGCTTCAAAGCAGACTATTGCTCGCTGGATCTGTAGTACGATTCAGCTTGCACATTCTGCGGCTGGACTGCCGCATCCTAAATCAGTGAAAGCCCATTCCACGAGGAAGGTGGGCTCTTCTTGGGCGGCTGCCCGAGGGGTCTCGGCTCTACAACTTTGCCGAGCAGCTACTTTGTCGGGGTCAAACACATTTGCTAAATTCTACAAGTTTGACACCCTGGCTGAGGAGGACCTAGAGTTTGCCCATTCGGTGCTGCAGAGTCATCCGCACTCTCCCGCCCATTTGGGAGCTTTGGTATAATCCCCATGGTCCTTACGGAGTCCCAGCATCCACTTAGGACGTCAGAGAAAATAAGAATTTACTCACCGGTAATTCTATTTCTCGTAGTCCGTAGTGGATGCTGGGCACCCATCCCAAGTGCGGATTGTCTGCAATACTTGTATATAGTTATTGTTTAACTAAAGGGTTATTGTTGAGCCATCTGTTGAGAGGCTCAGTTGTTGTCATACTGTTAACTGGGTATTGTATCACGAGTTATACGGTGTGATTGGTGTGGCTGGTATGAGTCTTACCCGGGATTCAAAATCCTTCCTTATTGTGTCAGCTCTTCCGGGCACAGTATCCTAACTGAAGTCTGGAGGAGGGTCATAGAGGGAGGAGCCAGTGCACACCAGTTAGACCAAAAGCTTTCTTTTAGTTGTGCCCAGTCTCCTGCGGAGCCGCTATTCCCCATGGTCCTTACGGAGTCCCAGCATCCACTACGGACTACGAGAAATAGAATTACCGGTGAGTAAATTCTTATTTTTTGTTTTTCGTTTATGATTCTCTACCACACAATGGAGTCTTTAAAGAGACATTGCACAGCGTATGAGGAACAAGACCTATACTTATTGCTATGACATAATGACACAGGAGGATGCCACACGTAAATCAGAGGTGCACATGAAATTTGAAGAGAAGAGAAAATAGCTGAATATGGAGCACAAGTGTGTGACAAACTGATGTGATGACTTATAAGCAGCGCATCCAGTGGATGCTAAATTGAGAAGCTCATGAGATGCGGTATATAAGACACATCAAGTAACTTAGGCAAGTGGGAGGGTGGAGCGGGACAATGTAATTAACTTTAGCAAAAATGCCGGCCCCCTGCGGTGCGGCTGAGTATGCCGCCTATGCCAGGCTGTGCTCAGCAGCTACAGAGAGACTGTAACGTGCAGTACCAGTGAGTAAGGGGCACTGCTCAGTCTCAGAGCGTGCCTGCACTGCACATTCTGGGGGCTGACGTGATGTCCGTCCCCTAAGTGCACGCCGGTGACGCCCCCAGCAGTCCCTCCGCAAGCACTGTTTTGTGGGCCGGAGGTGGAGCTCTCCGCGCTAAGACTGACAGGTCTGTATGTTGCCGGTTGTGCTAGTGCTCCACCCCCAGGGTCCCCTTATTCCGGGAGAATCCCAGAATCCGAGTGAGGGGAAAAGCCTCCTGGAGGGTTGCCACCAAATCCTGGAAATCCAGGAGAGGTGGCAACCCTAGGGGGGAGGGAGAACACTAAACAGTAGAAGGGGACATCGCTTGATGGCAGAAATCTCCAGTTGTTGGTAATAGATTTCTTAGTTTTCAATGGTATAAATAACTAGATAGTCCCACCTTTCAGGAGGGGATCAGAGTTCAGAAGCCAGAGCAATCCACCAACGAACATATAGAACTGCAGACAGCTGGAAGGCTGATATTTCTGGTTGTGGGCATAGTAGAGACAAGCTGCCAGTGTCCATCGGAAGGGGAGTGTCCCAGCTTTTGGAGTATACCCTCAGAAAAACTTTAAGTCAGACAGAACCCCGGACAGAGCCGAGAAATCTGGCTGGGAAGAGCAATCAACAGGCTCGGATGGGGACCACTGCTTTGAAGTCGGATATCTCCGCTTCCGCAGGGCCGATTTTCAACAATCTGGAACCCCTGGAAAAAGGGGACCCTCAGCTATCAGCCTAGGGCCTTTATACTCCTGGGTGCCTTGGGCAACTGCCCACTGAGCCCATATGAAAAGATGGCCCTGTCATCAGTCACATTACACCACATGACCTTATGCACATTATGCCATGTTAGAGCCACTTACATGCATTACACTACACTACAGTAGAGCAGAGCCCCTTATACACGTTATGCCAGGTAGGGCCCCTTATACACGTTACGCCAGGTAGAGCCTCTTGGGAGAGAGAGAGTGTGTGTGTGAGTGTGTGTTACCAGCTCTCCAGATGCAGCAGGTCCCAAGCTCCAGACAAAGAAAGCCACCTCCTCTCCTTTGCTGTCCCACAGCCGCATCCTCTCACCACTAGGGGGAGCTGGTTGGCAGACAGCGCTGTGCAGAAACTGGTAGGCAAGAGGCAGACAGGTTGGTGTGGAGTCCTGGAGGCAGACAGCGTGGTGCAGCCAGCAGGGCTGTTGCTGGCTGCTACCCTCCTCTGGCACGTCACATTGGGAAGCAACTTGTCTCCTTCCTGCAGCCACTGCTGTCACACTTCCCGATGCTTAGATGCCAGTGACACTCACAGCCCCTCTACCGCCAGCCCAGCGCTGCCTACGGAGTGGGAAGGCTGGGCTAATGCTGCTGCTGTCACCCGAATCTGTCACCACCCAATCTCCGCTCTGTGGTTGTAAATGGCAATGAGGAGTGCGGGCGCCGGCGGGGTGACTGAGGCTGTGCCCTGACGCCACAGCACCTCAGAAGTTAGCCTTGCTTACCCACACCTAGAACCGTCCCTGGTTATTACTATTGATGTGTGAGGCGCTGCAAGGAACCAAGAGCTGGACAGTGGAAAAAACTGGGACATGATACAAAGTAGACGAAATAGATGTAGACAATGAGGACTCTGCTAATGGAAAACCTTATGGTCTATTGGACTGTGGTAGCACTGCAACAAGAGGGGCGAGTATGGACCCTCATTCCGAGTTGATCGCACCAAGCAAATTTTTGCTGCTGGTTTGATCAAATAATCTCCGCCTATGGGGGAGTGTATTTTAGCATAGCAGGGCTGCGAACGCTTGCTATGCTAAAAATGTTTCCTGCAAAACAAGATCAGCCCTGGACATACTTACCCTGTGCGACGGATCCAGTGATGATGGGCTCGGCTTTGACGTCAGACATCTGCCCTCCGTTCGCCTGGACACGCCTGCTTTTTCCTTACCACTCCCCGAAATCAGCTCCAAACGGTGATTTGCCGCCCCGGAACGCCTTCCTGCAGTCAATCTTCTTGCAGTCACCGCTGCGACCATTTTCTTCGTAGTCAGCGTTGTTGCCAGGCGACGGCCGTTGCCGGGCAATGACGTACATGCGCACTATGGCCCCTGCGCCTGCGCAGTAGTGACCCGGTCGCGAACGAAAGCACGCTGCGATCGGGTCGGAATGGATGGTTCAGAGTGCAGAATGGGACAGTGTCAGGTGCAGAGGCGGATTTAGACCTCATGGGGCTCTAAGCAAGACACTGATTTGGGGACTCCCTTCCTGAAACAATCCCACCCAGTCAGTAAGTGTATGTCAAGTTCCTTATTCAGGTTACACTATACAGTAGTAGCTCTTATACATGTTATGCTACACAGTAGTTCACCTTATACATAATGCTCACAATAGTTGTGCCGCTTACACACAATGCCCACAGTTGTGCCACTTATACACATAATGCCCACAGTAGTTGTGCAAATACCCACAGTAGTTGTGCGCTTACAAACAATGCCCACAGTAGTTGTGCTGCTTACACACAATGCCCAAAGTAGTTGTGCCACTTACACATAATGGCCGCAGTAGTTGTGCAACTTACACATATGGGTGGTCATTCCGAGTTGATCGCTAGCTGCATTTGTTTGCAGTGCAGCGATCAGTCTAAAAAACAGCAGTTCTGCGCATGCGTATGCGGCGCAGTGCGCACGCGTGACGTACGGGCACAATGAACGATGCAGTTTTGCACAGGGTCTAGCAATGTATTTCAGTCGCACTGGTTGCCGCAGAGTGATTGACATGAAGTGGGTTTTTCTGCGTGGCAACTGACCGTTTTCAGGGAGTGTTCAGAAGAACGCAGGAGTGCCAGGGAAAACGCAGGCGTGGCTGGGCGAACGCTGGGCCGGTGTGTGACGTCAAATCCGGAACTGAATAGTCTGAAGTGATCGCAAGCACTGAGTAGGTTTTGAGCTACTCTGAAACTACACAAAAAATATTTGCAGGCGAGCGATCAACTCGGAATGAGGGCCATAATTCCCACAGTAGTTGTGCCGCTTACACACAATTTCTACAGTAGTTGTGCACCTTACATATATAATACCCCCAGTAGTAGTGCCACTCACAATGCCCACAGTAGTTGTGCAACATACACATATAATGCCCACAGTAGTTGTGCCACTTACACACATAATGCCACAGTAGTTGTGCCACTTACACACATAATGCCCACCGTAGTTGTGCAACTTACATATATAATGCCCACAGTAGTTGTGCCGCTTATAAAAGTAATTCCCACAGTAGTAGTGCCGCTTGCACACATAATGCCCACAGTAGTGTCGCTTACCCATATAATGTTACAAAAAAATCTGTGTTTTCTGCGCTGATCTACCTGTGATTTGTAGCAGCAAATACACTTTAAAAGGATTTTCACTAAATCCCTATAAATAACAATGACCCTCATTCCGAGTTGTTCGCTCGCTAGCTGCTTTTAGCAGCATTGCACACGTTAAGCCGCCGCTCTCTGGGAGTGTATCTTAGCATAGCAGAATTGTGAACGAAAGATTAGCAGAATTGCGAATAGAAAATTCTTAGCAGTTTCTGAGTAGCTCCAGACTTACTCAGCCATTGCGATCAGTTCAGTCAGTTTCGTTCCTGGTTTGACGTCACAAACACACCCAGTGTCCAGCCAGACACTCCTGTGATAGCCGGGGAGCAGCCGGTCCATCAGTTATTTTTAAAAAGATTGCACACCAGGCCATGTCATCACATAAGCAAGCAGTTTATTCACAGTTCAGACAGGGTTATCACGACAGTAACATTTAACTCCTTGTTCTCCTCTCCAGCGCAATATTCATATGGGTTACATCAAGTTACATCTCCTTTCATTTGCTTCACGGGCAATAACAGCATTTACAGTGATGTGACATCATTACAGTACAGTACATACCAGCGCAGTCTCTGGGAATCAGTAGTGCGGCTTTTGCAAACTGAAATTAATTTTAGTGTGCTCTCCCCCATTCGCTAGGGGCTCTATCTAAACGGGATCTCATGTACACGTTACTGGGGGCCTTCCGCCAAACGTGGTTCCTACCACTCACCCAGCTCGTCCTATCCCGCAGACTCACACCTCCCGTCCTGCTTCTTGGGTACCCCTGAAGGTCCTTTGTTCCTGGTTCCTTCCACTGTACTCTGCATACTGTGGCTCGCACACTGCACTCTCCATCTCTCGCTGAAGCTGCTGGCTCTCCTGTCACACTGCAGATATGGGCTCTCCCTCTCTTCATAGCAACACCCACACGCTGCTCTTCTTTCCATCATGCCAGGGACTGTGGAGTGCCATTCTTGTTCCACAGTCCCCAGCCTGCGTTTCTCCTGGACACTTAGCCTGTGCCTTCCATCCTCAGTCCTCAGCTCACACTGAACTGTCCTGTGCTTTGTTCCTTCTTCTAAAATCCCCTACACTTCCTGTCCTAACCTCTTACATGTCACAGGGTCTGCAAGTAACTGGTTGGGGCCATAAAACTCCCCCACTCACTGATAAGAATTAAAAGGCTTTTGGAACTTTCCAATATCTCTTGTCTACTAACATTCCAGTATGCCACATACACCCCTGCTAAAATCTTGCGTGTCCCCACGCAATATAACTAATTAACTATGAGCTTGCAAAAAGTCTAGCAAGGAACAGTCTCTTATACTCTACAGCAAGGTCAAAACATAACACACAATAAACAAGCATAATTGAAGTATACATCATACACAATATAACAATCACATGAGCAAAAAACATGGCATGCAAACACACAATATAACAATCACATGAGCTGAAAAACATGGCATGCAAACCATCACATGAAATACAAATCACATATACTGCTGCCTATTTCCTGTGAATTACAGTCCTGGGTCACAGATGATCATGAATGTTCCAACATCTTCTGGCAATTGTGCCAAACACTTAGAACCTGCCCGTGCCGGCCCTTGTCTCCCCCAGTTCGCTGGGTCAAAAGAGATAGGTGGCTTTCATGGGCCCCTCCCAATAAAGTTTTCCCCAAATTGTCAAATAAATCTTCGGTACCGATCCTGTTCGTGACGCCAAGTTGTGATAGCCGGGGAGCAGCCGGTCCATCAGTTATTTTTAAAAAGATTGCACACCAGGCCATGTCATCACATAAGCAAGCAGTTTATTCACAGTTCAGACAGGGTTATCACGACAGTAACATTTAACTCCTTGTTCTCCTCTCCAGCGCAATATTCATATGGGTTACATCAAGTTACATCTCCTTTCATTTGCTTCACGGGCAATAACAGCATTTACAGTGATGTGACATCATTACAGTACAGTACATACCAGCGCAGTCTCTGGGAATCAGTAGTGCGGCTTTCGCAAACTGAAATTCATTTTAGTGTGCTCTCCCCCATTCGCTAGGGGCTCTATCTAAACGGGATCTCATGTACACGTTACTGGGGGCCTTCCGCCAAACGTGGTTCCTACCACTCACCCAGCTCGTCCTATCCCGCAGACTCACACCCCCCGTCCTGCTTCTTGGGTACCCCTGAAGGTCCTTTGTTCCTGGTTCCTTCCACTGTACTCTGCATACTGTGGCTCTCACACTGCACTCTCCATCTCTCGCTGAAGCTGCTGGCTCTCCTGTCACACTGCAGATATGGGCTCTCCCTCTCTTCATAGCAACACCCACACGCTGCTCTTCTTTCCATCATGCCAGGGACTGTGGAGTGCCATTCTTGTTCCACAGTCCCCAGCCTGCGTTTCTCCTGGACACTTAGCCTGTGCCTTCCATCCTCAGTCCTCAGCTCACACTGAACTGTCCTGTGCTTTGTTCCTTCTTCTAAAATCCCCTACACTTCCTGTCCTAACCTCTTACATGTCACAGGGTCTGCAAGTAACTGGTTGGGGCCATAAAACTCCCCCACTCACTGATAAGAATTAAAAGGCTTTTGGAACTTTCCAATATCTCTTGTCTACTAACATTCCAGTATGCCACACTCCCCCGTTTCTCCAGCCACTCCCGCGTTTTTCCCTGAAACGCCTGCGTTTTTCCGCACACTCCCAGAAAACGGTCAGTTTCCGCCCAGAAACACCCACTTCCTGTCAATCACTCACCGATCAGCAGAACGATGAAAAAGCTTCGTTATGCTGTGAGTAAAATACCTAACTTTTGTGTAAAATAACTAAGCGCATGCGCTCTGCGAACATTGCGCATGCGCAGTAAGCGACTAATCGCAGTATAGCGAAAATCGGCAACGAGCGAACAACTCGGAATGACCCCCCATGTACAAGAATAGAATTTTTTTTATAATTGCACTTACATTGATATAATGAATACACAAGCTGAATTCAGTTTTAACCGATTTCTCCCAGAGAATAAAGCCGCTCTCCCTTTTTTTTTGAAGATCACCAAGGATAAGGATATACAGCAGCTTTCATTAAACTTAGAAAGGTTAATGAATAAAAGGAAAACGTTTATGCAACACTCATATAATAAGCTGTAATGACAAAGGAAAGCACAATAGTGCAGACAACCAAGATAAAAAATTGTATTTCTGCTGCGGGGTACACTGGGCTCCACAAGGATTAACATCGGGGTGTAGAGTAGGATCTTAATCCGGGGTACCAACAGGTTCAAAGCTTTGACCTTCTTCCCAAGATACATAGCGCCGCCTCCTATATCACCCGCCTCCATGCACAGGAGCTCAGTTTGTAAGCTGGTGCCATGCAGTATGCAGGCACTTTACAGGTGGCTGCCTTAAGCAGCGTTTTTCAAAGTAATTTTAAAGACTGAACAGAGGATTCTGTTTGAAGACTTCAAGGACTGCTGCTGGTAAAGTCTTAGAGACTTTTCAGCGTGCAGCTCCATTCAGCTGTATACTCCTGCGCCGGGGTTGGCGGGTCACTGCAGCGGAGACGAAGGCTTCTTCCTAACTGTGAGTCACACACACGCCGCCGTCTACGGGATCGCGGGGCTGCGGACAAGGGTGAGGTAAGGGGCTCCTGTACACACTTTAACGCGATCCAGCGTGGCCGTAGGAGGCGTGCTGCACGCGCGCTGGCATGGGCATTGATTACTGGGCAGCTTGCTCCACTAGCCACCAGGGTATTATTTTGGGCACAGGTCAGGGGTGTCACAACTGAGAGCTGGTGTTGACCTGAAACAACCTCAGTTGTAGGGGCTGGTGTAAATATAAATCTGGGCGGTAGAATAGGACTCCTAGACATACAGATGACTTGTACCACCAGTGCCCGAAGGTGTGACCACGACAACAAAGATAAAATGAATGTTTGTTTATTGAACACAGTTCTGATGGTACAGAGAGATCGATGAATTTGAAGAACAGATGACTTGAGCACTGAAGATATTAGGGAAACCGATGGCGGAGCACCGGTGACATCAGGAAGCTGAACACCGCTGGGAGCCAAATGCTGGAAGCCGGTGTTTTAGAGCACTGCCAATAGCAGAAGGCAATGAGGATACTATGGAGTCAGGCAGGCACCACAGGGTGGTGACTGGTGCGGGTCTCTGAAGAACTGAAGACACAGGAGCTGGAATACCTGGAACACAGCTAGTAATCACAGAGAGCAGAGACAGGATACACTGGTAATGACAACCAAAGCACTGACAACTTCCTGATTCAGGATCAGTCCTTTTATACCGTCAGCTGTGCAGGGATTGGGTCAGCAATCAGGCAGAACTCAGTGATGCTGTAGATTGGAGGAAATAGCGTCATGTGATCAGAACCAACATGGCCTGCGCCCATACTGGTCTTTGGAGGGAAACCTGGTTTGTAATCCCATATGGAGATTTTACAGTAATGGCGGCTGCGGCCGCAGGGGACAGTGGACGCCAAGCTGCACAGCAAACCCACAGAGCCGGCGGCAGAGGCCACAGCGGGCGAGAGGCACCGCACAGACCTGTTAGTGCTTTGAACTGTAATAATAGTGGCAAAGGCCGCAGCTGACAGAGGACGCCACACTGATCCATCCAGGCGCTGTGAGCGCAGCAATGGCGGCGGAGGCCGCGATGGGCTAGAAATGCTATTCCACTTATAAGAGTTCCTTGTGACAGCATCTGCGGACTGGCAGAGAGGAGATATGAAGTAAGGATGTTTAGCAGCATGATTGAGACCCGACCCTGGAACGCTGAGCCAGCCTCAGGAGACACCTGAAATGTAAATAATGGTGTCCTGTAACCCGGATCGTGACAGCAGCACCCCCTCTCCCCCCTTTTAGGAGTGGCCCTAGGACACTTCTTTGGCTTCTGAGGGAACTTGGAATGTAAATTCCAAACCAATGTAGGAGCATGGACATCTGAAGCATTGGTCCAGGAGCGTTCCTCAGGGCCATAGCCCTTCCAATCGATCAGGTATTGAAGTTGACCATAACGGAAGCATGAATCCAGAATCTTGGTGACTTCATACTCAACACCACGTTGAGTCTGGACTTTAGGAGCCGAAGGAAGTGCTGAATGGAACCAATTCAGGATCAGCGGTTTCAGAAGGGAAACATGAAACGTCCTGGGAATTTTCAAGAATGGAGGTAGCTGAAGTTTGTGAGCCACTGGGTTGATGACTTGTTCAATTCAAAAAGGGCCGATATATCGAGGAGCAAATTTCATGCTTGGAACTCTTAACCTCAAATTCTTCGTAGATAGCCAAACACGACCACACTCTTTAAGGGCAGGAATTGCCCTACGCTTCTGCAAACTTCTTATATCTAAAAGATGCCCTGAGTAGAGCTGCTCGGACATTCCTCCAGTTATTTGAAAACTGACGAAGAGTGATATCAGCTGCTGGCACTGAAGTTGCTGGAAGCAGTTGAAATTCTGGAACTTTAGGGTGAAATCCATAGTTGGTGAAGAATGACGTAGAAGAGGATGACGAGTGATATTGGTTGTTATGGCAGAACTCGGCCCAGGGAAGACGTTGACCCCAGTTATCTTGGGAGGAGGATACATAAATTCGGAGGAAGGCCTCCAAGTCCTGATTCACCCTCTCAGTTTGACCATTAGTCTGGGGGTGATACGCTGTGGAGAATTTTAATTTGACTTGGAGGGCCAAACATAAGCTTCGCCAAAACTTGGCTACGAACTGTACTCCTCTGTCAGAAATTATCTCCTCAGAGAGGCCATGCAGTCTAAAGATCTCCTGAATGACACTTGAGCCAACTTGGAAGCTGACGGAAGACTGGTAAGAGGAATGAAATGAGCCATCTTGGTGAACCGGTCAACTACCACCCAGATGGTATTAAACTTGTTACATATAGGAAGGTCCGTAATAAAGTCCATTGACAAATGGGTCCACGGAAGATGAGGAACAGATAACGGAACCAGTTGCCCAGCGAGTGACTGGCGAGGCACTTTATGTTGAGCACATTTTGGGCAGGAAGCAATAAACTCAGTAACGTCCTTCTTCAGGGTCGGCCACCAGTAGGACCTGAAGATGAATTCAAGGGTTTTCTGGATGCCCGCATGTCCGGTAAATCGGGAAGCGTGTGCCCAATGCATGACTTCTTTAGAGCCGGCTTTACAAAACTTTTCCCTGATGGGGGCATAGAGTACATCCTTACCGTGGAGAATGCCACTGGATTGATGATAGGATGCTTGTCCGTAGATTCAGACTCATTTTCTTGCTCCCATGAGCGGGAAAGGGCATCAGCCTTGCGATTCTGTGACCCCGGACAGAACTGGAGTTTAAAGTCAAACCTAGAAAAAAAAATGCCCATCTGGCCTGACGGGGGTTGAGACATTGTGCACCTTTCAAATACAGGAGATTTTTGTGGTCTGTAAGAATTGTGATGGTATGGGAAGCTCCTAGCAAATACCTCCACTCTTCCAGAGCGAGCTTGATAGCCAACAATTCCTGATCGCCAATGGCGTAATTGCGCTCAGCAGGGGAAAACTTCTGGGAGAAGAATCCGCAAGGATGCAGATTACCATCTTTGGCTCGTTGAGACAGGACCGCGCCCACTCCAGCAGAGGGGCATCCACCTCAAGGGTGAATGGCGAGTTGGTATCTGGCTGTTTCAACACTGGAGCTGAGATGAATCTTTGCTTTAATAGATGGAAGGCTTGAACAGCTTCTTTGGACCACTTGGAGGGATTAGCACCCTTTTTGGTAAAGGCAGTGATAGGCGCCACAATGGTGGAAAAGTCTCGGATAAATTTTCTGTAATAATTGGCGAATCCTAGAAATCTCCGAACACCCTTGAGGGTTGTAGGTATTGGCCAATCCTGGATAGCTTGTAGTTTCTCAGGGTCCATCTCTAGTCCGGGACTGAACACAATATAGCCTAGAAACGGAATGGACTTGACTTCAAAGACGCATTTTGCAACTTACAATAAAGATGATTGGCACGAAGACGAGACAAGACTTCCTTCACCCAAAAGCGATGTTCCTCCAAATTGTTGGCAAAAATGAGGATCTCATCGAGCTACACCATGACATGACGATAGAGGAAATCTCTAAAGATCTCGTTCACGAAGTGTTGGAAAACAGCTGGAGCGTTACTGAGTCCGAAAGGCATGACGAGGTACTCATAATTACCGTCACGGGTGTTAAATGCGGTCTTCCACTCGTCACCCTTCCGGATCCGAATGAGGTTATAGGCACCCCTCAAATCTAATTTCGTGAAGATGGTTGCTCCGCTAACCCGATCAAAGAGTTCGGTAATCAGAGGCAGAGGATACCGTTTTTTTACAGTGATGTCGTTCAAACCTCTATAGTCGATGCATGGCCGCAGGCCACCGTCTTTCTTCTTAACAAAGAAGAAACCTGCACCAGCTGGAGAAGAAGAAGGTTGGATGAAACCCTTTGCCAAGTACTCTTTAATATATTCTTCCATGGAATGAGTCTCTGGTACAGACAACGGATACGTTCGGCCTCGAGGTGGAACCTTCCCTGGGATGAGGTCAATACCACAAAACCTCTCCCTATGTGGGGGAAGGACATCAGCAGAAGCTTTACTGAAGACATCAGTATAGTCTTGATACTGAAGAGGTGGAACATCAGAAGACTTGGATGAAGAACATACAGGAAGCACTTTGGAAAGGCAGGTCTCGGAGCAGGATGGACCCCACGCCAGGATATGGGTCGTCCTCCAATCAATCAGATGATTATGTAAATGAAGCCATGGGAGGGCCAGAACCACCGGATGAGTGGCCTTCGGAATCACCAAAAAAGAAATTAATTCTGAATGAAGAACTCCTACTTTCAGACGAATTGGTAGAGTCTTGAAAGAAATGACTGCATCAGAAATCTTGCTGCCATCCACGGCAGTCAAAGATATGTAAGACAAAAGTCTCTCGGTGGGTAGAGACCACCGCTTGACGTATTCCTCAGTCATAAAATTCCCAGTCGCTCCTGAGTCTAACAAAGCAATAATGTTCTTAGGCCCTCATTCCGAGTTGTTCGCTCGCTAGCTGCTTTTAGCAGCATTGCACACGCTAGGCCGCCGCCCTCTGGGAGTGAATCATAGCTTAGCAGAATTGCGAACGAAAGATTAGCAGATTTGCGAATAGAAATTTCTTAGCAGTTTCTGAGTAGCTCCAGACTTACTCAGCCATTGCGATCAGTTCAGTCAGTTTGGTTCCTGGTTTGACGTCACAAACACACCCAGCGTTCGCCCAGACACTCCCCCGTTTCTTCAGACACTCCCCGTTTTTCCCAGAAACGCCAGCGTTTTTTCGCACACTCTCATAAAACGTCCAGTTTCCGCCCAGAAACACCCACTTCCTGTCAATCACACTGCGATCACCAGAACGATGAAAAATCCTCGTTATGCCGTGAGTAAAATTCCTAACTTTCGAGTAAAATAACTAAGCGCATGTGCTCTGCGACCCTTGCGCATGCGCAGTAAGCGACTAATCGCAATATAGCGAAACTCGGCAACGAGCGAACAACTTGGAATGAGGGCCTTAGTGCGCTGAGCCACTTGGAGCGAAACTGGGAGATTACAATCACTTGGAGATGGAGAGGAATGCACTGCTCCTAGCCGACCCTCTCCTTGGTGGGCTAGAACTTGGAGTTTCCCGGACGCTTGGGACAGGCATTAATAACATGAGATGGTGCAGCACAATAGAGACAGAGATGCTCAGAGAGACGTCTTCTACGCTCTGCCAGAGATAGGCACGAATGACCTATCTGCATGGGTTCATCCTTGGGCGGAGATGGTTGACGAGGAGGAGGAGTAGACTTGGGAAATAATGACCTCCCTCGCTCGAGTGCCCTTTCTCGAAACCGTAGACTGACTTTGGTACACAGAGATATAAGTTCATTCAACTTTGGAGACAAGTCCCTGGTAGCCAATTCGTCCTTGATACGCTCAGATAGGCCATGCCAGAAGGCTGCATACAAGGCATCATCGTTCCATGCCAGTTCTGATGCTAGAATCTGGAACTGTATAAGATACTGTCCGACAGTTCGTGTCCCCTGGCGTAAACGGAGAATCTCAGAAGAGGCTGAAGAAACACGACCTGGCTCGTCAAAGATACGCCTGAATGTTGCCACAAAATCTGTATAAGAAGACAGCAAAGAATCAGATATCTCCCATAATGGTGATGCCCAATCCAGGGCGGAACCACTGAGGAGGGAAATAATGTAGGCAACCTTTGTGTGATCAGTTGGAAAACTGCCAGGCTGTAGCTCGAAATGAATTTCGCACTGGTTGAGGAATCCCCTGCAGGCTTTTGGGGACCCGTCAAATTTAGCTGGAGTTGGTAAATGAAGACGTGGAACAGAAGTGGGTATGGTGGGTGGGGTTACCACTGTAGGTACTGCCGTTGGTACACCAGACGCCCCGGAACCATGGAGGGTTGTTTAAATTCCATCCAGCAGAGAGGAGAGTTCCTGAAGACAGTGGATAACATGGCCTTGTGCAGCCTCCTGATGTTCTAGTCGGGCTGCCAGTTCTTGAATCAGCCTGGCTGCTTGGTCTTGGTCTCCAGCTGGATTCATTAGGTCAGTGCTTACTGTCACAACTGAGGGCTGGTGTTGACCTGAAACAGCCTCAGTTGTAGGGGCTGGTGTAAATATAAATCTGGGCGGTAGAATAGGACTCCTAGACATACAGATGACTTGTACCACCAGTGCCCCGAAGGTGTGACCACGACAACAAAGATAAAATGAATGTTTGTTTATTGAACACAGTTCTGATGGTACATCGGCAGTTGCAAAGACATGATATGAGAAATTATTAAAAACAGTACACAGTTCCACAAGAAATAGCAAAAGCTGGTATTCCCTTAGGTGTGGTATCCGCACAAGGCTAGCTTGGGAGATTAGGAGATGGAGAGTCCTTTTACCATCACCTAGGTTCTGTATGGTAGATGAAAGCTGGAACTGCTCGGAGCATGTTACATCTGGGAGCGTTATTGGACACTCACAACCAACGGTTGTTCCTGTCTCAGGAGATAGTCCTGAAGCTTCAGGACAGGATTCGATGCTTCCTATCTCGTCCGCAAGTGTCGATACATTCGGCAATGCAAGTGCTGGGTCTCATGGTGTCGGCTTTCGACATGGTGGAGTATGCTCAATTCCACTCTCGCCCTCTGCAGAAGTTAATTCTGACCAAGTGGGACGGCCTGCCTCACCGACTCCGATCTCACATGATCTCATTGTCTCCGGCGATCTGCCTGTCACTGAGCTGGTGGCTTCAGGACCAACATTTGAACAGGGGCTGTCCCTTCTGGATATCCAACTGGGTCCTTCTGACAATGGATGCCAGTCTCAGAGGTTGGGCCGCGGTGTTGGAACAACACTCTCTTCAGGGTCGGTGGACCAAAGAGGAGTCTCTGCTCCCGATCAATATGTTGGATCCACGGGCAGTGTTCAACGTGTTGACAATGGCCCAGCATCTAATACAGACAAGACCAGTTCAAGTACAGTCGGACAACGCCGCCACAGTGGCGTACATAAATCATCAAGGCGGCATTCGTAGCCACATGCCAATGAGGGAAGTATCACGGATTCTTCAGTGGGTGGAGCGCCATCTGCCGGCCATATCCGCAGTGTTCATTCCGGGTGTCCTGGACTGGGAAGCGGACTATCTCAGTCGTCAGGACGTATATGTAGGAGAGTGGAGCCTCCATCTGGAGGTGTTTCAACTTCTCGTGGACACGTGGAGCCTTCCAGATGTGGAACTGATGGCTTCTCGACACATTCACAAGGTTACGGTCTTCGGAGCAAGGACAAGGGATCCTCAAGCTGCGTTCGTGGACGCTCTGGCAATTCCATGGAACTTTCAGCTACCGTACGTGTTCCCTCCTGTGTCACTCCTGCCCAGAGTAATACGGAAGTTCAAGCTAGAAGGAGGAAACCTGCTTCTGGTCGCTCCAGCAGGGCCCAGACGCCACTGGTTCTCCGATCTACTGGGTCTCTCGTGGGCTCGTCCCCTTCTACTTCCACAATGACCAGACCTCCTCGTTCAGGGCCCTTGTGTTTACCAGGATTTGGCCCGTCTGGCTTTGACGGCATGGCCCTTGAGGCTTTCGTCCTGAGGGCCAAGGGTTATTCTGAGGCGGTCGTTCAAACTATGTTGAAGGCCCGTAAGCCGGCTTCTGCTCGGATCTACCATAGGGTCTGAAATGCTTACTTTACTTGGTGTGCATCTCACAATCATGACGTTTTCAAGTTTAGTACGGCCATACTATTGGCCTTTCTACAACAGGGCCTAGACTTAGGCTTGCGTCTGGGCTCCCTCAAGGTTCACATCTCTGCCTTGTCGGTTTGGTTTCAGAGATAAATTGCTACCCTACCTGATATCCATACATTCCCTCAGGGTGTGTTGCGGATTCAGCCTCCTTATGTGCCGCCTGTGGCCCCTTGGGACTTGTCGGTGGTTTTGGAGGCCTTGCAAGTGTCTCCATTTGAGCTTCTTGCCTCTGCTGACCTTAAGTGGCTTTCCCTTAAGGTCCTATTCTTGCTGGCTATTGCTTCAGCTAGAAGGGTATCGGACTTCGGTGCCTTATCCTGTAAGTCTCCCTATTTGATTTTTCACCGTGACCGGGCGGTTCTTAGAACGCGGCCGGGTTATTTACCTAAGGTGGTGTCTTCCTTCCACCTTAACCAGGAGATTGTGGTTCCGGCCTTTAATTCTCCTGAGTTGTCTACCAAGGAGCGGTCTTTGGATGTGGTACGGGCCCTCTGTATCTGCGTGAAGAGAACTTCCTCTATTAGGAAACTGATTCCTCAGTGAACACGTTTATAAGGTTCTATGCCTTCGATACCGCCGCTTCCCAGGATGCTTCCTTTGGACGCCGGGTTCTTGTGCCCGCTACAGTGCGTCCCCTCCCATAAGGAACTGATTTAGGACATCCCCGATGTTAATCCTTGTGGAGCCCAGTGTACCTCCGCAGCAGAAAACAAGATTTATGGTAAGAACTTGCCATTGTTAAATCTCTTTCTGCGAGGTACACTGGGCTCCACAAGGCGCCCACCCTGACGCACTTAGCTTCTTTGGGTTGGTGTGGCATAGCCGCTGACACTCTCTCCCGTGGTGAGTGTGTGGTGTAATTGGCTATGAGCAATTGTCATCTCTGGTACCTGCTACTGCATTGGGCTGGTTAACGAAACTGAGCTCCTGTGCATGGAGGCGGGGTGATATAGGAGGCGGCACTATGCATCTTGGGAAGAAGGTCAAAGCTTTAAGCCTGTTGGTGCCTCGGATCAAGATCCTACTCTACACCCCGATGTTAATCCTTGTGGAGCCCAGTGTACCTCGCAGAGAGAGATTTAACAACGGTTAATTCTTACCATAAATCTCGTTATTTATTCGTGGTTAAATTGTGCACTCACAAACATCTCAGATTTGTCAAGCATGTAGTATAATCCAGCTCTATACAGGTGTATAACGTCTGGTCCCATAAGTTTCTCAATGATATCAGAAGAATACTTCGGTAGAATACTACAAGATGAAAAGATATGCAATAGTGCAGATACCCAATTTATAGGGTTTATTTTTAATTTAAAAAAATGCACTCACAAACAATTCAAATGTAACAAACATATAACAAAGTCACTGATGAAGGAAGGCCCTCATATACTCATCGAGCAGTTTTCAAAAGGATCCCATAGAGTTCTGGATACTAAATGGTTCCTATGGGGTGAGTTCTGATGCAAGTCCTTCAGTCCAATATAAAGTTGATAGCCACTCCGCTTAATGCATTTTCGAACCCTACCCGGGTTCTTCCTCAGGGAGAGCGGCTTTATTCTCTGAAAGAAATCGGTTAAAACTGAATTCAGCTTGTGTATCCATTATATCAGTGTAAGCGCAATTATACATTTTTACTATTCGCTTACACATATAATTGCCACAGTAGTTGTGCACCTTACACATATAATTCCCACGCTAGTTATGCCGCTTACAAACATAATGTCCACAGTAGTTGTGCACCTTACACATATAATGCTCACAGTAGTAGTGCCACTTACACATATAATGCCTACAGTAGTTGTGCTGCTTACACACATAATGCCCACAGTAGTAGTGCCACTTACACATATAATGCCTACAGTAGTTGTGCTGCTTACACACATAATGCCCACAGTAGTAGTGCCACTTACACATATAATGCCCACAGTAGTTGTGCCGCTTATACACATAATGCCCTCAATAGTTGTGTCGCTTAAACATATAATGCCCATAGTAGTTGTGCTGCTTACACATATAATGCCCACAGTAGTTGTGCCTCTTACACATATAATGCCCACAGTAGTTGTGCTGCATATACACATAATACCCACAATAGTTGTCGCTTAAACATATAATGCCCATAGTAGTTGTGCTGCTTACACATATAATGCCGACAGTAGTTGTGCCGCTTATACACATAATACCCACAGTAGTTCTGCTGCTGCAAAACAAACAAACAAAAAAACAGATTATCCCTCCAGATATATCAAATCACCATGTAGTTGGGACAGTTCCCATCAAGACCATCGACACCTGCAAGTCCAAGGAGGTAGTGTCTCTGTGCATTTGATACAATTTCTCATATAACAACGTTTCTCAGTTTCATGTCTTAATTTTCACATGTATTGTGTCCAATATTTCAGGTTATAATTACCAGCATATCACAGTGCAAGGTGTAACATGCCTACAGTATCATATAGGAGACATGTGAATGCATAGTAAGTACAGCTGCAACAAGAGGAGCAGGAGCAAGTATGGCTCAGAGTGCAGTATGGGACAGGTGTAAGGGTAAGGTGTGGTCAGTGTTTGCAGTGGTTGTTCTAATGATGATGGAATTTCTATTTGATGATGGCAGTCCAATGTTCTCTATCATCCAATGGTGTAGCTCCAATAGCGACACAGTGTTTTTTTAATTATTATTTCCTTGGTTTGAGAGACCTTTAAGTAGTTAGACAATAAGGATTGCGATTATTGGTTCTCCCTATCACAGCCTCTCAGGGATGATTACAGAGCAGCAGCTCCCGCCCTACTTGCTAGCTAGTACTGTTGCTTTGCTAATGTTGTTGACTACACAGAGTCAGTAGCCGTGACAGTGACACATGTGACAATCTCAGTCAGTGATACCCAGAAGGCTGCAGCAGGCAGGGACTTGGAAGTGAGCCAAGTGAAAAGCGAGTATGCACTGCAAGTGAAGTCTACTTACTACTGTAAGTGCAAACAGTCAGTACAGCATTTTTGTAATGTCGCCTCCAAAAAGCAGTCACTGAAAGTATTCTGCAATAAACCCTGACAAATTGCAATTGTAGATTTTATGTAGAAGTAATAAAAACCAGTGGAAATGCATCATATTTAAGGAGTAAACATAATAAAGTAGCACTCTCCTTTTCTGTTAAACATGTAGTTTTATATTGATCAAGAGGCCCCTCGCCCTTCAGCTGCCCCTCCTTGTTGATTGCATTATGATTATAAGGTTTAGATACTTTTGGATGATATTAATATATTTTTCTCTGAAAACAAGTTTTATTCAGTTATTTTAATTGCGTTTTCTTCCTTCAAGGACAAAGGTAATGTCAAAGTTGTAGTTTATAAAAAGTTTATGGTGCACTTTACCAGCTTTTTTGCAGTCATAAGGAACACGTATTTTTCTTGCATTAGCGATAATCTAAACTGTGTCCTCCCCTGTAGTTACCCGGATTCAAAACCAGGCCCATTGGAATCTAGGTGCCGCATAGTGCATTAAATGCTAAAACAGTTTTATTTTCACATTCAGCATTATATAAAAGCATAGAAAATATATTCTTAGCTAAAACACATCTGTATGTGCTTAGGCCACAATCCTACTCGTTTTGTCATCCAACTTTGCCAGATAGTTCGCCCAGCACAGTTCACAATTTATCTAAATTAGGTTAGTCAACCTTACATTGAATATTTGGAAACAGACTTTGCCCTACTCTCAACTATTAAGATGTAATTATTCCACACTTGAGGGCAGTGATGCGATCTAGTAACATCGTTTTTGAGGTTGAAAAAAAGACAATTTGTCCATCAAGTTCAACCTGTTAGTTTAAAAAATATTACAGTATAGGAGAGCACTAATTGTAACTTTGGTGAATGTTTAACCATTATGTCAATTCCTCTTATTTAAATTTTTTTTTTTTTTTTTCATTTTTTGTATGACTATAGTGCATGATTTACCCATCATAACCCTGCATATCCTTATCCATTAGGAATTTATCTAGCCCATTCTTAAAAGTAATGATCAAGTCCGCCACTACTAATTTCTCAGGCAGGGAATTCCAAGTACATATTGTCCTTACTGTGAAGAAACCTTTCCATCTCTGTGTGCGAAATCTCTTCTCCTCTAACCTAAGCGGGTGTCCACGTGTCCTTTGTGGTGATCTTACCAAAAACAAATCCTCCGCTAGCTCTGTGTATTGACCCCTTACATATTTGTAAATGTTAATCATATCCCCTCTTAATCTCCTTTTTTCCAGTGCCTATGCCTATCCATCATCATAACATGCCAAGCCTATCCAGCCTTTCCTCATATTCTAGCGTCTCCATCCCCTTAATCAATTTGGTTGCATGACTTTGAACCTTTTCTAGTTCCAGGATATCCTTTTTGTACTTTGAGTGTCAGTTCTCTATTGTCATTATCCCTTTGTTGATCATCCTCTTTTCCCACACACCAGTCCATTTCTGGTTGACTCGCTCTATGGAGCTGCTGCCTTTGGTACCTCTGGCACATTCGCACCTCAACTCCCACTATCTGTTAAGTCACTTACTGTATATCTCTCCTCTTGGTGAACCAATTCACTCATTTGGCTTCTGCATCACCTCTACTATGACAACAGCCAAGTCATCTATTTTGAGTGCTTCACACACATGTAAAATGTGTAAGTAGAAAACATGCAGAGTTTGATACACCCAGGATCAAATAACCTTCTGAACATTTTACATCAAGTGTAACTTGTCAACACAATCTTGGAAACAGATAGATGTACTGAAAATTGTCTATATATCAAGATCATTTGGAGTACAAACTTATTACTAAGCTGATCTTTTTGTTATTGTAATACAGAAGTACCAAGGTCCGATTAATGTTTCAATATTAGAATGGAGTAAGGCAAGGCAGAGCCTTTGGGCATTGCCTGCTCATAATATACAAAAGATTAGGTTTCTGCGCTCCAATTGAAATGCAGCTAGGACTTAGTGCCAACCTGTAAGGCACTTTTAGAAAAAATAACAGATAGTCCAGCGCGATAACTTATCAGGGTATCTCTAAATTCAGTTACTTATTGTTCTATCTGGTGTGGTGTTACCAGGGCCGGCTCCAGGCCCACTAGTACCCTGAGCGAGAACATGTAAAAGCGCTGCCCCCCCCCCCCCCAACCGCGATGCGCGCTCCAGGGAAAGTGGGCATGGCCTCTGGAAAAGTGGGCATGGCCTCATAACGTCATATTATTAGACTATAAGTAAATATATTTTCACACCCCCTCTACGCACACAATTAGCAGCCTTACACATAACAGTCACAGTAGTGTTCCTTACACACAATGTCTCCAGTATAGTGTCAGATACACATAATGTCTCCAGTATAGTGCCAGATACACATAATGTGCAGTGCCAGATAGACATGATATGCCCCCCAGCAGTACCAGCTACACATGACATGCCCCCCAGCAGTGCCAGCTACACACAATATGCCCCCCAGCAGGGCCAGCTACACATGATAGTGTTCACTTTTTAGGGCAGGGTGCTGATCACAGGGAGGGCACATTTTTAAGTTAGGAGGGCAAAATGATGTACATACTGTAATGCTTGGTACTCATCTACCTACATGGCAAAGCATGGGCAGTGCGTGCCGAAGGCGCGTATCAAAAATTTAGGGGCGTCGCTTCGTGGGGAAGGTGCGTGGCCACATAATAGTGGCAATTCACATTACACCACACAGTAGTGCAGTTAATACACATTGCACCAGGTAGAACCTTCTATACACTTTGTGCCAGGCAGAGCACGTTAGACACTTTGCGCCAGGCAGAGCATGTTAGACACTTTGCGCCAGGCACAGCACGTTAGACACTTTGCCTAGCCACAGATGCCTAGCGGGAACACTACATGATATGCTCCCCAGCCGTGCCAGCTACACATGACATGCCCCCCAGCAGTGCCAGCAACACATGACATGCCCCCCAGCAGTGCCAGATACATAAATGGCCACACAGTGCCAGATATGTCCCCACAGTTCCAGATACATAAATGCCCCTACAGTGCCAGATACATAAATGCCCCCACAGTGCCAGATATGCCCCCACAGTGCCAGATAAGTGCCCCCACAGTGCCAGATACATAAATGCCCCCACAGTGCCAGATATGTCACCACAGTTCCAGATACATAAATGCCCCTACAGTGCCAGATACATAAATGCCCCCACAGTGCCAGAAATGCCCCCACAATGCCAGATACATAAATGCCCCCACATTGCCAGATACATAAATGCCCCCACAGTGCCAGATACATAAATTCCCCCACAGTGCTAGATACATAAATGCCCCCACAGTGCCAGATATGCCCCCACAGTGCCAGATACATAAATGCCCCCCAGTGCCAGATATGCTCCCACAGTGGCAGATACATACATGCCCCCACAGTGCCAGATATGCCCCCACAGTGCCAGATAAATGCCCCCACAGTGCCAGATACATAAATGCCCCCACAGTGCCAGATATGTCCCCACAGTTCCAGATACATAAATGCCCCTACAGTGCCAGATACATAAATGCCCCTACAGTGCCAGATACATAAATGCCCCCACAGTGCCAGAAATGCCCCCACAATGCCAGATAAATAAATGCCCCCACAGTGCCAGATACATAAATGCCCCCACAGTGCCAGATACATAAATGCCCCCAGAGTGCTAGATACATAAATGCCCCCATAGTGCCAGATATGCCCCCACAGTGCCAGATACATAAATGCCACCACAGTGCCAGATACATAAATGCCCCCCCCCAGTGCCAGATATGCCCCCACAGTGGCAAATACATAAATGCCCCCACAGTGCCATATACATAAATGCCCCCACAGTGCCAGATACATAAATGCCCCCACAGTGCCAGATACATAAATGCCCCCACAGTGCCAGATATGCCCCCACAGTGCCAGATACATAAATGCCCCCACAGTGCCAGATATGCCCCCACAGTGCCAGATACATAAATGCCCCCACAGTGCCAGATAAATAAATGCCCCCCACAGTGCCAAATACATAAATGCCCCCACAGTGCCAGATACATAAATGCCCCCACAGTGCCAGATAAATGCCCCCACAGTGCCAGATATATGCCCCCACAGTGCAGATATGCCCCCACAGTGCAGATATGACCCCACAAAGTGCCATCCATAAATGCCCCCCCCCCCCAATACCTGCGGCGCTGGGAGGGGAAGGAGTGCTGCTGTCTGCGGGTGCGGGTCCGGGTGCGGGCTGCCTCCAAAGCGGTTATGTGAGCTATACACGTTAGACACCGGCGCCGCTCAGCGCGCACTGGCACACAAGAGCTCAAGGCCGGGTAATGCTGCACAGGGCCGGCTCCAGGTTCGAATATGGCGGCGCCAGCGCGCGGCGCCCATTAAGGGTGGCGCCCTGCGCGGCCGCTCTATTTGAACATGCCTGGAGCCGGCCCTGAGTGTTACCACAATAACATAAAAGATTTTATGTCCTCCAGAAATAAAATAAAATTCACTTTCTTTCTTTTTAGCCCCAAATCCTCCCTCCTTTTTATCCTTGTGATGTACTGTTAATCATAAATCCCACTTTCTTCTGCCTCTACCTTGGTCATTAGTCATCCATCTTGGATGGATGACTAATGCACGATGGAAGTGAACCGGTGGAAGCAGCAGCAACACGTGTCCGTGATCGCGTTGAGAGGGAGAGCTCGGCTCCGGGACACGACCACACAGGAGCCCTGCGGTGGGAGAGGCCAGTCGAGACACCGAGACCAGAGCAGCGGCTAGAGACTGCCGAGCACTGCACTGAGGAGAAGAACCACAGCAGGGGAGACGCGGTGCGGAGGAGATCCTTATCCCAGCAGCGGAGTTTGCTGATCGCAGAGAGCCTGGAACCCTTGTCAAGGAGCAGCTGTGAGTGAGAAACAAAGGAGCTCCCGAAGCAGCGTCAGCTGCAGAGGACGAGACATGGGGTGCCGGCAGCCAGATAAGGCACTGCAACTGCAGGAGACGGAGGTGCTGGAAGCCAGTGACTGAGCAGCAGTAGGGAAACCTGAGCTTCAGGGACTGCAAGACAGCAGACCCACCGATAGGCGGAGGTACAGGGGTGCCGCAGGAGAGGGCCCCCACTTTATTTCTCTTACTTCCTAGAGGATACTGGAGTTCCATTTAGTACCATGGTGTATAGACGGGTCCACTAGGAGCCATGGGCACTTTAAGAATGTGATAGTGTGGGCTGGTTCCTCCCTCTATGCCCCTCCCACCAGAGTCAGTTTAGAAAATGTGCCCGGTGGAGCCGGTCACGCTTATGGAAGCTCCTGAAGAGTTTTCTGCATTTATTTTATGTTTGTTATTTTCAGGCAGGTCTGGTTGGCACCAGCCTGCCTGCTTCGTGGGACTTAGGGGGGGGGGGGCGGCCCAACCTCTTGAAGGGTTAATGGTCCCGTTCCCCGCTGACAGGACACTGAGATCCTGAGGGGACTATTTGCCAGCCCCACAACGGCAAGCGTACATTCCCAACCTTATCACCTGCATGCTCTCCTCCATTACTTCAAACTCAGTGTCCCTGAAGCCTACCAAGCCGCCTCTAACCTGCAGAAATATTAACGCTATTAATTTTCAACAAATATCTACCTCACTGTAACCACTACTCTCACCAATTTCTACATACACCCCTCCTGAGACTGCTATACCACACCTTAACCAAACTCTAGAAACAGCACTCGATGAACTCAACTACCCATCACACTCCACATAGACTTAGATGTAAACCGTGGCACTCTAAATACACTAGACACCTACAAAAACTCTCACATAAAGTAGAACGCCAGTGGCGTAAATCTCGTAGTTCAAGTAACTTTCTCACATATAAGACCGTGTACTACTCTTATTGTAATGCTCTGGACACTGCCAAACAAACATATTTTCAATCTCTCATCTCTGCTCAAGTCTCTAACCCCAAGCGAATTTTTAATACATTTAAATCACTTCTTGTCCCTCCCTCACCCAACCCACCAGCCACTGTCAGTGCGCAAGATCTTGCTTCCTATTTCAAGTACAAGATTGATAAGATGAAATAAAATGGTATGCTCTTCCACAGCAAGTGAGCTGCTCAATTCCCTGCCTGAACCCTCTAACACCTTCTCTTCATTTGATCCTACAAATGAAGGGGATGTATCTGCACTCTTTTCATCTGCCTACTCTAATACCTCTCCCCTTGACTCTATACCCTCACAAATTAGTACATATCTGTCTCCTGTGCTCATCCCAACCTTAACTAAAATCTGTAATCTCTCTCTCTACTGGTGTCTTTCCGTCTCTGTACAAGCATGCAGTGATTACTCCCATTCTGAAAAAAACACAAAACTCTGCCCCTAACTCACTCTCAAGCTACCATCCCATCTCTCAGCGCCCATGCCCCTCCAAGCTACTTGAGAGACTTGCCTACACTCGCCTCACACACTTTCTCAACTCACACAGCTTACTGGACCCATTTCAGTCAGGATTTCATGGCCAACACTCCACAGAGACAGCACTTACTAAGGTAGTGAATGATTTGGTCACTGCTAAATCTAAAGGCCATTACTCACTACTTATTCTCCTTGATTTCTCTGCTGCTTTTGACACTGTTGACCATTCTCATCTCATACAAACACTACCATCCCTAGGTATTCAGGACACAGCCCTTTCTTGGTTCTCATCCTACCTATCTAATTGCTCCTTCAGTGTTCATTTCTCTGATTCCACCTCCTCTTCGCTAACTCTCTCAGCTGGAGTACCAAAAGGCTCAGTTTTAGGTCCTCTGATTTTCTCTATCTATAACACATCTCTTGGCAAACTAATCAACTCTTTCGGATTTCAGTATCATCTGTATGCGGATGATATTCAAATATACCTATCCTCCACAGATTTGTCACCATCTGTATTGGCCCGTGTAACTGAATGCCTTTCTGCCATTTCAACTTGGATGACATCTCGCCACCTCAAACTTAATATTTCCAAAACAAAATTAATTATATTTCCACCAGCCAATAGTAGTTACCAACCTGATATCTTTATCACTGTTGAGAACTTGGCAATCATCCCTACCCCATGTCGAAGTCAAAAAAATATTACATAAAGAGAACATACAAACTACACACATTATAAGGTGCTATATTTGCAAATACGCGCAGCGAGCACAGCAATATATGGTAACACACGCATTTACACGGACATGCCACAGAGATGGATTCGATACTTATCTCATACAGTACATAATTATAATAATATCAAGCGCCAGACATCATGATGGTTTAGAATTGTATATGATGGAGTGGTGTCATGTATGTGTATTATTTGAACGAAACAAGATAGACCGGTCATGTTTACTATTGAAACGACCAGATTAATGTGTGGATTCATTTGATACTTGTTATTAAGTTGTAGGACATTGCAACACGGAATTATGATTAAATGTATAAAAGCTAAAATCACTTTTATTAGAACAATAGATATTCCAAACAGGTAATGAACAGGAAACTCAGGCTAGCCCCTTTGGACATCTCCAAGGCTGAACCTGTTCAGCATATACAAAGGGACTGGTGACTCATCGTGTACCCCTCCCCAGAAACTA